>NC_077233.1:135504574-135804574 GCF_027887165.1 Monodelphis domestica | reverse complement strand
ACAATTATGAATCCATGTCATCAGCTAGGTCACAGGAAACAAATCAGCTCAGCTGTTCCTTTCCAGTAGCTCTCCAAGAGAATTGGCCAGTTTGGATTTGGGTGCTGTGAACACACTTCCCTGATTCAGGCCTGGAGAGCAGCAGGGAGGATAAGAATGGTTAAGTGGCATCAGTAAAGGCTTTAGAAAAATCCAGTGGTTGGGTGAGTGCTTTGTGGTTCAAGGGAATGGTCCACATTCTTTTGAACAAGCTGATGCTGCTTCAAACTCCTTGTCTCTGATAATGGCAAATAAGTATTAGGTTTATAGTCCTGGGCCAAAGGCCATCCTTATTTTAGGAAAAAACATTCAGCTCTGAGCAATTACATCCTTTGAATACTGCCCCGTGGAGACTCCTCCCACCTGAATTTGCCCTTCCTCACCTGGGCCAGGTCTAACCCGCAGACCTCTTGATTTGGGGGAAGATGGACCGGATGCCATCTTTGAGGCCTGAAGTCATTCCAGGTGGCATCATCAGCTCCTTCTGCTAGAGCCCTCCGCATGTGCATTCGGGCATAGATATACCAACCACAAAAGAGGAGGAATAGCAATAAAACAAATAATAAAAAATAAAGAGTGATTGGGCCGGTTTTATGTTGCAAAGTCGGGTGACCCATGATGAAAGAAGAAATTGAGATGGTTCTATACGGGGAAGGGAATCGCGGCGTAAGCTATGATCAGACAAGCATTGCCACTCAGGCGCGCATACACGCCTGAGGCTCCCCGTCCCTCCACACCGGGAGTCTTCCTTTTATGCTTGTGGCGCCTAGGCCCCGCAGCCAATCAGCGAGTGCGGCCTTTCTTTCGCCCCGATACGACGCGGAATCCTCATCCGGGACTCCGCCCACTTACCAGGCGAGAGGGGCGCATGCGCAGCACGCTTCCGTGGGCGTTCGGAATGGCTGTTTTCCACTTCTCAGCTTATGGTTACGGCGACGACGATGACGGCAGGTTGGGGGTGGGTGCGGCGGGAAAGCTTCAGCGGCGCGAGCCGGCGCCGTTACCGGCAGGGGGGGGCGAGTGGGCGTTCGAGGTCTCGGATGTAGGAGCCTCCCTGTGTCTCCGCCCCCACAGTTTTAGCCTTGGCCTCGGAGCAGGGGCGGGCCCCTGGCTCCCTCCCGCCTGCCGGGGCTCAGCCGCAGCCCGGGGCCAAGTTGAAGGGCGGCAAGTCGAAAGAGCCCAAGTTAGGGGAGGTGTGTGGGGGCAGCCAGTATGGAATGGACACTGTGGTTCTGGCTCGGGGGAGCTGGTGAGTTGGAGGAGGACTATCAGGGGACTTGAATCCCGCCTGCCCTTGAGGTCCTCCTTGGGGTTTGCTAGAGAGGTGGGGGAGGCAGTGAGTGCCTGTGAGGGAAGGGGGGAGGCAGAGCACCATGCTATGCTGTAGACTTGAGTGCAAGACCTACCTATGTATGGGTACTTAACTGGCAGGGAAACCATGCTCAGATTGCTCTCGTGGCCCAAGGCCTCTAAATGAAGTTGGATAAATGAAGTCTGAGGTTCCACTGACAATCTGTGATTCCATGAGAGACAAATCCCAGTAGGGAGCATGGGGGAAGAGTGCTATCTTTCAAAGGTATGCTTTGTGGCTTTACACCCTTATGTCAGATGTTTTAAAAGCACATTTGGGAAGGTCTAGGGGGCCTCCTGGCATTGAATCACTGCTTTACACATGGTAAGTTTCCTTTCCTAATCCAGCTACCTTCCACATTTCCATGGACCCTTCTCCAGTGCTGGTCTCCCCAGGGTCAGATGTGCTTCTTCAGTGCATTTTCCCAGTAGTGGGTGAGGACACACCAATTCCCACCGTTGCCTGGCACCATGGCCAGCAGCTCCTAGCAGAATATGATGGAATCTTGGTGACCCAGCGCCCAGGCACAGAGCTACCAGAAAGTGCTGAGGGTCTTCGGAAGGGCAATGCTTCCCTTCTTCTCCATCGTGTGGCTATGGCAGATCTAGGCTCTTACTACTGTACTGTGACAATTGGGGAACAACAGGCAGAAGCTGAAGTCCTTCTGGAGATTTCAGGTAAGGGTGCCACAGCCATATAGAGGTATTGTGGTTCAATTGTGAGTATGGGATTGGAGTTAGGAGACCTGACTTTGGATACTGGATCTTAGCCTCTTAGTAACTACATGACCTTAAGCCACAATTTTCTTATGTTATAATGTATAAAGTGCTGGACCTAGACAAGAAGACTTAGGTTCAAATTCTCTATTACTGGGCAAATCACATAACTTCTTTAAGTCTCTACTTCCTTATGTGTCAAATGAGAGAGTTGGCCTCTAAGGTCCTTTCCAGTTCTAAGTCCATGATATATGATCCCTTCTATCTAGGTAGCTGCTGGTAACCCTAGGAATAACAAAGTATAACCCAATAGCAGTTGATTCTTTTGAGAGTTGTTACACATATTCCATTTCTGAGGCTACAGTGAAGGCCTGCCTTCTTTACTTATTTCTGTGGTATTGGTATAGTATAGGGGAAAGAACACTTAAAGGAGTTAGAAGGCCTAGATTCTAGTCTCAGTGTTGCCATCACTAGTGCTGTGACTGAAACAAGTAAAAAATTATTTGAATCCACAGTTCTCTCTTAAAAAAAAATACACACACACATATATATGAACAATGCCTGCTGTAACTACCTTACAGAATTGTAAGGATGAAGTGAGATAATATATGTGAAACTGTTTTGTAAGCTATGAAGCTCTAGGTACATGTATATGTATCATTCATATACAATAGGTGGTCAAATATATGTTTTTCTGTCAACTTTTGAACCCAAAGACATTTTGCCAGGTGATATCTTACCTGAAATTAGACACTGGCAGCTTTCTCTAACTTTCACCCTTGTTCAAAATGAATTTCAGTCCCTTCTATTCTCCAAAGCATTTGATTTTTGGAACCTTGGATCCTGCATATCAAAAGGTATTAACACAGTCATTACAAGGGAGACCTGATTTGTTCAAAATATCCTTTCCATTTAGGGACTATTCAGTAATGTGGGAAACTTCCCAAAGTTTGGTCTTTTAATTTTGCTATTTATATCACCCCAACTCACAAAAAATCGATTGGTATTACAAAGCCAGTGGTTTACAACATATAAGCTTACCATATACTTTTTCTGCTCCTGAGCTGCCAAGCACTTCTGGGGAAAAAAACCAAAAACACATGAAGCCAAATTCATTTCATCCTTTATAAATTGTTGTTTCTTAACAATCAACTGGGACCCTTCTACTTCTCTTTGGCAACCTTTTCATCTCTTATCATAGTACCTATTATCAAGTTATCTTTAGTATCTGTTCCAATTCTCTTTTATCAGGCTTCCAATTTCAGCCTTTTCAGCAGACTTCATCTTTTTTTTTTTACAGACATTTTTAAAAATGGGAATTCTTACTGCTCTACTTCCAATGTTCCTCTGAACTTCTGTTTTCACCCATACTTCCCTCCTTTTGTAGAGGAAGAAGTATTTTTCAGTTCTATAAGAGGTATTATATAGCTCTATATTAAATATCCATTATAAGAAAATGCTGTGATAGGATCTGGGATTAAAAGCCATATAAGGAAACAGTCTTTACAAGTAGGGTGGGTGGGAGTATAATATATTGATATTTACACAGATAGGCATAATAGAAAGTATGTAACTGGAGGACAGAGGAGAAAGCTAGACTAAGTGGAATTGAAACTTGAGGGGATGAAACAGGTTTTTTAAAATTAAAAAAAAAAGCATCTGAGCTGTTCCTTAAAGGAAGATAAGGATTGTAAAAAAACTGTAATGAACATTCATTCCATTCAGCTTGGACAGTAAGTGCAGTAAGTCAAAGCCAAAATGTTGGAGGAGCTTTAAGGCCAGGTAGAGTAGTTTGTGTTTTATCTTAGAAGCAATAGGGAAACTGCTGTGCCTTGGGGAAAATTGTTTTTGCAGTGCGAAGAATGGCTTTAAGGAGAGACTGGAAGTTGAGGGACTAGTAAGCTTTATTACAGTAGTTTAAGGGAGAGAGGATGAGGAATTGTCCTCATGCAGTGTCAAGGCAAATTGTGAAAATTTATCAATCAGTAAATGTTAAGATCTGCTATGTGCCAGGCACTGCCAAGCTGGGCATACAAAAAAGGCAAAAGAGTGTCCCTACATTCAAAGAGCTTATAGTCTAATAGGGGAGATAACATGCAAATAAATGTATACAAAAGCAAACTGTATACAGGATAACTAGGAAATGTTTAATAAAAGGAAGGAACTGCAATTAGGAATTATGGAAGGCTTCCTGTAGAAGATGAGATTTTAGTTGGGACTTGAAGGAAGCTGGAAAAGTCAGTAGGTAGAAGGGAGGAATGAGAGCATTCTAGGCATGGGGGACAGCTAGATAAAATGCAAAGAGATGGAGTGTCTTGTTGTCGGAACAGCTAGGAGGCCAGTGTCCCTAGGTCAAGGAATACATGTCAGGGAATAAGGAGTAAGAAGACTAGAAAGGCATTGGAAAAGGAGAGGGCACTAGTTTATGAAGGAGTTTGAATGCCAAACAGCATTTTGTATTTGATCCTGACAGCAGTAGGGAACCACTGGAGTTATTGAGTATGAGGTTGAGAAAATACCAGTTTTGGGAAAATGATTTGAGTAGTGGAATGCAGGATAGAGTGAGAGAGACATGAGGCAAGCAGACCCACCAGCAAGCTCTTGAAATAGTCCAGATTTGGGGTTGATGAAGGCCTGAACTAGAGTGGTGGCAATGTCAGAGAAGAGGTGTATTTGAGAGATGTTGTAAAGATAAAACTGATAGGTCTTACCAATAGCTTAGATGTGGGGAGTAAGAGATCATGAAAAATCCAGGATGATTCCTAGGTTATGAGCCTTAAGGATTGGGAGGATAGTGTTGCCCTCTACAATAATAGGTAAGGTAAAGTGGCTGGGGGGAAGGGACAGGAGCAAGTTAAAGGGAAAGATAATGAGCTCCACTTTGGATGTAGTGAGTTTAAAGATGTCTACTGAATATCTAGTTAAAGATATATAAAATACAGTTGGAGATTTGATATTGAAGGTCTGCAGAGAGATTAGGATAGGTTTAGGAATCATTGGCATAGGAGTAGCACTGTGGGATAGAGTACCATGCCTGGATTTGGGAGGTGCTGGGTTCAAATGTGACCTCAAATACTTTTCTAGCTATGTGGCCCCTGAGAAAGTCACTTAACCACAATTGCCTGCCCCTTACTGTTCTTCTGCTTTAGAGCCAAATAGATTTTAGAATAGGTTCTAAAACAAGATAAAGGTTGGGAAAAAAAAGAAACAACATAGTTGGCAATTAAATCTGTGGGAGCTGATGAGATCACCAAGTGAAGTAATAAAGAAGAGAAGATAGGAAAGATGGGGAGAAAGAGGCAGTAGGCTCTGGTGACTAATTGGTAGGGAGGATGAGTGAGGGGACAGAGTCAAAGATACTCCAAAGATTTTAAATGTAGGTCACTTGAGAAGATTTTGCTTTCTGGGGCAGCTAGGTGACTCAGTAGATAGAGTGCCAGGCCTAGAGATAGGAGGTCCTGGGTTCAAATCTGGTATCAGATACTTCCTAGTTGTGTGACCTGGGGCAAGTCACTTAACTCCAATTGCCTAGCCCTTAGTGCTCTTCTGCCTTAGAATAGATGCTTAGTATCCATTCTAAGAGAGAAAGTAAAGGTTTAAAAAAAAAAAAGATATTATCAATAGGAATGAGGGTGTGAGGGTATTTGGAGAAGGGATAGATCTAGGGATCATAATGATGATGAAGAGGTCTGCTTTGGAAATACTGAGTTTGAGGTGCTGATGGGACATACAGGTGAAGAGAGGAGTTTGTCTAGAATTAATGAAAGATTTGGGAATTATTTGTAGTGAATTAATAATTGGATTAATTGAAGCAGATGCTATCACCAAGGGACAGTATAGAAAAAGAGAACTTGGGACAGAGTCTCAAGGGATTATGGTGATTTTGGAGTAGGATTTATTTGGTGAACCAACAAAAGACAGTCACACAGATAGAAGAACCAGGAGAAAAGTGTCATTCAGAAATCAAGAAAAAGGAGAGCATTCAAGATGAGGAACTGGCCAGCAGTGTCAAAAGTTGCAAAAAGGTCAAAGATGAGGAATGACAAGTTGCTATATCATTTAACAAGAGGTCTCTAGTTGATTACAATATTGTAAATTGAAGCAACAACCAAAAAACCTTCATGAACATAACTGTAGTGACTAAGAAACTTGGCCCTGAAGAATTAAAAAATGTACTTGTTCTTTGCAGAGGAGGGAGACATTGGCTGTGGAATATTGCATATATTTTCACATTTGGTTAATCATTGATATTTTAGTTTTTACTGACCTGATTTTCTTTCTTTGTTGCATGGGACAGACCCTTGGTAGAGAAAAATATATTTTATCAATTAATGTGATGTAAAAACAATAGCTGTCAATTAATAAAAAGTCTTAAAAGGAGAAATCTTTAATGAAATTTGAATATAATGATGGTGTCCAGTCAGATCAGTAGGCTTGAGGAGTGAGCCAAATCAGGTTAGAATTAGGTAGTAATGGAGGAGGAGACAAAAAAAAATGGGTTTTTGCCTCAGCAAACCAGAGGTTGGGAAGCAAGAGGTAAGATGGTGAGGGCATTCTGAGAGAAGAAGTTGGATTTGGGAATAAAGAAAGGGATAGAGAAACTAGTGGTCTTTGTGGAGATGAAAGCAGGCTTAGTAGAAGAAAAAGATGTGGAAAGACACTGTATTTTGATTCTGAGAAATTCAAGATTATGAAAAAAAGAGATATCTATGATATTGAAGTCTTTATATAGTATGACCATGTCTTGGATAGCTGAGAAAGAGAAAATATAGAAGATGTGGGGAGTTGAAGAGGTGGATGACCTTGGAGGTTATTGTAAAGGACTGTTGATATTAAGTATTGAAGTCACCAAAGATGAGACAGCCAGATGATAGTGCAGAGAGAGAAAATAGTGAGTCAAGTACTGAAATTCAATGAGAAAGAAGTTAGGATGCCTGGATCAGTAGATGGCAGCAACAAGGATTTGGATAGAGTGCTCTAGTTGGTTAGAGTTAACCCCAGAGGAAGCTAGATTGTTGAGTTATGGTGGCAGAGAGAGAGTCTGGAAGCGTTATTAGGGAGCAAGGAATATATCAGTTGGATGTCAGAGAGCATAAAATAAATAATAGGCAATATAGGAGAGTGTGTCTTCAGTTGAAAACTATAAAACTTGGTTAGGTATAGGTGGACAGTATATTGGATGAAGGAGAGTTTTCTCAGGATAGTAGGGTGGCTCTTTCCCTTTTGGAGAAGAAAGTAGAATATAGGTATAGAAGGAAACATTTTTCAGGCATAGCTAATTCATGTGCTTGTTTGGGGAAGGGGAAAATTTGAAGAGATGGATTTAAAATCATTAATAACTGACAGTGACATTTTAAAATCATCAATAAAATATAAAAGTGAGGAGTGGGGAAAATAGGGGTTCTGGAGAGATTGATGGTGGAACTGGAAGTCAAAAAGGAAGTGGAAAATGAAGAAGTTTTTTTCCTGAGCAAATCACAAAGATTAGGAAGCAAGACAAAGGAATTTGCTAGTGGTGGTCAGGGGAAATGAGAAAGTATGGAGAAACTTGTGGGTTGAATCAGTCTTAAGATTTTAATTAAAATTTTGATGTGAAGATACTTATGCTTAATGATGTAGAACTTGAGTTACTTGCACTGCACTGGATAGCTTTAGGGAATGGTGGGAGTGGAGGTCTTTTGGTGAAGAGCTCTATTTCCAGGCAACAAACAGCAGAAGCAGCTCACCATGCCTGCCTGGGTTTGGTGAGAATAGCTTTCTAAATAGATTCAAACAGCTCTAATCTACTCATTGTAGTTCTCCTTTGCCAAACCTTTTCTTGACCCCCACATGACTGGAGTAGGGGGAAAGAAAAGGGGAAATAGTGATGGCAACCAGAAAAGTCATGAAATTCATCTCTTCTAGTGCTGTTGCTCTGCCACATACCATTTCTCCTTATCAACTTCCAATGATTCCCTCATGCCTGAAGAATAAATTTTTTTTTTACCAGATTTACATGTGGCATTCAAGCTGGTACTATCCTGTCATCCTAATCTCATCTGATATTACTTCCTTCCATTACTCTTTAGTAGCTCCCTCAGCACACCTCTTATGCTTTTCCATCTCTGTGCATTTCTTACCCTGTTCTTTTACCTGGTGTCTCTTCTCTCCTAAAACCCAAGTTGGTTGCCGTCTTCTCCAGGAAGCCTTTCCCAATCTCTTTGTCTATAACAACCTTCCCACTTTGACTCTTTCTGGTACTTTGTTTTGCATCTTTGTAACATAATTATCATGGAATGTTGCATATTAGCAATGGCCTGGTATACTGTAAGTGCTTAATAAATGTTTTATCTGTTATAATTATCTGTGCTTTGTTTTATACCCCTACCAAACTGTAACTTTGTGAAATCGATTACCATGTTCTATCTAGATATTGTATCTCCTATATCAATCAGTGTTTTATATACACTAGGTGTTTAATAAAACATACTTATGTCTCTTCTATGAAAGAAAGCAAAACCTCACATGTTAACCACCTGTTGCCTAGACTTTTTGCAAAACCTTTTTGCAGCCAAACTTCTGGAAGAAGTTGACTATGATGATTGTCTGCTTTCTACTGCTTATCCTTGGATTTCACCTTTTATAGCTTAACTGATATTGTTCTCAGAAGTGGCTAGTGGCCTCTTTTTCTTCAGATTTAATGTCTTTGTTTCAGTTTTCAATCTTTCCTAATCTTCCCTCCAGTATGTGACATTGTGGACTCATTCTTTCTGAATTTGTTTTTGTCTTTTTTTCCCCCGCCTTGACTTTAATGACATCATCCTTCACTGGTTCTCCTACTTTTCTGACTATTCTTCTTTTCCTTTCACTTATTTTTATTATTTCTTCTTCCCATTTAATAAAGGCATTTCCCAAGACGGTCCCAAATTCCTACTTCATCCAGTCTTACCATTGAACTGGCATATCAAAGTGGGTTGGAGTCTGTTCTTTCTTCACTTTCTCAGTTCCAGTGATCTATTGGATATCTCTACCTAGAGGTCTTGCTAGGACCTCAGGCTCAACCTAGCAAAAAACAGATGACTTATCTTACCAATAAAATCTGTTATTCCTGACTTCCCTGGACACTCACCCCCTACAATTAATTAGTTACTAGATCCTATGATTCTGTCTTAGAAATAGTTTTCCTGTCTGCCCCTCCAATCTGGTTTTCATTTTTTTTAAAATTGCTACTCTTTTACTTTAGACCCCTTGTCATTTCTCTTCTAGACACACTAAAGCCTCCTAACCCCTTTGTTCTCCCCTCAATCCATCCTTCATGCCACATCCATTGTGATCTGGCACTGATGTGGTGTCATTCTAGTTCACTGGTTCCCTTTGGCCTGCTTCACTAGGCAGCAGAATCTCAGTTCCTTAGACTAGTAATCAAGTCCTCAGGAACTTCAGTCTGTCTTTTTCCTCCAGCCTCAGGTCTCTCCTACATATCACTGCCAACATGTCCTGTAACTTTTTTGATTTTGCTTATTCCCTTTTCTTCATATTTTATTGAAAAACTACCTGTTCTTCAAAGCCCAGCTCAACATTTTATTTACAACATCTTTGTGTCTTTTCTGGCACCTAGCACAGAGGTTTGCCCCATAGTAGGTACTGCACTTATCAAAGAATGGAAAACATGAAGAAACCTTTCCCTTTTTGGGAAAACAAGATCACAAGGTTGTTTGGTGAGTAGGATCATAGAATTAGAAGGAATTTTGAAAGTTGTAGAGTCTTAAAATCTCATTTAACTAAGAAGGAAGTAGAAGTTTAGAGCAGCTAAGTGACATGTTGAAGGTACCACAGACAATAAAGTCAAGAACCAAGTCTGGATATTCGAACTCAGACCCTCTGATTCTCTAGATAGTGCTTTTTTCACAGTGCCATGCTGTAGTAGTGAGTACCCTCTGATTCAAATAATCATTGTTCTTAAGAGGTAGCAAGGGCCATAAAGGAGACAGGTGTGTTTGTAGACCTCTCTCCCTTGTCCCTTCTTTTCTCATGCTCTTAGCTGTCCTTTCAGTTCTTCTCATTTTATAAAATAAGAAGATCCTTTAGTAAGTTGTCCCTGATTAATTCAATCAAAGAAAGTTGGTATATAATAAAATGATATGTCTCATGATAAGGTTTTCAAAGCATATCCACAAATACTATCTTATTTGATGCCAACAATAATTCCATGAGGTGGTATCTTATTTGATGCCAACAATAATTCCATGAGGTGGAGTTGTCTTCCATTTGATGAGGAAATTGAGATTTGGTAAATAATTTATCCATGGTATCAGTGTCAGTAAGTGGTAAACCCAGGCATAAAACATGTTTATTCCTAGTCTAATGTTCCTTCTTCCACATTTTGATTTTTACTCCTAAAACTGTCAACTAGGAAGTTTGATGATCTTTTATGATGTCTGCTTTGGGGGTAAAGTTGGGGCTCTAGCAAATTCTGATTTTGCTCTTTTTTCTCTCACTCTTCTGTGTCTTTGGATTTCTGTTTCTCCTTTTACCCTTCTGTTTATTTTACCTCTTGGATCTGTTTTTTTTCCCCTCTTCTGTGGCCCTTTCTATCCCATCTTTACCTTTCTCCTTCAGGTTCTCACCTGCAGATCTACACAGAGCCTTCCTCTTTGGTGACTATGGGCTCTTCAGCAGTGCTCAAATGTCGATTCAGCTTATGGGATATGATTGGATTTAGTTCATTCACTATACTTTGGTATGCCTTAAGTGGACAAATTGTAGCCCCATTTCCAACAGAGGAGGATGATGTGGGTAAAGGGTCTGGGGGCTAACAACCTTAGGCTTTTTTTCTGAGGCAGAGTTACTATTGGGCAATGCCTCCCTGACAATACTCAGAACTCAGCCTAAAGATTCAGGACTCTACAACTGCAGTGTGGGATATGAAGGTGAGGAACAGCACAGTGAGAGCCTCTTCAATGTCATTGGTGAGGAAGGATAATCCCCTTACTCTAAACCCCCTGCTTTCACTTTTGTTTAATCTTTGTTATTTCTGAATTTTAGCCATGTAATTCTATTTCTTCCACCAACCTTGGGCTAGTATCTTGGTGAAAATGACATCTTTTGACCTCTGGTTCCCTGAAGTTCCCTGGGATAGGCAATCCTCATCTTTGTGTGTTGATAGTTGTATTGTCCAATAGATACTGCCCATATGTCTGCCCCCCTAATATGTGCAAATCTTAATACATTATGTGGCAAGATAGCTAGGTAGCACACAGGATAGAGCACCAGGCCTGGAGTCAGGAGGACCTGATTTTAAATCTGGCCCCAGAAACTTCCTTTGTTATGTGACTTTAGGCAAGTCACTTACCCCCCCATTGGCTAGCCCTTATCACTTTTCTACCTTGGAACCAAATACATGGTATTGATTCTAAGATGGAAGGTAAGAGTTTTTAAAAATTATTAAGACAGAAAATGTTTTGAAAAAAATTCATGGTGGCCCTTATTTTTCAATGAAAGACCTTTTTATGATTTCATGCAGTTTATTGTCTACAGTTTTTGAGATTCTAGGTCTCAGCCCATGTCAATTTAAGTATTAATATTAGCTTTTCTCCTTTTCTCCTTACATGACTCTAGCTGCCCCCCACATCTCCTTGCTTCCAGTCCAAGACTTTCTAGGAGAGAAGACTACCCTGCTGTGCCAGATCAAAGGTTTCTACCCTGCAGGGGGACTTCAGGCCTGGTGGCTACGCAATGGGGAAAAGGTACCAGAGGCCACCCCTGTAGGGTCCCCAAGACTAAATCCTGATGGTACATTTGATTTGGAGCTGATCTTAAATTTGACCTTGAAGTCTGATGACCTAGCAGACAATTTTACCTGTCATGTTACTCACCCTGCTCTGGAACATCCCCTACAAGAGAAATTAGAGATGGAGGTCAAAAAAGGTGAGGAAGTTACAGGAACTATGTGAGGCAAGAGGGCAGAAGTCATTATTGGGAGAATACATGAGAAGCAACTTAGGGAGGCCATCTGGTGTGATAGAAAAGCATTGGAGTTAAAGAGTTACTCTCTGGCTTCAAGAAGTCCAGCATAGATGAACATAACTCCTTTGAGCAGCAATTTCTTAACTGTAAAATGAGTAGTTTGGTCTAATTGATCTCTCAGGTCCCTTCCAATTCTTAAATCCTATGATCTGATGACACTATAAGATGAGAATTCCAAAGTTTTTAGGAGGGATGTTTGATTAAGTATAGGGACAAAAGAAAGGGTATCTAGAAGGTCACTAGAAGGGAAAAGGAACATTACTAAGAGAGTAAAAGGCTAAAGGCCAGGTACAACTGAAACAAGGTTTGGGAATAGCAAGAAGTGAATGAACTTGTGGGAAAATAAGACTGTAGAAGGGTAAATGGAAAGGGTGGAACCTAAATCCTTTGGCTGTTGGGGAAATGAAGTTTCTGAAAGGGAGAGGATTACTGGCAAATCACTGTATAAAGAGAATGATAAGAGAATGGGAGTGGGTGGGGGAAGAGTCTAGAAGTGAAGGAAATATATTTTCTAAAATGAAGGAGAGCTAGGCTTGTGGGTGGGTATGAGACATATCTTTCAGGGATTTTTAGGTATCTGTGGGAAAAATTAAAGGAAGATGGGGTTTATATGGAGGAAGCAACAAGTAAAGAAACTGACTTCTTTTTCTCCCTTTCTTCTTCCATCATTTAGAAAAGTGGTGGAAAGATGTTCAGAGCAACAATAGGCCATCAGTTAGCAGCATCCTGATCATCATCTTGGGTATTACTGTTCTAGTTTTTGCCATCATCTACCAATTCAGGAGGAACAGAGGTGACTGGGGAGCAAGGAAGATGGGGAATCAAGACAAGAAGGATAAGAGAAGGGAGATGGGAGGAATGAAACAGGGAGGAATGAGTATCTTGGAAAGGATGGGAATGGGAGAAGTTGGGGGTGGGGAGGGAAAAGGGAATCCAGAAGGTCTGGAATTTTTGGAAGTTATAAGAGGAAAATAGGGGGGGAAATTTGCAGAGAGAAATTTCCCTATTTAAGCAGCCTTATGTATTACCCAGGCCAGGAAGAACAGGAGGAGGGAGAGGTTCGGACAGCAGCAGATGGAAAGGAAAGGGAGCAACCTCAAGAGAAATCTGACTTCCAGTCCTCTGGAAGAAACTGGGAGGCGGAGAAATTGTTACCAAAGGACCATACTGAGTCTGAGGAAGAGATCCTTCAGGGAGAAATAAAAGTTGGATTTCTACAGGGCTATAGAAAGACTGAGGGGGTGATGGAAATGAGGTATGGGAGAACTGAGAGAGAAATCATTGTAGACTGTAGAGAGACTGAGGATAAGATCCTCATATTGAAGGGTGATAGGGAGGGCCAGGTCCTTTTGGAAACGGGTGAAAGTAAGGGACAGAATCTAAGATGTGGAGAGAGTGAGGGAAGGGTGCTAAAGGAAGTTGAAGTGGATACTGAGGGACAGTTTCAGGAAGCAGATGGATTAAGAACTGAAGGACAGATCCTGAAAGGGAATAGACAGACAGAGGATTACAAGAGAGATAAAGAGGCTACTGAAGGACAGGTCCAAGGAGGGGAAGCTGAAGAACAGACCCAAGGAAGAGATGCTGAAAAACAGACCCAGGGAGAAGATTCTGAAAAAGAGGTCCAGGGAAGGGATGCTGAAGGACAGGCCCAAGGAGAGGAGGCTGAAGGAGAGGCCCAGGGTGGGGAGGCTGAAGAACAGACCCAGGGAGAGGAGGCTGAAGGAGAGGCCCAGGGAGGAGAGGTTGAAGGACAGGCCCAGGGAAAGGAGGCTGAAGGAGAGGCCCAGGGAGGGGAGGCTGAAGGACAGGCCCAGGGAGGGGAGGCTGAAGGAGAGGCCCAGGGAGGGGAGGCTGAAGGACAGGCCCAGGGAGGGGAGGCTGAAGGACAGGCTGAGGGAAGTGATGCTGAAGGACAGGCCCAAGGAGAGGAGGCTGAAGGACAGGCCCAAGGAGAGGAGGCTGAAGGACAGGCCCAAGGAGGGGAGGCTGAAGGACAGGCCCAGGGAGGGGAGGCTGAAGGACAGGCCCAGGGAGGGGAGGCTGAAGGACAGGCCCAGGGAGGGGAGGCTGAAGGACAGGCCCAGGGAGGAGAGGCTGAAGGACAGGCCCAGGGAGAGGAGGCTGAAGGACAGGCCCAAGGAGAGGAAGCTGAAGGACAGGCCCAGGGAAGAGATGCTGAAGGAGAGGTCAGGGGAGGGGATGCTGAAGGACAGGTCCAAGGAGAGGAAGCTGAAGAACAGTTCCACAGAGGGAATGAAGAGATCACTGAAAGATATGTCTCTAAGGATATTGGAGCAAATGGAATGAGATCTGTAAGAGGGGAGGGAGAAACCATGGAGCAAATCCCAAGTGGATGTGAAGGAATAGAGGGATTGGCCTCAAGTGAAAAGGCTGATACTCAATCATTGAGGATCAATGAGGATCTTTCAGAACAATCTCCAGGGGCAGTTGGAGACAGAGGTTCTTCCCCCAAACGAAGACATGGCCCAGCCCCAGGGATAGATGGAGAGGTCCGGGGGAAAGAAAAGTAAGGTGGCAGAAGTAGGCCAGGGAAGAATATGAAACAACGTTCAGCCCCTGTGCCTCCCAACTTTGTGACCATAAGTTCCAGATAAATTGATCTGAATGGCCATCTTTCATCTCGAGGTTCTGGTGATGTTAACAGAGCAGCTTATTTGGGTATAGGGGTGGTGTGGGGGAGAAAGATATCAGTTCCGGTTTTAGAACAAGATAAGAAGAATGCCTGATAATGTGCTCTCATACTTAATATTTCCTGGAGGAGGAAAAGAAATGAAAGAACATGTTGCTTAGTATGTGAAGGATTCAACCAGTTTGGCTACAGGGCAAGAAACCCAGTGTGTTCTTTCAGAAAGGAGTGGAAGGCTGTGCAGAAAAAAGAAAGCTAGAATTGAAATTGTAAAGCCCTGGAGCATAGGATGAAGGGGAGGTATCATGGAGGAAAGTTAAAATGCTTTACATCTGATGACTTTAAGGAGCTGGAACAGCTTAATGTGTTTCTTTCCCAGGTTAAAGATTGAGGGATTTGGGGATGGAATGTAATTATTCAAGGATAACTTTAGGAAATATCCTCAATTCATGGTAATTCAATACTTAGTAATTAACACTTAAGTTCTTGATCCTAGTCACTCTTTATTTACATTACCTTAGGTGAAGGAGCTGGTTCCATTATTTTACATGAATTTGAGGTGTTCTAGCACTCACCTGCCTGATTGCTTCAGATACATTTGTTCATAACTTGGTATGAATGGTGAGTTTTGCCAAGTAGTAATTTGTCCCATAC
This sequence comes from Monodelphis domestica, assembly GCF_027887165.1. Lineage (NCBI taxonomy): Eukaryota > Metazoa > Chordata > Mammalia > Didelphimorphia > Didelphidae > Monodelphis > Monodelphis domestica. Next base: position 135,789,159 of record NC_077233.1, on the reverse strand, counting down.
ATAATTTCCAAAAATTTAAAACTGCTGACCTGATTTATTATCAGGTGCTTAGTAAGCATAATGAGAATGACATACCCACTTTCCCCAAGGCTTTCTGGTGGGAAGAACCTTTTGTGAAATGTATATTCAAGAAGTGCTTGTTGGTTAGAATGAAGGGGGCATGAATGGGGGGACATCAATTTAGAGGTCCTACTTACTTTTTTTTTTTAACCCTTACCTTCTGTCTTAGAATCAATACTGTGTATGGGTTCCAAGGCAGAAGAGTTAGTGATAAGGGCTAGCCAATAGGAATTAAATGACTTGCTCAGGGTCACACAACTAGGAAGTGTTTGAGTCCATATTTGAGCCCAGAACCTCCATTCTCTAGGCCTGGCTCTCATCCCTAATTTCCATGGAGCCATCTAGCTGCCTCTGAGGCCCTACTTTCTAATCCAGTATTCACAAAAGCTGAGCTAAAAAGGGTTTCAGAGGCGTTATCTCAAAAAGAATATTTTTCCACAACCTACCTTATTTAGACGCTCATCCAGTATTAAATGCTTACTACCTGAGGTAGGCAGGTCATTTAACAAACTAATTAGCTTGTCAGGAAATGTTTATGTCAGGCATAAATCTGTCTCTTCCTTTTATTGCTTTTAGTTCTGTCCAGAACTTCCACATGATACCCTTCAAAGGTACTTTGGGACAGGGGCAACTAGGTGGCACAATGGATAGAGCATCAGGCCTGGAGTCAGGGGGACCCAGGGTCAGTCAGATCTGACCTCAGATACTAACTAGCTCTGTGACTTTGGGCAAGTCACTTCAACTTCCATTACCTAGCCTTTGCCCTTCTGTCTTAAAAATTGTTACTATGGCAGGAAGTAAGGGTTTAAATTTTTTTTTCCTAGTTCTTTCAGCCAGTCCTCATAGCATGATCTTGAAATGTTCTTAAATTCACACAATACGCCATATGGTGCTGGGTACTCTACCTCTCAATACAGCTTCAGAGAGCATTAGGGTTTTTGTTTGTCACATCCCTTTATTGAAACACTAAAGCACGTAGATCTTTTTTCTTTTTTTTTTTTCAGAACAATTGCATTCTAGCTAAATCTTCCCTATCTTGCACTTGAGGATTTTATATTTTTAAGCCAAGTATGAAACTTTAATATTTATCTCTACTAAATTTCATCTTATTAGATCAGGGATTCTTCACCTTTTTTGCACTGTGGAACCTTTGGGCATTCTGGTAAAATCTGTATGGACAGACCCCTTCTCAGTATGTTTTTAAATGTATAAAATAAAATATATAAGATTAAAAAGGAAACCAATTAAAATAAATTTATCAAAATAGTATTTAAAGGTTCACAAAACCCAATAAGGAGTTAAGAACTCATCTTTTAGATTTAACCCAATATTCTAGTTTAATAATTTTTTGGATCCTGACTTTGTTACCCTTGGAAGCTATTACTCTTCACTTTGTGTAAATTTAATAAGCATGCTATCCATATAGCCTTTATACAAATCATTGATAAAACTATTAAACAGCACAGGTCACAGCTCTCTGGAATATTTGATTAGACCTTCTTCCAAGATAACAATGGTTACTTAATTAATGGTTACTCTTTGGGTCTAGTTATTCAATTCATCCAGAATCCACTCAACTGTAAATTGTCATCTAGCTCATATTTTCCACAAGAATAGCATGAGATACATTTTCAACTTCTTGCTAAACTAAGGTAAATTACATGCATGATATACCCCATAACTTTACCAGTCTAGTTACCCTATTAGAAAAGGAAATATTTAGTCTGGCATTGTCTGTTTTTTACCTTAATGATACCGTGTGGATGCCTTGTGAATCACTGCTTTCTATGTTTTAGATTTTGCCAGGAATTGAAATCAAATTCACTGGCTTATGTGTACAAATTTCTACTCTCTCTTCTTTGCTGAATATCTAGATATCTGCCTGTCTCCAATCTTGTAGCACTTTGTATCAATCACATTGTCTTTGTGGTCCTCACTTACCTGTATGTGTGGGTGGAATAGAGGTGGACTTAGATGACCTCTAACATCTTGAGTAACCTAAAATGTCTAATTGCAAATTCATATTGTTTAGAAAAATCTGAATGGGAATTGTCACTGAATTGGCCATTTGCCTTAGGCTCCTAAATGTTTCCAGTTTCTTTATCTCTGGATGTGACTGTTGCCTTCATATGTAACTTATCTGGATGAGGAGGCACATTTGTGTATATTTTGTTGCCTTCCTTGCTGTGATCATTCTCCCTTCTAGTTTTCAAGGTTAGAACACTTAGAAATCTAAATATGGATTGAAGTTGTTAAACCTTAAAATGAGTTATTACCCCTCTCTCTTAAACCCTTGGAAGATGCTAAGACACTACCATTCCTTCACTCTGCCTGACCCTATATCAGTACTGGAAGATGCTAAGACACTACCATTCCTTCACTCTGCCTGACCCTATATCAGTACATAAAGATGGGCCTTAAAGACTTTTAGAAAGTTAAAATGTGAAGGGACTGGCAAAGATCATCTTGTCCAGTGTTCCCTCTGACTCCATTTATATTTAAGAAACCACCAGGTTGCTGTCAACATACTTGTGGTGCCTGCTTCATCCCCTCTCCACATTGCTTTCATTTCCCTGCTATGGGAGAGCTTAATCTTCTGAATTTACTGAGAAAAGATGGGGAAGACAAATTAATGAAGCATAAGAAACTGACTTGTTTCTTTTAAGTGGGAGCCTGAACTATACAGGAGCAAGAAGCCTTCACCAAGAGCTTTCTCTTGACTTCCAGAGCCTTGATGACATTACTGGTGGGTCTTGTTCCATCATTTGGGATAATTATACTGCCAAACAAATATGTAGAAAACTGCCCTTATAACAGATCCAACCACCTTTTAACCAGTAGCTTCGAGACAACCTCATCACTCCTTTTTTCATTGGAGCTGTTAATAAAGAAAAAAACTTTTAAAAAATAGTTTTATCTTCTTTAATTTATCCAAGATGTAGTTGTTAGCGAGAATAAAACAGTCGAAGAGTCAGAACGCAAAATCCTAAATAAACATAAACCATGGGTGAACAAATAAACGTGAGCTCCTTACTGCATAGGAAATGTCAGTACTATCCCCGGATCTTTTTGCCCTTAAACCGAGTCCTATATGAGTTCCGGTAAGGCGGAGGGATCCGGGATTGCTCGGTTGTACTGTGACGTTTCACATGCGGCTGTGGCTCTACTAGGCAGGAAAATTGCACATGCGTAGTGGCTGCCCATAGCTTGTCTCCTTTCTTGCCCCTCCCTCGGTACTTCACACGCTCATTGTCAAGCGACGGCTGCGGCGGGCGGGTGGTCACGGGGCGCTAGGGACTCTAATACCTTACGCGCGTGCGCCCTTCGCTTCCTTCATCTTCCCCTTCCATTTCCTATTCCGAGTCTTCCCAGTGTCCTAGGAGCGCGAGATTCACCTTTCTTTGCTAGCTCTTCTTAGCCTAGGGCTAATCGCCTGGGTTGGAGTACGCGTCTCTTCTCTCCCTCGATCCCAGGGGTTTTTACACGCGCGCGCGCGCACTCTGCCCCAACCCCCCTCCCTCTCGAACTGTTCCTTTCGCGCACGCGCGCCGGCTCGCGCCCTCTCTCTCGCTTTCCTCAAGCCCGCGAGATCCCCCTTCCGCCTCGCGGCGCCTTCTCGCGCCGCCGCCTCCTTGTATCCCTCACACATCGGCCCCCCCACCCGCTAACGGCGGCGCCCCTTCTCCCCAACCCCCTTCACTCCCCGCGCGCTCGGGCGGGCCCGGCCTCAGCCCAGTCCTACCCCCCCCCCAACTCCCCTTCCGGACGCCGCCACCATGTTGAAGCCGCAGCCGCCTCAGCCATCTCAGCCCCAGCAGACACCCATCCAGCAACCGGCACCAGCACGCCGGCCTCCCGGGGGTACCAGCCCCCCCAACGGAAGCCTCGGGGGGACTCCAGCCTCTGCTTCGGCCCCGGGGCCGCCCACTGCTGCTTCCCCGGGCCTAGGGCCTCCTCCTGCTGGAGGCAGTGGGATCCGCCGGGGAGGTGAGGGGGTTCTGCCGCCACAGCCGCCAACACATCAGCATCAGGAGCGGCCCGGGGGCGCTGCTACTGGCAGTACCAGGTGAAGAGGGGCTGGACATGGGGGGATGACGGGATGTGGGACGGCCGAGGGCCCCCTGCATGTTGGTAAATGTCTGTCTACCAACAAGGGGCGGGAAGGAAAGCCCGCGGAGTCCCTTGACTGGGCCACTTTCAGAGGGAGACAGTGTCCAAGTTTGGGCGGTGGGCTGCAGTTGTGTCGGGGGGAGCAACAGTAAGGGTCCCTGGTCCAACTTTTAGGAGGGGTTCAGCAGGGGCTCTTGGACTCAGCCAATGGGCATGAAAGAGGAAGCGGCGTGTGCCCCTATAGTCTGGCCAGTAGAGGAGATGGGGTCCCCGAGTTGAGCCAATGCAGGGTGGGGGATCCATCATTTGATCCCATTTGGGGAAGAGGGGGTCCCTAAGTCAGGCTAAATGGTGGGGCATAAAGGGGAGGGGGTGGTGCTTTTGGAGAAAAGCAGGTTGCTCGAGAAAGGGAGCCTAGCCTTAGCGAGATAATTGGTTGGGAATTCTTTGCCTCCTCTAGACGGGAAGGGATAGACTGGGCAGGATGGAATACCCCCATCCCCGGCCTAAGAGGTTAAGGTGCCAGACTCTGTGGAAGCTAGAGAGTGAATGTGTGTGTGTGTGTGAGAGAGAGAGTGATGTAGGGGGTTCATCAATGGGGGCTGGGGGAGTAAGGAAGGGAGGTAAAGGTGAGTAGGGTCCCCGGCTCGATTGATGTGAAGGGTCTCGCGGTCCCAAAGCTCAGCCAATGGGTAGAAAGAGGCGGGAAGGGGGTCCCTAGCTATAGCCAATGGGGGGGGCGTGGAGTCCGCAGTTGGGCCAATGGGTAGAGAAGAAGTAGGCTGCGCCTCCGCCTCCCCCCCCCCCCCCCCCCGGGAACTGCAGACCCTGTATAACCCCCTGTGCGCGCGCGCACCCCAGTACGTGCGCGTGAAGAAGGTGCCGTCTTATGACAGGGTGTTAGTACCGCGCTCCCGGCAGCTTAGAGAATAACTGTAACCGCGGGGTCTGGTCCAATATTCATCTGGCTGTTTCTAAGGTCAGGGCGGGGGTGGGAGCTCGGCGGACCACACATCTCTCTCGTGGAGTTTATTGAGGCTGTACGCAGGCGCTCTGGGGGCAGGAAGGCGAACGAGTGTGAAGGCAGCCTGAGGGCTTTAGTGCGCAAGCGCTGAATGGGTGAGGCCTCCCTGTGGATAGTGTCTGCGTCTGCGCGGTCCCCTCACCCCGCCAAACGGCCCCCCCCTCCCCCCAACGGCCAGTTACATCAGCCTGTGAGGACCCTGGTATCAACGGCGGTTAGTTCTCCCCAGAATGGGTAATGGGGCTTTTCAGAGGGGTGGAGGTAATTGTCTTCATTGAGTAACTTAGGGGGCTTGCTAAAGGTGCCTTTGGTTTCTCTAGGGTTTATACCGACCAGCCTTGGATGGACTCCATGTGCTTGGTTTGTTTGACCATAGGCTCCTTGTTCTTGTTGGTGTTTTAAGACCTTATCTCTTTTCCCTTGACTTTTGGGAGAACTGCAGGAAGATTGGCTGTTAATCGCTTATTCCATAAAATAGTTTGGACAGAGAATTAGGCCATAGGCTTTGAGGTGTAAATAATATATCTTACTCTCCTAGTTCTGTGTCTCTTTAAGATGAGGACAAACCTGAAGTCTTCATTGATTTGTGGGCTTTCATTCCCCCGGGTCCTGAAAAGGCACAGCGACATCTCTCATCTAGCCTTTCTTTGTTACTTTCCTTCTATAAAGGAGACCTTCTTTGGTTTATATTACGTTAAACATTCCTGACCTTTTGTAAGTAGGGCTGTACAAGAGAGTTGGGCAGATTTAAATAACTTAAGTGTCTTTGCTGTTTTCTCTTATAGGGGACAGAGCACAGGAAAGGGGCCCCCACCATCACCTGTGAGTGCCTTTCCAGTGGTTAAATTCAGGGATGTAAAAGGTAGTGGGAACAGATGGAATGGTTAAGAAAATGGGTTGGTAAGAAAATTCCTTGGATAAGGGAGGTGAGGATGTAAGGAAAGGTTAGGGGTAGGATAGGATACATGGTATTTGTCTGCCCTTTTACTCATTGTCACTTCCATGTTATTTTCAGGTATTTGAGGGTGTCTATAATAATTCTAGGATGCTTCACTTCCTTACTGCTGTTGTGGTATGTACCTCTCTTCTAAGGTGATTAGATGAGAACTGAGATAAGTGTGAATTCTTTTAATTGTTGATGTTTCTGCCAGGGCTCCACTTGTGATGTAAAGGTGAAAAATGGTACCACATATGAAGGTATTTTCAAGACTCTGAGTTCAAAGGTAAGCATTCATTAGCTCAAAGAAAGTTGGAATGGGGAGGTATAAGAGAAAAGCAATGCAGTTAGTCTTAAAAACACTACCATTCTACATAATGCTTCCCAGTCTAGCATTGCTTGTTATAATTGTTTTATATTTCTTTGTAATAAGCATTATTACTTTGAAAAAATGTTGGTGCTGAGCAGATAGGCCTTTCCATATTGAAATAACTCTTAACATGATTCCTTTTAGTTATTAAAATTATATAAAGCGTATGGTTGGTATTAGGTAGAGAATGCGAGGTAGGAAATAGGAAATATTTTGGAAGGAGCTAGGAAGAGGGGAGGGGATACCACTGCAAGTTTCCTACTTCTCTGAGGAAATCTTAGGCTGGATTTACCTTCTCTAGTACTGACCTGAGGCCTTGGGGGTGGTCTTACAGTTTGAGCTAGCAGTGGATGCAGTTCATAGGAAGGCTCCTGAGCCAGCAGGTGGTCCCCGTCGAGAGGACATCGTGGATACCATGGTGTTTAAGCCAAGTGACGTGATGATGGTCCACTTCCGAAATGTTGACTTCAATTATGCCACTAAGGGTAATATGTTGGGGAACTTCTTTACGTGTTGGGAGGAGGGAAATGTTTCCTGACTTCTATTTCCTGCTGTCCAAATAGGCAGCATGAGGGAATAATTTCCTTTTGTGTTTTTTCTTGTAAGTTTTTTTGAAAGAGACGGATATTTATTTTCTTAATACTGATTTCTGTCTTCAAAACACATGGGGAGGAGGACCAAATGTTGAACAGAGATAGCAATAGTATATATTCTATTCCTGAACTTTATCTCCAACTTCTTTTTACTTTGAACCTGTTTAAGAAGAATGGGGTTGTGTTAGATTTTGGCTTTCTTAGACCTGGCATCTCCATTTTTCCCTTTCTTTTGAGCTTTCAAGAGGTAGAAGGAAGTCTTTGGGACCTCTTCTAATTCTTGATCTCAAACTCCCACAGACAAGTTCACAGATTCTGCCATTGCCATGAACTCAAAGGTGAATGGTGAACACAAGGAGAAGGTGCTACAGCGCTGGGAGGGAGGTGATGGCAACAGTGATGACTATGACCTTGAATCTGATATGGTATAGTATATCTTTTTAGAGCTATTAGAGTTTGAGGGACAGGGATCCAGGTGGCAGGGTTGTGGGTTGGTGGGCATATTGTTTCAGTTTAGTATTGAAGTTAATTTAAGATGATGCTCAAAAAGGTATTATGGACAATTACTGGTTCTTTCTCAAGGCTAGAAGATTTATTTCCTCCCCTTCTTTCTTCCACCTTAATATCTGTCTTCTCTCCCTTGTTTACTTTGTAGTCTAATGGATGGGACCCTAATGAAATGTTCAAGTTCAATGAGGAAAACTATGGAGTAAAAACAACTTATGACAGTAGCCTCTCTTCTTATACGTGAGTTTCTGAACAACCCCCCAGAGGTAGAAATGGGAGGTTGGGCAGCTAATGAGGTGGTCAAACACTGGCTTAAAGGGAGGGGTAGTTAGACACCACTTTTGATACTGACAAAAATATTTTTTTCTTTCTTGCTGTTTCTTTATATCTTTCTCTTGGTCTCCATCGTGGTTGTAATGGGCTGTGGGTGGGGAATCCTCTAGAGTCCCCTTGGAGAAGGACAACTCAGAGGAGTTTCGTCAGCGGGAGCTCCGTGCAGCCCAGCTGGCCAGAGAAATAGAGTCCAGTCCCCAGTACCGCTTACGTATTGCTATGGAGAATGATGATGGACGAACAGAGGAAGAGAAGCACAGCTCTGTGCAGCGACAAGGCTCAGGCCGTGACAGTCCCAGTTTAGTGTCCAGGTCAGGACATTTTATTAAGGGATCCCACGTTGGGGGAAGAGGTGGGAGAGTGAAACTGACTTAGAAAATAGTTGTTCTTAATAGTTTGACCAAATGGGAGTGAAGTTGAATACATAATACTGCAGCAACAGGCATTAGGTAGTATCAGAAATGAAATTAGAAAAAGGATTTAGATAGGAAAGTCTTGGTAAGTAATAGGGAAATAAAACTCTTCCAATATATATGTATGTAATACATTTTTAAAACTTCATCTTTTCCTAGGGATGGGAAATATATTCCTTTACCTCAGAGGATGCGGGAGGGAGGCCCCAGAGGAGGAGTTCGATGCAGTGGCTCCAGGGGTGGTCGACCTGGCATTGGTTCCTTGCCTCCTCGGGGTGGCCCCCACCACCCTGACAGCAGTGGCCCCAGTCCTGGTCCTGAGCCCCGTGGCATCAATGGAGGTAAGTTAGGAATGTGTAGGGAGGGAAAAAGGGAATTGAGGAAGTGGGACTGCAATGGGGCCAAAAGAGTAATAGTAGTGCTGTTCCTTGGTAACTATTTGCCCTTTTTGCTAGATCATTTTTCTTACCTTTAGGTCCTTCCCGCATGTCCCCCAAAGCCCAGAGGCCCCTTAGAGGTGCAAAGACTATGTCTTCCCCTAGCAGCCGCCCCCCTGGAGAAACTTCCGTACCACCTCCTACAGGTAAGACTCTTTAAATATACATAAGTAAAAATTTTAGTGTTATAAAAAAAGAGGAGTTAAATTATGAAGTGTTCTGGATAAGATTAAAGAGAAATGTATGGGAAGAATGCTAGTAAAGGGGAGGGAGGATAGAATAATAAGGAATTCTGTTTTGGGGGGATGGGAGAGAGGTGTATGTTATGAGGCTTTGGGATTATTTTTTGAATAAGTGAAAATGGAATGTGATTTGCCCATAGATACTTAATTGAGTGTCCAAATTCATTGTTTGACTTGTTTACTACAAAAATATTTTCTCCCTTTCTTGTAGTTGGTCGAATGTACCCGCCTCGTTCCCCTAAGTCAGCTGCTCCTGCCCCAGCCTCGGCTTCCTGTCCTGAGCCACCTATGGGCTCTGCAGTTCCCACCTCTACAGCTTCCATTCCTCCAGTTTCATCCTCTATGGAACCTGGAGCTGGCCCCATTTCCCCAACTTCCCCAAAGGTTACAGCTTCTAATGATGGTAAGGGGAAGACTGGAGTCAAAGGGAAGGGAAAAGAGCAAAACTTGTTTGGTCCATGGTTGGATCTTATAAAGTATGTCTTTTCTGTTTTTCTTTTTGTTTTCACTAAGGGAAAGAATTACCCCAAAAGGAACCTGGGAGAACTCTGGAGCCACCAGAACTTGCCCGAATAGCTGGGAAAGGTGAAGATTAATTTGACTTCATCTTTGAATGTTAGGTGTTTTTTTCCCTATCCTTGAATGTTAGATGTCTCCCCCCCTTCCCCCATTTATATTTCAAGAGTCATAATGAAGATGGGATATGAGAGCTAACAAGGAATTGATTCCAATATTTGAAAATTTCTTATTGAGTTCCTTTTGCATTCCTTCTATTGATTTCTGCTCTTTAGATCCTATTTAGCCATTCTAAGAAGGGGAGAAAATTTCTTATGATTTCTTACTTCCTTTTCCATTTTTCACCTATAGCCCCTGGCCTTCAGAATGAACAAAAACGTTACCAGTTGGAAGAACTGAAGAAGTTTGGGGCTCAGTTTAAGGTGAGGATTAGGAGAATGAGGGGAATGGGTTGTGCAATATGGACAAGGCAAATAGATTTTGAAGGGCTGGAACTACAAATGTGGAATATGAAAAGACATAAATAGGATATAGAAAAAAAACTTGAGAGGACAAGGTAGAGATTTTGAAGAGAATTTTAGAGACGGGAGCTAGGTTGGAGCAGTGTAAAGAAAGTCCTTTAATATTTGCTTTTTTACCTATAGCTCCAGTCCAGTAGTTCTCCTGAGGCCAGTCTGGACCCTTTTTCCTCCCGGGGCCCCAAGGAAAGTGGAGTGGAAGCCAAAGGAAAGGAAAAGGAGGTGGAAAGCCTGCTGACTTCAGAACCCTTGGTGTCCTCTGGCTCCTCCAAGACAGAATCTCTACCTGATAAGGAGGAAAAGCTGTCCCTCCCCACAACAGGAGGGACTGAAGGGCCAGAACAGTCCCAGGCACCTCGGCAGAACCAAATGGGCAGTCCTCCTGGGAGCATAAGCAAGGGGGATGACAAGGAAGAGGGACCTGTCACTGAGTAAGTGGGTGGGGTCCTTGGGAGAAGGGAGAGGACAGAACTCAGGAAAAATATAGACAGAATGAGAGTGTTAAACCAATAAAAAGCTCACTGTTAATCTCATATTTCTCTCATAGTCAAGTGAAGAAGTCTACATTGAACCCCAATGCCAAGGAGTTCAACCCTTCAAAGCCTCTGTTGTCTGTGGTAAGATGGGGCCAGAAAAAGAAGTGAGCTGAGAGAGGACAGGGATAAAAATTCTCCAGTAGGCAAGAGTGGGGACAGTTCATAAAGATTATTCCTTACCTAGAAGTAGGCAGTGTTGAGAATGAATAAAGTGGGAAAATTGGAATATCACAGCAGAATGTTTCAAAAATACTTGTTTACATATCAGATAGGGTTGGATAATTGAGACTAAAGACAGGGGCAGAGAGTAAAGTCATAAAACATAAAACTTGGTAGGCCTGAAAGACTTATCTAGCCTCACACTGCTTGGATCACAGCAAATATTTGCTTGCTTTGCGCTTGAAGCTGTTGGGGAAGTAGCACTGTTTCCCCTTAACTCCCTTCCCCTTTTATTTGTCATAGAACAAGTCAACCAGTACCCCAACTTCCCCAGGTCCCCGGACTCATTCAACTCCTTCAATCCCAGTGCTGACAGCAGGCCAGAGTGGGATGTATAGCCCCCAGTACATCTCCTATATACCTCAGATTCACATGGGGCCAGCCGTGCAGGTAAGAAATGAAAAGAGAGTTTGGGGAGGAGAGCAAATATGATCTGTGACCCTCAGGATTTGGCACTGCTGCCTGAGAGGAAAGGTCCTTGATTGGATGATTTAAGAAGAGATCATAGACCTGGTCCTTTTGATTTCTCTAGGCTCCTCAGATGTACCCATACCCTGTATCTAACTCTGTGCCTGGTCAGCAGGGCAAGTACCGGGGAGCTAAAGGTAAGAGTTGGTGAAAGAGTTCTGAACCATGCAGCACGAGCTGTTTTCATGGGATTGGGGGATATTGGGTCATTAATAGGAAATTGGCAAATTAGAAATATTCTGTCTAACCTTCCTTCTACTTCCTTTTCCCTATTAAGACCCAAGTTCAGTTGTCTCCCTTTTCATCTACAGGTTCCTTGCCCCCTCAACGCTCAGACCAGCACCAACCAGCCTCAGCACCCCCTATTATGCAGGCGGCAGCAGCTGCAGGACCCCCTTTGGTGGCAGCTACACCATACTCTTCCTATATTTCCTACAATCCCCAGCAATTCCCAGGCCAGCCTACCATGATGCAGCCCATGGCCCACTATCCCTCACAGGTAATTGAGTATGAAACCAATCTTAGAAATTTGTTTTTCTGTTTGTTGGTTTTCCACCTTTTTCTTGGCTCTCCAGGATTTGGGGGTGGATAAGATCATATGCAAAATTGGTACTTGCCAGAGGTATAGAAAGCATTGAAAAGGAAACAAATACCTTCCCTTAGACTCCCTTCTTTTCCTATTCTCCTAGCCTGTCTTTGCCCCAATGCTTCAGAGTAACCCGAGGATGCTGACATCGGGCAGCCACCCCCAGGCCATCGTCTCATCTTCTACTCCTCAGTACCCTCCAGCAGAGCAGCCCACTCCCCAAGCCCTATATGGTAAGTACTTTCTTCAGATTCTTTGTCCTGGATTAAGCTCCCTGCCCTTTCATGCATTCTTTCTGCTGATTCTCTCTCCCTCTTTCCTGCTGCAGCCACCGTTCACCAGTCCTATCCACACCATGCCACGCAGCTCCATGCCCACCAGCCGCAGCCAGCCACCACCCCTACTGGGAGCCAGCCGCAGTCCCAGCATGCGGCCCCCAGCCCTGTCCAGGTGCCTCATTATGCAAAAGAAATAAAAGAGTTGAGGCAAAATACTTGGGTTAAAAAATTATGTGGGTAGGACTGGGAAGAAAAGGGAATGGACAATAGATCTGCCATCCATATGGGATAAGAGTTTGAGGTGGCACAAAGTAGAGCTAGGTATGGAAGTAGTTGACTGCTTCCCTGGCTTTGGAACTCATCCTCTTTTCTTCTTTTAATAGCATCAGGCAGGGCAGCCACCACACTTGGGTAGTGGGCAGCCACAACAGAATTTATACCATCCAGGTGCCTTAACAGGCACACCACCGTCTCTGCCACCGGGACCCTCTGCTCAGTCCCCTCAGAGCAGCTTCCCTCAGCCAGCTGCAGTCTATGCCATCCATGCCCACCAGCAGCTGCCGCACGGCTTCACCAATATGGCCCATGTTACCCAGGTAACTATTCCAAAATAACACTTTCTAAACTCTATTATATTTACCCATAGGACTTGATTATTATGGCCAGCAGGATAGTCTTCCCAGCCTTAGTGAATGTCCCACTAACTCTCCTATTGTGACTTTTAATGTGACCCACATTGTTAAGGCCATGATAGTCATTCCCAAATCATAAGTAGTTTTTCTAAATCTTTATTCCCTTAATAGTATGTTCCTATTTCACCTGCTTTGGAATGAAAAACCCCATACAAATCTTTTTTCCTCTGGTAATTTTTAGTAACTGTCTGAAATAAGACTTTCTCTTTGTCAAGTCTTCACATTTGCTTGTTTTCTGAAGGCCCATGTCCAGACTGGAATCACAGCAGCCCCACCCCCCCATCCTGGGGCTCCCCACCCACCCCAGGTGATGCTGCTGCACCCACCCCAGAGCCATGGGGGTCCACCTCAGGGGGGTGTACCCCAGAGTGGCGTGCCTGCTCTTTCTGCTTCCACACCTTCACCCTACACCTACATCGGACACCACCAAGGTGAGCAGACAGGCCATGGTTACCTGCCTTTCCAGGAAGGGAGGGAAAAGTATCCAAGAGGGGAGGGAGTAGATGAAAGGATTCATGAAATCCAATTGAGTGAGGGAATTTGGCAAGTAAGATTTAAGACTGGTACAAGAAAGAACTGTGGGACTGAATGGGAGATGGAAGGTACTACCTGATGTTGCCTGTATGCTACATCTGGTCCGCAGAATGTTTTAATTTGAATGTATGTAGGCCATAGTTGCTGCCTGAGTCTTGATTAGTTTGTTGCTCCATTCTTTGCTCTGTCCTTGGGCTTGTTACCTAATATCCCTGACTCCCTTGTGGCTTATCAAGCTGTGGTTAATTGTAGTAGTATGACAAATTAGGAAGGGTTAAGACAGGAGTGAGGCTGATAAGGTGGGAGTAAGAGCCCGTGAGAAATTTAAAACTAACTTGAGAAAAAGGCATGTGTTTCAAAAGGCCCAGTTAACATTGGACTTCCGTGGTTTGTTGTTTTTACATAAATGTAGCCTCCTTCAAAGAAGTTGGACAGCACTGGACTAAGGGATAGATGGCTAGGTTCTAATGTTCCTGATCTCTTCTCTTTCCCCTTCAACCAGTTCAATCTCATCCCTCCCAGCAGCTCCCCTTCCACCCCCCGGGGAACTGAAGATGGTCCTGGCCGTCACTTGAGAGACTTCCTTGAGTGGAGGGAGGAGTGACCTATGTCTCTTCCCCCCCAGCAGCTCGGACCAGTTCTCTAGCCCTCCACTCCCCTCCCCACCCCCAACCCCCCCCCACCAGGGGGAGTAGGGGAACTCCTCCTACCAAGCACCTTGAATGGGTCAGGGGGTGGGGTGGGGAGGGACCTTGAGGCAGGGCCAGGGTCCAGAGGGAGTGGAGGGTTCCTGCTTGGCCCATCCTTCCTACCCCTCTCCTTCATTCCCTCCCATCCCCGCTGGAGACGGAAGATCTTTTATTTTCTATTATTTATAACCTCAGACTTGGGCTCCCCTACCCTTCTTTCCCATTAACCTGAGACAGACACATAGACAGATGCCCCACAAGGATGGTTGACAAGGACTTTTACTTTTTATTACATAAAAATATTTAAAAAAAAAACAGAAAAAAAATAAAATTTTAAACTAACTCAACATGCCTGGAATTCCCTCTCTGGGGAAAAGGACAAAGGTGCAACCCTAGTCTGTCACAAGACCCAGGGCATCAAGGAAATACAGAGGTAAGATATTGGGGGGCCAGGGTCCCTAAGTTGAGGGGAAAGGGTAAATGTGCTGTCACTAATGAATTTTGTCTACTGTTTCCTTGGTTTGATCCTCCTGTGTGTGCACTTTTCTCCCTAGCAGATACAGAAGCAGGGTGGTATAGTGGAGAGAGCACTAGAGTACAGACTCCATTTCTGGCACTATATTCATTACTTGTGTGACCTTTTAAGCAGTCATTAAACCTTTCTGGCCCTCAGTTTCCTTATCTGTAAAGTAGTAGCCAGAGGGTTTGGAGCATCTAATCTGATAAGCCTTCTTAGGAGGGTCTCTTGGTTTATAATTCATAATTTTATGAAGCTGCGCTCCAAATGAAAGAATTTCCTTTTTCTTGGGCCACTAGTTAGAGTGAAGAGAACCAGCTTGATATGTCTTATGACTTGGCAAGAGTGACCATTTATTCTGATCTGCATAACTATATAGTGAGGCTCTAGGTCACTAGAGTTAGATGTTGTTTGTCTAATGGAACCTAAGGTTCAAGAGGCCTCATCTAGTCTCAGCCTATGTTAGGCAAGATTCTTTTTCTCAGTCCCATTTTTTGTAAATCGGTAGTTATCATGTGGTTTGTGGATCAAATAAGATAAAATGTAAAATATTTTGGAAAGTGAATTGGTGCCACAATTCATATATTTGAGTGGGAAGCAAGATTCTGAAGGAGTTCAGGAGTCACTGGCAAAAGGGGGGGGAGTGGGTTTAGCTTTTAGGATCAAGCACTAATTGCTCTGAAGATATGTTTACAAAAAGCTAGCTAGACATAGGTTTTTGCTCTATTGAAGAGAGAATCTGGTTGTGGAGATTGTATTTTTGTGTTGTTTCATGATTGCTACTTCAAGAAATGAATTGGACTCCATAAATGGTCACCACATTGTCTGGGTGAAATAGGGAGACCAACTTTCTCCCAAAAAAATAGTTTTCAGTCATTCACTTGTTCTTTCTGCCTCCAAAGGGGAATTTCTTTTAAAACATTCTTGATCAATTGTTTCCTCTGAATGCTTTGGATAGTGGGGCCTGAACACAACTAAGGCAGCCCTCTACCTCTGCCCACCCTCCCCTTTGCATTGCTGGACCTCTCAAGTTAGGAGTTCCCTTTGTTGATCCAGACTGTAACCCATCTGCCTGGTGTGTGTCTTGTCCATGTCCTTCCATAAGTTTAGCACAAAAGGTACACTCACTGTCCTAGAAGTCTTTTTTGCTTTCTCTTGACCAAAGATACCAGTAAAGCACTCTAGCTTCCTGCCTTTATACATGTCTCTTTTTCCTTTTTATTTGATGACATCTTTTATGCCTGTTTTTTTGATGTTTCTTATTGGTTATATATTACAATTTGCTCACAATGACCATGTGATTCCACTGCCATCGTTGTGATGCTCATTTTTATTTGGTCTTTCACTGCATAACAACAAAACTATCAAGTAGCAGCATGTTAGTATTAAAAAAGCTTTGCCTTTGTTTCTGTGATCAGATTTGGTGCTCACTTGGGACAGTTTTCACGGGGCAATTCCATGGGATGTTCCAACAATTCAGATCTAGGCTTAACTTGTTCACTGACATGATGCACAAGTGCTAGGTTATCAAGTCATGGGCATACCATACATAATCTGGGCAAGATATTCCAAAGTCCACTTTAGCCTTAGCTGTATAGATGGTCAAACCATATTCTTGGGTGGTTATAGATTTCTTTGAGAAGCTCTGCAGTTTCTGTTGTAACCAATGTCATTCTTCAGAAAAGCATTTGGGAGAACCTAACTAATCCATATCTTATCTCTTCAATTTTTTCTAATGGAGAATGCATTTGACAGACATATAACTCCCTTGCCTAATCATTTAATCAGAGGGTTTTGTTTAACTAGATTGTTATAATTTGCAACAAAAAGTGAAAAATAAAACCATCATAGAAGGATTTCAAGGAATTTTGATTTAAGGATGGCAGAGATGAATTTTGGAAGTCTTCTAGTTTTTAGTCAAGTACAGTAAGATTTTTACATTCTCTATATCTTTCAGTTGTGAAATGAATTTTAGCTGTTTTCATTTAGGATGACTTCATTTTGTGTTTAAGACAACTTATTTTGTAGATTTGAGAAGAGTAGTCATGGTCACTAGTTTATGATCTTGGGGTTGGGAGAGGGGTTGTATTAATTTGCGTTGTTTCCATGTGCCTGAGATTTTCCCCTTACCTTTGGTATCTTCCTCTCCTTCAGATTCCTTGTATATAGATCCCTTCACACCCTCACTCTTCAGACACCTCTAGCATGGGTTCATTCTGGCTGTTTTCCCTGGCTCGGTTCTTTTAAAGTGCTTTCTCTTCTCTGTATAGTTTGGAAATATTAAGCGCTTAATAAAGACTTTTTTCATGCTATAAACACATCTTGGGAGTGTGATATCAGGGACCAAGTGCTTGATGGTCCCACTGTCCTTAATGGAAGAAAATTTGTTCAACCATTTTCAAAACTTTTAATTTTTCTTCTATTTGTTGTTTATCCCATTTTTGTCCTTAAATACTCTTGGGATGACTTGGTTTACTTGGATTTCTTGCAAGGTTTTCTTTAAATAGGTTTTCTTCTGAGAAAAAATAGTGTTCATATTCATCCGTTATTTTTTTTAACCCTTTTTATCTTAGAATCAGTATTATTGGTTCTAAGGTAGAAGTAGTAAAGGCCAGGCAGTTGGGGTTAAATGACCTGTCAAGGGTCCCACAGCTAAGAAGTAGCTAGCTATATGGTCACGTTTGAACCCAGGACCTCCTGTCTCCAGGTCTCACTCTTATCAACTGCACCATTTAGCTGCCCATCATCCATTATTTTTAACACTTCTGCCTTTGAATGATTTCTTGACAGCTAAAATGTTTGCTGATTATGGGATTTTCTGGGCACTTAGCAATCTGCATTAGCTAAACTTTTGTATTATAATCGATGTCAATATTTCTGTTGCTTATTTCCCATTTTTGGTTAGTTAAAATAGTTTATGATTGAATTGTTTACATCATATGCCATCTCTTTCATTATATTGTTTTTTTGCTAATTGTGATCTTTGCAAGATATAGAATATAAGTTCTATAAGAGTAGGGACTTTTTTTGTCTTAATTCTCAATTCGAAGACAATGCCCCATAGTAGGCAGTTTATGATTGCTCCTGTCATTGAAGTTAAATCACTTTGCCTTTTTTGGACCTTGGTTTCTTTATTGGTAAAATGGGAATAATTATCTCCAAGGGTCATTATTGGAAAAAAGGACTTTGTGAACCTTAGAGAGCAAGTATAGCTAGTAATTGGGACAGAATGTGAGTGTTCAGTTAACCACATTTCATTGAGCACCTGTTTTGTGCTGTAGAAGAGGAAGATACAAAAAAGAACACACTCTGTCCTTGAGTGTTTACATCTTCACTTGCTTTACCAAATAAGAGATTACTGGAGTAGTGGTCAGAGGGTCAACCACAAAGCCAGAAAAACTTGAGTTTGAGAACCATCTCTGATATACATTGTGGCTGTGGGAGGGACTTCTGGACAGGTAAATCACTTAAATCTTTACATATTTTGGTTCAAATGGAGGTGTCAAATTCCAATAGAAACATGTTCATGTAGAAAACCACAAGTTAACATTGTTACATTGTATTTTTGTTTTGTTAAACATTCTTAGGTTACATTTTCATCTGGTTCTAACACACAAAGAGTTTGAACTCTAGTCAGTTCTCTTGGAAAAAATTAAGTTATAGAATGTACCAGCCTGCCCTGGTAGAGGGATCCTCACCAGGGATTTCTCTATGCCAATAAAATCACAGGTCCATGCCTTCCCTAAAATTTGTAGCAGTGCCTACTTTCGTCCTCACAAGAAGGGATATTTTTGAGTTGTAAGATTTGACATTTGGGCCTAATTAACTTTCACCCATTATTCAAGCATGTTAATTTGATTCCCACTTCTGTCACTTTCTATATTGAAATACCTAGCTCTCCCTTAAATCTATATGTCATTTATAAATTTGTTGTTTTATTTATTTTAAAGTAAGTACTTACTTTAAAATTCCTCTTTTTAAAAAAATGAAACTTTTTTGTTGGGATTTTATATCATCTTAATTTCTGAATGTATTTCTACCTAGGGCAGCTAGGGTAGTACAATGGAGGCCATGCTTGGAGTCAGGAGGACTTGGGGTTCAAATATGGCCTCTGACACTTCCTAGCTGTGTGACCCTGGGCAAGCCACTGAACCCTGAATACCTAGCCCTTACTGCTCTTCTGTCTTAAGACTCAATACTTAGTATCAATAACTAAGACAAAGGGTAAAGGTTTAAAAAAAAAGTATCTTTAACATTTAAAAAAGTGGGTTCGGCTAAATCACAAAACTATCTGACTATATATGTAGTATTCCATGCCCTTAGACCTTTACCACTAGTGTTGTTTGTACTTTACACTTATATTTTGGTTATTGTGTGTTATTTTTCTGGTTATGCTTATTTCACAAGCATCAGTTTATATCTTTCTATAGGTCATGATTCATTTGTCTTGTTCAGAGTAATGTTTCATTATATTCATATGCCACAATTTCGATACAACAAAAGGTGCTGCTATGTATTACTTTGGATTTAACTGATCTTTTGTCTTTGACTTCCATATGGTTATGTACCTTAGCAGTGAGATCTTTGGGGAAAAGGAGTATAGCCATCCTAGCATTACTCCAAATTCAGTCCCCTTATTTTTAAGGATGAGGACACTGGATCAGTAATTTATCCAAAAACATGGTCTTGAGTTTTCATTAAAAATTGAGTATCCTTTCAACTAAGTACCAGCAATGTGATGGACACTAAGGAATACAAAGAAAGAAAAAATGAAACAATTCCTGCTCACAGCTTACAGGAGACACACAAGAGCATATAAACAAAAATACAAAGCATTTGAGGGAGAAGAGGGAGTATCAGTCTCATTCAGGAGGTGACTTCTGAGCCCAGCTTTGAATGTAAACTAGGAATTCTAAGAAGCAAAGCTAAGGAAATACAGCATATTCCAGGCAAGAGGGACAAGTTTGTGTGAAAACCCAGAAATGTGTGTGTCAATGTGAGAAACTGCAAGAAGGCAAATTTTACTGGAGTTTGAGCTTAAGAGTGACATGATTAAACCTGTACTTTTAAGATATCACTGTTACCTTATGTGGAAACAAGGAATCCAAAGAAACTATTTTAAAAGTCCAGGTAAGAGGTGACAGTGACTAATTAGATATGAATTGAGTCAGTTAAGGATGATTGTAGGTTGTGAATGTAGGTGCCTAGAAGGTTAGTGGTTCCCTTTTCAGAAAGAGGGAAGTTTGGACCTAGAGTGACACGGAGATTGGGCATATAAATCTGGGAGTTATTCTTCATAAGTGGGGGTAGAGAGAGAAGGCCCAGGACAATGGCTTCATAAGGGTACATCCACAATTGGATGGTATGATATGATGATCAAGTATGAGAGATGGATTGACCAAAAAGGAATACAGAAGAGGAGAACCAGAAAACTAGGTCTGGAGGAAAGGGAATGTGACAGGTATAAAAAAGAATGAGAAGAGCAATTGACATGACAGAAGAGGGCAAAAATCAGACTTGGCACAAAGGATTAGAGAAAGGAAGCAGAAAAGGGACAAGAACAGACAATTCTGCTTTTCTTTCATTGTGTTTCTATATAAATTAGACCATCCAGGATTCGCCATCATATGCAGTTTCAAAAATTGGAACCTCTTCTGTTCTCACAAAAACTAACCATAGTATTTCTGAGAACACCTTCCCAATACTTCACCTAGTGGTCCAAAATAAAATTTTTAGAGGTCTGGTAAACAGCCTTGTAACTTTTAAAGTAATTTTTTTTCTGCCATTCTCAATAAGGCAAAATAGGATTTAGGTAGTTCTAGACATGTTCTCTCATACTGTATACATGCCCTTCAAGTGATATGCCTATTTCCCTTTTCATACTTGAACTAGTTTTCAGAAGCTTAGCTTGTGATTTAGAAGTTGGCTTCATATTCCTCCCAAAGAGGAGGTAGGAAGCAAAGTATGCATCTTGTATCAAAACAGATTATTGGTTGGAGTGGGGTGCATGTGTGCATGTCCAAGTGGTTTTTTACTATCCTGGCAGTTCTTGATTTTGTTGAGTAGAAACCTAAAATTCACACCTCACATGGCTAGGTAACCAAGGCTTTCTTTTTTATTTGGATTTGCTTGAGAATATCCAGAATGACAACTATGACTTTGAATTGCAGGTAATCCCAAGAGTAAGAAAAAGCTTTCAGAATATTGGATAAATTTACAGAAACCCATAGATGAGAGTTGCAAAGGACTAAGTGGTTGCTCAGATAGTGATCTAACTAACCTTAAAAAAATGAAATGGCCTCTTTGCAAGTTGACTTCATCCATTTGCTTCCCATTATATCTTTCTAGGGATGGCAGTAAAGTCTTATGGACAGTTTCTTATTTCTTAAACTTGAGCTGCTTATCTTTAAGCCAGTTATGAGGGAAAGGGCAGCCACAACATATCACACACAGTCTCTGTCTTAAGTCATATCTGATATAACATTGCTTGGAGATCCTTAACTTTAAGATTCAAGTCTTCCTTAGAAAGGGATATCTAGAGGGAAAGTGGGAGTTTGATTTAGAAATTTTGCCCTTCTAACCTAGAGCAAATTTCCTAACCACAACTCATTGGGGATATGTGTGTTATGTGGAAGAATGTCTAGTGGGACAAATTCCATAACCCAGATATATAGCCTTAATTATCAACATACATACCATTCCTCCACCCCATACATTTGTCTTACTTTTAAACAGATAGGTTTTGGAGGTAGAAGGGATCAATCAAGAAATACTTAAGTGTGTACTAGATATTCCAGGCATTAGGATAGTGAACTGTACTAAACATACATGGGAGAGAACATAACTGTCTTGGGGCAGCCACTAATGCCTTGCCCAGAACGTGAACTGGAAAAATAAGGAACACAGTTGGCATCCCTCTGCCCCATCACTTGGGTTTTTTCAGAAAAAGTAAGGTGTGTAATCACCTCTTCTAGTAACAGTAATGCTGTTGGGAAGCAAAAAGCAGAGGGTGAGTGGGGGGAGGAGGCTGGGAGAATAAGGTCTCAGTCTAATGTGAGCAGAGATATGTTGTGTTGATTATGGGCTTGACCTGTGAGTGAGCATAGAGCATATATTTTTGTGGCACAGGAACCCATTCTCCTTATGGTTCCTCCAGAGCTCCCATCACTTTTGTGCCATACCCTGGAATTGAAATAATTTGGAATTGGGGGTTGGCATGCTGATGGGAGGTCACCAAGGAAGATAAGAAAGGGAATGAAGATGGTACAGAGCAGCCATAGCAGGGAGGGTGATATATAATCTTCCAGCCACATTCCCATGTGACTTGAACCCAAGTTCAGCTCAGGTTTATCTCTTGACAGTGTTGCTGACAGTAGAGCCACCATGTAATGGAGTTGTTTTCTGTTACCATCCCCTCAAAAGTATTCTTAAAGCAGATTAATTCCATGAAACAATGGGGGGAGGGAGTCCCAGGGCACAGAGGACAGAACCAAGGACAGGAGTCTTCACCCCATCATAGCCAAACTCAGTAAGCAGCTGCCTTGTTTTCTAGTTCTATTAGCTCCTACCATCTCACTGTTCTGGACAGCATCTGCCTTGTTCACAAACACCATCATGTGCTTCCTATCACTCTGCTCCCATTACAAGGTTTACATATTACTTTAGTGAAAATTTTAAATTCCATGTAGGAATGATCCTGACTATTCCCCTCAATGAATCCATGCACTACCTCGGGCTCTGCTCCTACTTGGTGTCCCTTAAAGACTTACTTTCTCTAGACCATCCCCACCAGTCCCCCCCCCCCCCCCCCCAAGATAGATCTTTTAATAAAGCCCTTCTTGCAAGAGGCACCTATCTGGGAAGGTGCGTGTTTGTAAGAGGAATGGGGCCAGATCTGCCTGCCACCACCAGGATGTAGTGCCTGGTATCCAAGATGGGGCTTCTGGAGATAATGGTTAAGCATGCCAATCCCTTTTGGCTTTCAAATCTGCCTGTCCCTCCAAGAGATGCAGTGTGATCAGTCCTTTCCCCCCACTATTTCCCCCATTTCCTTCTTCACATTTCTAACTTCTTTTTCCTACTCTTTTCTTACCAGTACCCCAGATTACAACTATGACGCCTCTGTATCTTCCCCAGATACAGAGCTCTCGGTTCCATCAGCCACCTCAATGCCTGGTGTTGCCTAGGTGGGTCCCCCTCACTTTGACATAGGATCCCTGGACAGTCAGTGTAAACAATGTGTGGAATGGCTCTGCTAGAACTTGGAACCAGAGGGAAAGAGACAGTTGAAGGGAGGGAATATGAGTCCCATAGGTGGTAAGTACACTGTCCCCTCCTGACTAACTTACTCTGCCATTGCAGTGCTAGAAAATGGGGTTCTGACTATACCCACAGTGCCTTGGTTTCAAATTGGTTCCTAGCCTCACAGGACAGCCTCCATCAATACCACTTTACAATATCTCAACTGATTGTGATTTATTTCTACCCTTGCTAAGGGCCCAAAGCATTGCAGCTTGGTGGCACAGTGGAGATAGAGCACTGAACTATCAAGTCAGGAAGACTTGAATTCAGACACTAGCTGTGTGACCTTGGGCAAGTCATTTAGCCTCTTGTCTGCCTCAAGTTTCCTTGACTATAAAATGGGGTATTATCAGCTCCCACCTCACAGGGATGTTGTGAAGATCAAATGGGATATTTGTAAAGTGCTAGGCACAGTTCCTACACATAACTAGATAGCTAATGCTACTTCTCAACTTCCCTTCCTCCAGCATTTTTGGTGATGGCTACTGTCAGCACATTGTAGTCTTGGAATATTATCATGTGGCCAGTGGTGCCAACATTAATGTGGGAGTTTGTCCCTCACAAGTCTTCTTGGCTGCTACAGCAAGGTTCTTTAAATGGTTAAGAGTGGGAAGGGCTTCTACCTGGAGCTGGACCTGCATAGAAAAACTGGTCATTATAAAGACAACTGAGAATAAAAGCCAGCTTCTTACAGGGGCTGGTAGGAGACGTGGAAAAGACATCTCCAAGTTTTACCTTTTTCTCAATCCCTCATTTTCACTGACCTTGACCAGGTTTGGGATCTGGAACATTTCCTTAACCACTTCAAAAAAGTTGTGCAGCAAATTGGCAGCACTGGAAGACTGAGAAGTAAAGGGAACCAACTACTAGAGTAAATGAGATCAAGCAAGCAAGCATTTACTAGGTACCAGCTATGTGCCGTGCACTCCCCTGGTCACTGAGGGCTATAAACACTTGTGTACTGATGCCCTACTGCCCCTCAACACTCACTTCCTGACTTCACCAGCTTGGCAGGGTTCCTTTGTGCCCTTTTCTAGGCGGGCCCTGCATTCCCTGTTGCTCATTTGCCCATTTCATAGGCCCCTTCATTCCCCTTCCTCCTATAACCCTTTTTATGACTTTCCTTTTCTTCCTCTAACCCTAGTCCCGTCCCATGCTGTGCCCCACTCCCTACCCCCGTGTCATTCGACGGGCCCCTCCCCCCCTCCCTTTTCCTTTCTGGGTATCCAACCTTGCCTCCTCTCTCCCGGGCCCTCCATCACTCCCCGGGGTCCCTGGATCCTCCCCCCTCCATGTCCCTCTTTCCTCAGCTGACTCTCCCAGTCCTCCCATCGGTTCTGCTCTGTCCTGGGATCTAGGGGACACTCGGCCTCTTCCCGCCCCGCCCTGCTTTTCTAACCACTGGGGTCTGGTCGCGATGGGTCGCTGCCATCGCGACGAGAAGCGGGGGAGGGGACCGCAGGAGTGAAAAGGAACGAGACATACTTTGCAGTTGAGGTGGAAAGGTCACAAGGCATTAGAGGTAACAACCTCCCGTGCCTCTATCCGGAAGTGACATCATGTAAAGGCGAGCAAAAACTAGATTGGAGAGGTTTCCAAGTTTTTCGGCTGAGCGAGGTACCCGGAAGAAGCCTGAAGACCAAAGTTCCAGGGTCAGGACGGCTACCAGGTCCCACAATGCATCGCCAGGGAAACTGCCCCACCCCCACCGTGGCCTCATGGGATTTGTAGTCATTTCCTGAGACCATGCTTAAAAGGATGTGAAGCTAAGCTGGAGGCCTCAGGCTCAGGATTTCACTATTGATATGAAGTACAACAGGGCCTTTCTTCCCAGACATCACCCTACTACCCCAGCTGGGTAATAGGTATTTCATACTTGAGGATTCTATTATTAGAGAGCTTCCTTTGGCCTCCACTCCTGGGCCAGTAGCACATAAAATTCACACAGAAATATTATTTGTAAGGCCCTGTCTTCTTGATGATAGGCTACTCCCTCCCCCCTCCTAAAATGAAATTAAGACCATTATCTTTTGAGTTACTGCACATTCCTCCCAGTTGGTTTCCCTACCTCCAACATCATTCTCTGAATCTATTCACTCTCCTATCCATCCATGGGTTTCATTCTCAAACACAGCTCTGATCTCATGTCTCCTCTGATCAGAAACCTCCAGGAGCTCTCCAAGGCCTAAAGTGGTGGTGGAATGGAAAGGGCAATGACTGGCTTTAGGAGTCAGAAGACCTGAGCTCAAGACCCTTTCTGATACACTTAGTGTTACCTTTGTAGCTCACCTCATCAGTTTATTTGAGAAACACTGTTCACGGTACCTATGTCACAACATTGTGAGGAGGAAAGTTTTGAAAACTTTAGAAACATGATATTAAAGTATAAAGTCTGAAATTTTTGGTCAAGTTTTCACAGCCCCCATTATCTGACCCCTACAAATTTTGCCTTTCCAACCCCAACTCCCATTATTCATTTAAATAGACCTTTAAGCTCCCAGCTAAAATGTTTATACATCTTGTGATTTCTGGTTTATTTCTCCACCTCAAATGTCCTCACTTGATTTCATCTCTTTGAAGTAATACTCCCTAGTTCATACCCCCAAATCCATAACCAGAAGCTAAGAATTCTCAAAATACTTTGTATCTTCTCTGACTCTAAAGGATAAAGACTGGACTTGTGACTAATAGATACAGGGAGCTTCCCCTAGAGGGGACTCCTTTTTCCCAATTCAGGTCAGCCCCTTAATCTGCATCTTGGAGCTTTAAGTTGCTTAGAGAGCAGTAGGAGGTTAAGGGACTTGCCCAAGGCCACGCAGTTAACCTGTGCCTAAGGCAGAACTTGAGCCCAAATGGTTCTGACTTTCTGACCACCTCTCTGTCACACTGGCTTTCACAGCTCTTACATTCTTATTTGGGCTCTATTATGGATAGTTTATGTGCATGCTTAATCGGAAAAAAACTGAACACAGCCACAGGAAAAAACCCACGATTTTTACAAGAGAGTTCTAGTTGGGCAAAGTAGATAGTGCCGGACCTGGAATCAGGAGGAGACAGATTCAAATCTATCAGATACTTCCTATTGTGGGACCCTACACAAATCACTTAACCGCAATTGCCCAACCCTTACCTCTCTTCTGAATATTGATGCAAAAAATATTAAATATCAGCAAAATGCTATGTAATATTAAAGAGATTATACACCATGAATTTATGTCAGACATGCATATAGAAAAATAGTTCCCTACAGTGTATTGATAAACCCAAATACTGTAACTGGGTACCTACTGGGGTAAGGACTCATCTGACCAAAATAATGCTGAGAAAACTGGACAAGCAAGTCTATCAAAAAGGTTTAGACCAGAGGTTCTTTAACCCCATCTTCCTGAACTTAAAATTTTGTCATGTATCTTACACCCTTATTTTTTCTTTAATTTTCCATCTTTAAAGCCATTATTCAGGGGTCTATAAGCTTTGCCAGACTGTTTTAGAAGAGTCCAGGAAACAAGGTTCCTGGGTTAGACAACTACCTCATACCATAAACCTAGGTGAACCCCAAATGTAAAATTGTGCATATCTAGCTTACCTCTCTGCTGCTCCCCAACTCGCCTCAAGTTAGAAGAGCTGTCTTGTCCATGTTTGTAATCTACTGGCCACTTACTAGACTTGCACTAAAATTAGGTCTTTAATGAATGACTCAAAGACTTGAAATATAGAAATCCATTATTAGACAACTAAAGCTGTTCAGTAAGTTCAAGAACAAGTCCTCACCCAAGAAAATAGCCAAAGGATATGTGGGACCATTTTGCCCTCTCGATGGAATGCCACAGGAAGGGGGGGCACCCCTCAATACTATTCAGAGGAGTCATACTAGATTCACCTTATTTTGCTCTTGGGCTTTAATCCTTCATTCCATTATCATTGTGATATTAAACATATTTAGCTGACCCAGGAAAAAAAAATTCCCTCCCTCTGGGAGTCCCCAAAACTACCCTTCAGCACCACCATAAGCCCCTCTATTCACAGGTTCTATCAGAATCCCAAAGTTAAGGGAGGCTGGAAGTGAGACACTGGATTTTGCTTGGGGGCTCTATCCTTCACCTACCCTCAGAAACCCAATAGCTTATCCTCTTTCCCCTTATAGGACTTTCTGGAATTAAAGTGGAAGAGTAGTGGTACAGGTAGTAGACCTGACTTGAGTCAGGAAAACCCAGTTTGAATCTCACTTCTGAATTCTCTCCCATGGTCAAATAATTTCTCTCAGCATCAGTTTCTTCTGTAAAATGAAGGAGTTGGCCCAGAAAGCCCTTGATATTCTTTCTAGCTCTTAACTTTATAAGCCTACTAACCCTTAAAGATGCTTCAGGAACCAGCTCACTCTTAGAAATTCCTCAGCTTATTAATTTATGGAAGAAATCTAGTCATTTGATACCATCTAGTAATCTAATATCATCCAAAGATCACTACCTTTCATCTCACACCTGTGAACCTGGAAGAAAGTTCAAGGTTTGATGACTGGCTTCAAGCACTAATCCTCAGCCCTGAGTTGCAGGCCTTTATTTCAAGCAAAGAGGCAGCCAAGGAGAGTGGCAGGAGCTCTGCCCTTGGGAATTTAGAAGCCCTAAGATGAGTCACACCTACTACCTCTGACCACTGCCATGGCATTTCACTGGACTGTTTCTTCTTGCTGTAAAGGTTAACATGTAGTGCCCACCTCAGGATCACTGTAGTAACTCTCCTTTTTCTATCAGCAGCTCTGCTTGGTTTCGAGTCCAAGGGAACATCATGCCTCACTCAGGATAAGCTGATCATCTGAAATCTCACCACCATGCTGATTGACTCAGTTTTTGATACTTTTAACATCTTCTCAACCCTCTCAGTTGCCCTTTCCCCATTAGACTATAAGCTCTCTTGAGGACAAGAACAGTCTTTTTATTTACGTGCCATGGGCTTATTATAAGCACAATGTCTGGCACATAGTAGACCTTTTATATTTATTGAACCATGTGAGGATCAAATTCAATAATTAATATACACTGCTTTTTAAACCATAAAAGCATATCAATCAGTGTGGTTTAATGAACTGACTAAAAGCCAGCCTTGGAGCTGGTCCTGGGGCTTCAGCACCTCCAGGTAACTAAGGATATACATTCTAAAGAAAGTGCTGATGTGCTTGGGTGGATGAAATTTCAATAACCTACAGTGATGGTGAACCTTTTAGAGACAGTACCCAAACAGTACCCTCAAGGCATGTGAGCCACCCCTTTATCCCAGACAGGGGAGGGAGGAAGCACTCCCATTGAGCTGCTGAGCAGAGAGGTGGGGGAAGTGAGGAATGTCCTCAGGTGTACCTGGAGAGGGAGGGCAACCCTTTCCAGCACAAGTGCCATAGGTTTACCAATATGGCCCTATAAGTTCTCCACACTCAAAACTGCCAGTAAAATTTTAAACTTGCACTCTACAAATAAAGGTCAGCCATTTCTGTTTCATGAGTCTGTTTCTCTCTATATAGAAGGGAACTGATGGCTCTTCACAAATCTATGTATTAGCAATGACACTGGTTCACTTCTAAGCAATTTTCAAAATTATCGACTAACAAATAATGGCATCACAAATTGAAATGAGTAATTTCTTATATTCAGAGAGGCATGGGACTAGTGAAGGAACTAGAACTATTCCTTTAGAGGTGGTAAGAACACACATTTCATTAGTGTTAGTTTTGTCTTTTCCACAACTAATTTTGTAGCAGGGCAGCTTTGGCAGCAACACTTCTCACCCCTGCTTAAAAAAGCCTATGGCTTTTACAGAATTATGAACTTGGTTCTTGCCTACTAAGCTCCTGTCTTAATGATAAGTTTCAACATTTCTATAAGTTATGAAAACACTTCTCACAGTAATACTGAGGTAGGTAGCAGGAGTATCCTTATTCCCATTTTGCAAATAAGGAAATGAGCTGGCTGAAACTAAATGCAAGGACTTGTGGGATTACAGGTGCAGCACACTAGATACTATACCCCAGTCATCTCAGAAAGAAAACACCCTCAATTGCAATCATCTATTTCAAGGTAACAAAGGCCAATGGCCAATCTTTTAATCTGTACAATAGCAAGGTACTACACATGTACTCCACCATTTGCACAACACTTTTTAGGCCCCTCAGTCCCAAGAGAGCATTGCTGGAGATGGCAGGAAAAGCCTGAGGGCTATTTTTTCACTTCCTGCACTTGAGTTTGACTCAAGCCAGTGAGAAACCAATGACGGAAAGAAGGCCAGAGTTGAACTCAGCTCCACTTGATGTCCTTATCTTCTTCAGTCATAGCAGATATATTAGTGACCAGGCCAGTACCAATGGTTTTACCACCATCCCTCAGGGTAAAACGCTGACCTTTCTCCAAGATCATGGGTTGTCTTAAGATTAAGTTTAGTTTCAGATCTTCTCCAGGCATGGCCATCTCCTGGAGAAAAAATGGGGGAGTGTCAAGAATGAATTGTTCATTTATTTTTAATCATGTCTTACTCTTCATGAGTCCTATTTGGGTTTTCTTTTTTCTCCAGTTCATTATACAGATGAGGAAACTGAAGCAAACAGTAAATGACTTGCCCAAGATTGCACAGCTAGGAAAGCCAGATTTGAACTCAAAAGGATGAGAATTCCTGACTCCAGGCCAGCATTCTATACATTGCACCACCTAGCTGCCCTAGATAATGAATCACTGCCCTCAAGTTAATAAGCTGTGGGTGGGGAAAAATACAGAAATCATCGCCATCCATATATAACCTAAATTAAGCATTAACAACCCCTCCAGGCTATTGTCTATTTTTGAACAGAGATTGTAGGTAGAAGGAAACTCATCAAGCAGCATTTAAGGTGCCTATTATGTGCCAGGCTGTGTTAAGTCCTGGGCATAAGAAGACAAAAGTGAAGCTCAACAGGCTCCTAAACAAACTCAACTCACCTTCTCTGGTGGCAGAAGGACCCGGCAGGCCATATCCCATGTAAGAGAGAACATGACAGGCATGAAGTGTGAGACAAATGGCTTGTGGCGGCCACCTTCCTCCTTGCTGAGAATGTAAACCTGGAAAATGAAGCAAACAATTAGAAGCCTTTGCCTCATGTCACATCTGAAAAAGGGAAATAGACCCAAGGTAAGGAAGCACAAAGCCCAGGGACTCATGGGACACTTCTTTCTTTCCCTGAATTATGGCCTACCTGAGCCTCAACCTTCTGATGGGTCTGAATGGAGCCTGGTTTAACCATCACCATGCCCCGTCGAACATCCTCTCTCTTCAGCCCCCGAATTAATGCACCAAGATTATCTCCAGCCTCAGCTCGTTCCAGACTCTGATGAAACATTTCAATTCCTGCAACAGGAGAACAACTTCAAGGCAGGAACAGGAAGGGGGTATAAGGCCTCAGCCTAATGTAAGCAAACTGAAGAAATAGGAAGATTGATGATGGAATGTAGGCTTTACCTGTGACCACAGAGCGAAAATTCTTGCTGTGACCCAGAAATTCACATTCATCTCCCTTCTTCACAGTTCCTCTTTCCAGAGTCCCTGTCACCACTGTGCCTCGGCCTGGAACAAAGGAATTTAAAATGTGGGGAGGGCATCATTGGGAATTTAAAAATACCAAGCAGGGACGGTCCTAACTAAGGATAAAACACTCGTCAAGGGAAGCAGGAAAGAGCTGGAGAAGATGTAGAGCTATAATCTCACCAGGGATGGAGTAAACAGACTCCACCGGCAGCAGGAAGGGCTTCTCTAGATCCCGAGTAGGCACAGGAATATGAGTGTCCACAGCATCCAACAGTTTCATTACAGCATTCACCCCTAACTCTGGCTGCCGTTGCTGGGGTTAGAGGAGAGGCACAGGGTCAGGGAAAGGCCAGCTTTTTCTCTGAGAGGAGATGAAAGTACAAGGCAGCAGCAGGAGGGAGATGTAGTACATGGCCTAAAGTTCCTATTCTGTCTTCCAGCAACTTCTCTATAAGGTCTTAAGGACAGTGGGTCAGACCTAAACTTAATCCAGCTCACTGTTATCTTTGACAGCGTCACTGGCAGCAGAGTGACCAAGTAAGGGAGTTGTTTTCCATCACTATCCCCTCAAAGGTATTTCTAAACAGATTCACTCCATGAAACAGAATGGGAAAAGAACCCCAGGGAGAAGTCTCCCAACCTGTGAGCCTTCTCCCCCTTACCTCAAGGGCACAGAGGGCAGAACCAACAATGACAGGAGTCTTCTCCCCATCATAGCCAAATTCAGTAAGCAGCTCCCTTATTTCTAGCTCTACTAGTTCCACCATCTCATTGTCCTGGACAGCATCTGCCTTGTTCACGAACACTACCATGTGCTCCACACCAATCTAGTGAAAGAAAATCGCTCTTGTTATAAGGTTTACATAAAACTTTAAAAAGTCATATAGAAAATGATTCTGATTACTTGCCCCAATGAATCCATGCCCCACCTCAGAGCTCGTGTAAGGACTGCCTCTCTTTCCCTCTACCATGGATTTGAGTCTCTATCCAGGACCCACCTGAAGAGACTGGTACCTGTTTGGCAAGCAGCAGGTGCTCCCTTGTCTGAGGCATGGGGCCATCATTGGCTGCCACCACCAGGATGCAGCCGTCCAGTGGGGCTGTGCCAGTAATCATGTTCTGTAGACAGAGAATGATACTAGTTGAACATAGAAATCCTTCTTGGCTTTCAAATTTTCTTGCCTGTTTCTTCTCTGGGCCCTTTTCCCAGGGCCTTAAGTCCTCCCCTCAAACCTCTAACTTGTTTTCTGCTTTCTTCTTACCAAAAGACCACTTTACAACCACAACATTTTCCTATCTTCCTCAGAGCTCCCAGTTCCTTCAGCCATCTCTGCCTGGAGCTGTCCAAGTGTGTTCTGCTCACCTTGACATAGTCAGCATGGCCAGGACAGTCAGTATGGGCATAGTGTCGGGTGGCTGTACTATATTCCACATGGGCTGCATTGATGGTAATTCCCCTGGCTCGTTCTTCTGGTGCATTGTCGATCTCCTCATACTTCTTAAACTTGGCCCCACCACCCTCTGCCAAAACTTGAAACCAGAAGAGAGGAATTATTTGAAGGGAACATATACACTTCATTTGGTACTCTATCCCCTCCCCTTCTAATCATTTCCTTACCCTTACAGTGTCTAGATCCTATACCCAAAGCAAAGAAAAATGACGTTTCCCAGATACTTTTAGCTTCTTTTTCTATTCCCATCATGGTTCCTGGACTTAAAAATATCCTCATCAGTGCTACTTTAAAATTCCCACCTATTTATAATTTCTTTTACCCTTGGTGCTAACCAAAACACTGTTCTCCCCCTATACAAATATCTCCCCATCCTTACTCTTGGTGATTGCTGCTGTCAATGTAGTCTTGCCATGATCCACATGGCCAATTGTGCCAACATTAATATGGGGTTTGTCTCTCACATAAGTCTTCTTGGCCTCAACAGCAAGGCTCCGTGAAAGCAAGGGAAGGGAGGGCTTCTGCCCTGGGTTAGAAAGTTGGGCCTGAATAGAAAGGAAACTGATCAATACAACAGGGGAAAAAAAATTCCATGCCCTTTGGAAGGTTGGAGGAAAAGATATGACCTAAGTGTTTAGTAAACAGACTGATAACTCCATTAATAGATTTCCTTCAACCTGTTCTTACCTGTTTCAAAAACTTGTGCAGCAGCTGGAAGTTCTGAAAAACTGAGAAGAAAAAGTATTTGGAGTAGAAAAGGGCAGATGGTCTCACTTTCCCTACTCTTCGCATGCCCCAGCCCATTCTCTCCTAGACCTCTTCATTCCCATCTCTTCTACCATCCCAGAACCCCTTTCTTCCTTTCCCTTATCCTTCTGCTCCCAATTCTGCAACCCCCCTTTTCTTCCTTTTCCTAGGTCTCACCCCACCCTGCCTTCTTCCATCATCCAGCAGGCCCCTCCCCCTCCTTTCTTTCCCTCGCGTCCTTTTTTAGGTACCCAGCCTCGCCTTCTCCTTCCCTGATGCTCCTCCACTATTTCCCTGGATCCACATCCACTCTTCTTTCCCTCGTTTCCTTCCTAAACCAGCCCTCCCCGTCGGTTTGGTCAACCCTGCGATCAAAGGGACCTAAAACTACTTTCCCCGCCCCGTTTTCTAACCGGTGGGCCCGGGCCGTGCACGGAACATAACGGTTGCGGCCATCACGACGAAGAGTGGGGGCAGGCGGAGAAGGGAAGGGATGATGGAAGCGGTGGAGGAAAGGGAGCAACAGAGAGGAAAGGGACCGAGACCGGCGAAGCGTGTGAGACGCTAAGGGCACAGGGACCTGGAGGTTACTTCCGTCGAACGGAAATGACGTAAAGGCAGGTCAAAGAGCCTGCGGAGAGGTTCCCTCTAGGACGTCTGTGGCGGACTTGCTGTGCAGTGGATCACCCGGAAGGAACCTCGGCCTAAGGCCAGAGGGGCCAGCAAGCGTCTATCTCCCACAATGCATCGCCGGGAACAGCGAAACCCCGCCCCCGCACTTTCCACCCGCCCACACCCATAGCTGGAGTGGCTTCCTGGGATTTGTGGTGTCCTTGTAGTGTAGGATCCTGGATGGGAGCATTTGGGGCGTTGTTAGGATACGTTTGGAATTTCCCAGTTTACATGAAGTGATGTGGTGGTGGAGCCCCTTCCCAACTACGGCTTTTCTGACCCCTGTCGGACAATTTATGAATGAATGAAGAAAAGCATTTATTTAGTGCTCTTGCAGAAAGGAGTCCCATGTCCTTTGGGGGAGAGTTTCCTCTTTGGGTAGAGCATCCTGTATCAATGAAATTGGATCTAGTACCTATCCCTTACTCTACTATGTTTAGGGCAGTGTGCCCAGTCCTGGAAAAAACAAATACAAAAGATGGTCCCTTTTCTTTACTGAGCTTACAATCTGACAAGGGCATACAACATACATAACATACAACATGTTTCCTAGGAAAGGATGTTTTAGTCCTTGTAGCAGTCATAAGAGCATTGCCTCCCTTGTCATGATTAAAGACTTTTGTTCTTTGTAACTGCTTTAGTGGTTCTGTTTTTCCAGGTTAACACTTGCCTCCAACATCATCTTTCTCTGATTCACCCAGCAAACACATTCTTATAAAACACAGCTCTGATTACAATCAGAAACCTTCAGGGCCTCTCCAAGACTTGTAGCAGGTATTGTAGTGTGATGGAAAGAGTAATGACTGGTCTTGGAGTCAGAAGACCTAAATTCATATATCCTTTCTGTTACTTAGTTAATTTGTAACCTTGATATGTCACTTCATTTCTCTCAGCCCTAGTTTCTTCATTTACAAAATGGGGGAAATAGTGCTCATATTGATGTGGGCTGAAATTGCCCACAAATCCTATCAAGTCAAAAGAACACAGAAACAATAATTAGCTGATTAGTATGGGGCTACCTTTCATATAAGACATAAGAGTTGCTTAGATACACAATTATCCTCACATCAATCTTTAGCCATAACCCTGGGTCCTTGGATGCGGTCTCTGAACAGTAAATATGGGTAGTTAGGTTTCACAGTCACACACAGAACTAGCTGGATTCAAAAAATGCTCAATTTCCACACTCATCACCTTTCTTAGAATCTGTGCAGAAAAAGCAAAGCTTGACCTAAAGTTGCCCTAGGCTATTTAACATATCATTAGCATCCTATTTACACAGTAATTTTCTCCCCCCAGTGGGCAGAGTGAACCAGGGGTAAAGTGATATCAGTTCCTTGGAGACACAGGGCAACAACTGTGCAAACAAATAACCCCTTCTTAGTAATTGTGTGGAGTGGAATGGGGGGTGGCGGGGTTGACTTATACCCCCAGAAATCACTCTAATGAACAGACAGGAAACTTGATAAGATGCTGGCAGAGAAAAAGCAGCTTTATTTGGAGAAAACAGTGGACAGGAGGGAAGGGGGAAAGGGGAAGGAAAGGGAAAGAAAAGGGATTCTGCTCACACAAGCTGCTTTCTAGGGGCAAAAATGTCCTTTTTCCTTGTACTTACAATCTCAGACTTTTATAATAGTCCTGAAGGCAAGATTCTTCTCCTTCCCTCTGTCCAATGGGGCATGGGGAGTTGTGATGTTTCAGATCTTGAGTTTGTGATTTTCAACATTATGTACCCCTAAAGACCCCTATGAAACCTGACTATCATGGGATTTTCAGCCTATTACAGTAAAGATACTTTTGAAACTCCCTATTCTTTACTCCTTCAACCTAGAGTTGGCAAGTTTCCCAGGCTATAGGTAAACTCTTCTCAAGGATTTTGAAAATAAGTCAGGAAAACTAAAAATTTTAGCGGGGGTGGGGGGGGGGGAGGCCGGGCTGTTCTACTCCAAGGAATAGTAATACTAAAGGGTCTTGAAATTTTTGGTTACAAGCCAAATACTACTCTGAGAATTACATACTGAATCTCATCCCACACAGAAACTAAGCAAGATAAAAAATATTCCTGAAAACCCTTACACACACACACACACACACACACACACACACACACACACACACACACACCTTTCATACTTCTTACTCTCTGACTACCTTTACTTACCACACCTCCTTCTTTCTTACAGGACTTTAATTACTTACTATACTAGCTACTGTTACTATATTCTCTTGTAATAAAGCTTGTTTCCTTGAAATAGTCATCAAACAATTCTTTGAATGAGACCCAGTAGAATTAACTTCATCCATATTACTTCACAAAGTTGTGAGAAGGAAAGTGTTTTGAAAACCTTAAAGTTCTATAGAAATGTGAGCCATCATTATTATTACAGGATAAAATCCAAACTCTTTGGCTTACAATTCAAGACCCTCTACCATTTGACCACTGCTTACTTTACCTTTTCCCATCTCAGCTCTCACCATTTTCCTTTATCTTTAAACTGCAGCCAACTTGTTCACCTAAGTACAATTTAGTTTTCTGGTCTGTTTGTTCCACTTGGAATGTCTTTATACTTTTCATCTAGTTGAACTATATCCAGCTTCAAGGACCAGCTCAAATGCTTCCTACTTAGTGAACCATTTCCTTTTTCAGAGTTCTTAAAGTACTTTGTGCCCCTACTATGGAGCTTATATTTGTAGCAGGGGTGGTCAGAGCTCTGATCAATGCAGTGAACAGCAGATTGAGACAATCAATTAGATATGATCTTTGTTAGAAGAGCTCACATGGAGCCACATAGGTGCCATAGTCTCTTGCTGAGAAAACATAGTAAATTTCTCTTATTGTCCCTAGACTGAGACTACCTTAAAGATGATTCTAAGATGGAAGATAAGGGTTTAAAAAAAAAAAGACGACCATATTCTGAGAAGCTGGGGGTATGTGTTCTTGTCAAAACTATCCTTCTTGTAGTCTATAAAAGTGAGCTGTGTAAGTTTACTTCTGGGTAGAATTTATGACCAAACACAGGAGAAAGAATCATAGAAGACTGTAAGATTTAAATTAATATCCAACACTCCAAGTATTATATTTTATAATCACTTGAAGTAAGGAATAAAAAGGTAATTGTCTAACAAAATATAAGGCCATGTAGAGTAGATTCTCCTGCCACTCACCTCAAACCACCTCCACTGAATGGGATCACAGGAAAAGAGAGAAGTGGGGCTACACAAAATGTATATCCTGCCTACATCAGCATGTAAAGTGAGGAGGAGAGTGGGGTGCTGGGAATTGTAGTTCTGGGGGTCAGATTCATATTACACAAGATGAACTGGATAATTTTGATTACATAAAATTTAAAAGGTTTTGCACAAAAAACTAATGCAATTAAAATTAGAAAAGAAAAAGTAATTGGGGAAAAATCTTTGCAACAACTTTTTTCTTATAAAGGTCTCATTTCTGAGATATACTGATTCAAATTTAGAAGAATAAGAGCCATTCCCCAATAGATAAATAGCCAAAGAACAGAAACAAGGGATTTTAAAGGAAGAAATCCAAGCTATCAACAACCATGTAATAAAATGTTTCAAATCAATTAATAATTAGAGAAATGCACATTAAAACCACACTAAGGTTTTATATTATTCCCATCACATTGGCAAATTTGACAAAAAGAGAAAATGACAAAGTAGTTGAAGTAAAACAGGCTTTGTTAGTGGAGCTTTGAATTGGTTTAGTCATTCTGGAAAACAATTTAGAAATATGTCCCATAAATCTATAAATTTTACATGCCTTTTACCTAGCAATACTGCTAGTAGGGCTATATCCCAGAGAAATCAAAGAGGAAAAGGGCTCATGTGTATAAAAATACAGCAGCTCTTTCCATAATATTTTGAAACTGAAAACTAAGATGGTAAAGTCTGTTTATTGGGGAATGGCTAAACAAATTATGGTATATGAATACAATAGGCTATTATTGCTCTGTGAGAAATTATGAAATGAATAGTTTTAGAGAAACCTGGGAAGATGTCTAAGAACTGACACTTAGTGAAGTGAGCAGAATTAGAACAACTTACTCAAACAACATTATAAAGAAACAAAAAACAAAAATTTCCCAATCTTATTTTTCCTAATTACATTTAAAAACAATTTTAGCATTAGTTTCCTAAAATTTTGAGTTCAAAATTCTCTCCCTTCCTCCTTCCCCTATACTCTCCCTAAATCAGCAAACAAAATAAAATGAAAAATTATATGCTTTGATCTGCATTTAGTCTTTATCAGTTCTTTCTCTGAAGGCAGATAGCATTTTTCATCATACGTCTTTCAGAATTGTCTTGGATCATTGGGTTGCTGAAAATAGCTAAGTCATAGTTGATCATCGCACAATAGATTGTGAAACACTTTAGAACTCTGATCAATAAGCCATGATACAAAGGATTAAAGATGTAATGTTATCTATCAGGGAGCTGATGGACTTAAAATGTAGAATGAGACATACATTTTTGAGAAGGGTCAATGTGGGAATTTATTTTTGCTGGACTATGCATTTGTGTGTGTGTGTGTGAGAGTTTTCTTATTTCTTTTCTTGTCTAATTGGAGGATAGTTTAATTGGAGAGAATATTAATATTTTTCAAAATAAATTGCGAAATAAAAATCTCTCTTCATTTTATATTATTCTTTTCATGAACTTTCTCTTCTTTGGGTTTCTAGTACCCAAAGTAGCAGGGAAGAAGCAATTTCTCTTCTACTCACTCCCCTACATCCTCCCCAGGAGTAGCAATGTCAGCTGATACCAGAAGCACATGATGAATATGGCCTGTGCTTTTCCAGAAAAACTTGAGACTAGAATCCTGAGATATGTCACAGTCTTTGGGGGGGGGGGGGCTTTTCTGTTTGTTTTTGTTAAGCATAGGTCCATGACAAGTTAAAATGAGAATGGATATTTCCAGCTTTGTGTTTTCCTCCTCATGGACAATCCCTGAATTTGTGAGCTCCTCGGTTTATCTTTCTCTTTAGTGATTTTGTATCAAGGTACCTTAGGAGAAAATTTCTCAATCTTGTTGAGAAATCCATGACTTCACAGAAATACAATTTGATCTTTCCCTGCCCCCCACAGCTTCATTCTAATCATAGTAATATTTATATAGCCTTTTAAAATATGCAAAGCATTTTTGCTAAGGACAAAATGCTGTTCTTACGACAATGACTTCATGGGCTATGTAGTGTAAGTATAATTGCTGGTTTACTAATAAACTAAGTCTCAGAGAGATCAAGGGGATTGTCTGTGATCACAAAACCAGTAAGTGTTAGGACCTAGGCTTGAATCACAGTTTCCTTTGACTCCACATCCAGCACTCTTCATTACCCAATGTTATCTATGTTAATGATAAATATAAGTCCCTGACACAGGTAGAATCCTGGAAACAAAACTCAGTCCCTTGGGGAATCTTCAGGTAAAGTGATCTGATTTCACTGGTCTCTTTATTTCATTGTTCTTCAAGTTAAAGTACTAGAATTTTGGCTATCCCTGAGATTTAGCACTAGAGAACTTAGAGGTTTTCTAATCCAATCTCCTTATTTAACAGAAGAGGATTAAGATTCAGGTTTTCCTTTTCCTTTTCTCAGGACATCATGCTGTCTGATAAACTATTAACAGGATAGGAGGCTAACTAGGTAGGTTTTTGTTAGTCCTTGGGCTACTGAATTCCCACTCTCCATGAGCTGAGGGAGAGAAGCAGAAGTTTTAAGGCTTTCTGGATGAATGTACAGCTGGTATAAAAGGGTATGAAGATCCAAGAGAAAAGGCTATCTTTCCCAGAAAAAGATCAAAGTCATAATAATTCAGGGACACCTAGGTGGCATAGTAGACAGAATGCCAGTCCTGGAGTCAGGAAGAACTGAGTTCAATTGCAGTCTTAGACACTTTAATTACCTGTGTGATCCTGGGCAAGTCACTTAACCCTGTTTGCCTCCATTTCCTCATCTGTAAAATAAGATAGAGAAGGAAATGGCAAAGACTGGGAAACTGAAGAGTTGTCCATCAATTGAGGAATGGTTGAACAAATTGTGGCATATAATTGTAATGGCATACTATTGTGTCATAAGAAATGATAAACAATATGATCATAAAAAAAAAAAAACCTGTAAAGATTTCTATGAAGTGATGCAAAGTGAAGTGAGCAAAACCAGGAGAACTCTCTGTCCAGTAACAACAGTACTTAAGATGATTTGTTGTCAGTGATTTGACGATTACCAACAAGGGAAAGATTCAGTTAACTCCAAGGGACTTGGGACAAAAAAGTTTATCCACCACCATAGAAAGAAACGCTGGCCTGAATGCATAGTGAAAAGAATTCCATTATTGATTTTATTTTCTCCATCTCCATGAATTTTTCTCTAGTGTAAGTGGTGTCTGGTTTAATAAAATGACAAAATGGAAATTATATTATAAGATAACACATGTGCAACCTATATCATATTAACTGTTGTCTTAGGGAGTAAGGAAGGAGAGTACATGGATTCTCAAAACGTCAGAAAACGAATATTTAAAATTGCTATCGACATGTAATCTGGAAGAAAAAAAAGAGAAGGAAACGGCAAGCCACGCATATCTTAGCCAAGAAAACCTCAAAATGGGGTCACGATGATTCAGACACGACTGAAGATAATGGAATAACAGAAACTCCGTTTCCAGACTCCCCAGATAAGAGATGCGAGCTCTTTCTCAAGGTCATCCCAGCCTTCCCATAACCTTCCCCCAGAAGGCGCTGTACTTTCCTTCAGAGAACAGGAAGATCTGGCGCTCTAGGAGGCCACCTGACCCCTCTGTGACCTCTAATCCGTGCCTCCGCCGTCCTCTCTCTGGTTTCATGCTCCCCTCGTTTACTTTTGTGTCTGTTTGGGGACACTCTATCTGGAAGTACCGTCTCTATGATCAACCCACCAATTTCCTCCGTTCTCTTTACGAAAGATGGAAGGGGAGATCCTAGTCTCGACCAACCTATCTCTGAGGTTGTGTCTCGAATCCCCCTGAGGGGCAACTAACGGAGATGTGTTTAAAGTCTTCGCAGCTCCTCCTGTTCCACATTTGAAAGCCCTTACTCCTACCGCCTGGGAGAACGAGCTCAAGGATTCCCACGACTCAGGAGGAGGAAGTCGGACGGATCGTGCCTTTCTTTCCCGTTGACTTATCTATGGTCGTTTCCTTCTTGGAAGGGAAAAGGGGTCCCGGCGCCTGCGCAGTACCCGGCTGGTCGCTGGTCACTGATTGTTGGGGGTGGGGGTGGGGAGCGGGAGCCGCCGCTGCTGCTGCCGCCGGAGCAAACCGCGGGGACCGAGATGCAGGTGGGACCGGAACCGGAACCCCCCTCCTAATTCTCCTCTTCCCACTCGGACCTTCCCTCCACCTCTCCCCCCCTGCCCGCCTTTCCCGGGCCTGGGACTGGAGGGCAGAGCGAAGGTCCTGGAGCGGGGCCGGGCTCGGAGGCCGGGGACTGGGGGAGTGCCCAGGGGGCAGCGCCCCCCGGGAGGCCGGTGGAGCGGGCCGCAATGGGCGGAGGTGAAGGAGGCCGTCCGCGGGCGGAGAGAAGCCTAGCGCTCTCGGGAGCCCCGGGAGAAGCGCCGGGGCTGGGCAAGGGAGCAGGGTAGCCTGCGGCCTCTCTACTGCAGGACCTGGGCAAGAAGGGCCGGGGTCAGGGCCAGTGGGCTAGAGCAGCTGGGCTAGTAGCGCCGGGGCCTTTGGTGGGGAGAGAACTCAGGGAATTCCTATTAGGTCAGGCCTTCCACACTCCCACGCCCCCTTGTTGGTGTGAACTGTAGGAGCGTTAGGGTAGTGTTGGTGGGGGGATGTCATGCTTGGGTGTCTCGCCCCTGCATGCGCTAAACACCCCATCTTCGTAGGCTCTTTTCTGTTTCTGTCTCGAGATAGAGGCTGGAGGAAGATAGATGTAAAAGGCATGGAAAGGATTGAGTATTCAAGGAATATGAGGCCCTTGGTGGGTGAGAAATAACCATCAGAATAGGTGTGGGTTGTCTGTTGGGAAGGAGACCTTGAG
This sequence comes from Monodelphis domestica, assembly GCF_027887165.1. Lineage (NCBI taxonomy): Eukaryota > Metazoa > Chordata > Mammalia > Didelphimorphia > Didelphidae > Monodelphis > Monodelphis domestica. The sequence goes on along the minus strand of NC_077233.1, from coordinate 135,747,826 downwards.
AAGGTGAGGAAGCATAGGCCGCCAGAATTCTTTGAAACTGTTCTTGTTCTAGCTCTTCCCGATGGGGGTCTGGCCTTCAGATATAGAAATTATTTACTTTATCTATTCCAGTATATGTCTCTTTGTGGAAATACATTTTGTCATGTTGTACTTAGTTTTGCTTAGAAATTCCCATCTTAGGGAATTGGAATAGGAGTCAGGGGATCTAGATTCCATCTCTGGTTAGAATTTCTAACCACTTCTTTGTGACCCTAGGCAGTCTTTCAACTTCTTAGTTGTTTTTTTTCCTCTCACTTATAAAATGGGCACAAGAGCAACTGGTTTACCTCTCCTAAGGTTGCTATGAAGATCAAATGAGAGAATGTATGTGAAAATGCTTTAAAATCATAAAGTGCTATGTAAGTGCTTTTTGTCAAACAGAAAAATTCCTAAAAACCTTTCCTAGCCTGATCAAGCAGTGATGATGCAAATAGTTACTATAGGTCTGTTCTGAAGAAGTATAGGATTAGTGACTCAGTTCTGAAGCTTGCTTTTCCCAAAGTCCAATTGCTCTGGGTTGTGAGACTAAAGACCTATATGCTAATTTTCATAGCTCACCTAATCTCTATCCCCTTTTGCTTCCTTCTCTTCTTAGTGACAATAGAAAATAGTTCATCTCAGCCTTCTCATAGCTCCTTTTATTCTTGTGACTGAGGGGAAGAAGGAACAAGGTAGTAGTCTCCAACATTTTATGGTGAGGAGCTACTGAGCCTTTGATGGGGGAGGGGTGGGGTGGATAGGATAAAAATGATCCTTTCAAAGCAGTACCCACCTCATACCACAATGCTTAAAATACCAGTGAGCCCTAGGGAGAGAAGCAAGGTGGCAGTCATTTATCTATTGCTGATGTGTTGGGGACCCTTTGAGTAAGACATTGGAAGGATTTATTCCTGAGAGAGAGGTGATTGGAAAGGAAGCTTTATGTGTCTTAAAGGGTTTCTTTTCTGGAAGATGGTGACCAGTTTACCTCCAGCTTCTCTAGGATCGAAGCCAAAGAATGTGGGCTAAGATTGTAGCAGGAGAGATGGAGGTTAGATATCTGGGAAAACCTTCCAGTGCTTGAGAGGTGTGAGAACTTGGAATAGGAGAAGGAAGCTAACATGCTTTCAAGATCTCTTTAGAAAATCTCTGAATCAAAGAGAAACAATGTAAATAGAAGGCTATGGTGAAAAAGTAGATGGCTTCTCATTGGGGTGGAGCAATTAGGGAATTTCTGATCCAAGGGGACTCTGATCCCAATGTTGACTCCTATATATGTGCCTCTTTTCCCTTCCACAGTTGCCGCAGATGACCCTGAATCTTCTGGCCTCCCCCCCCACTTGTTTCCCTCCCCGTGGTCCCCCACTCTCCGTTTCATCTGGCTCATCATGAATGGTGCCCCTTCCCCTGAGGATGGGGCTTCCCCTTCTCCTCCCCCTCTGCCACCACTGCCACCACCACCACCTCCTCCTCCCAGTTGGCGGGAGTTCTGTGAATCCCACGCTCGAGCGGCAGCCCTGGACTTTGCCCGGCGCTTCCGCCTCTACTTGGCTTCCCATCCCCAATATGCAGGTCCTGGGGCTGAGGCAGCTTTCTCACGACGCTTTGCTGAGCTCTTCTTACAGCACTTTGAGGCAGAGGTGGCTCGAGCCTCAGGTTCCCTTTTGTCATCTGGTCCGATCCCCTTGAGTCCTGGTACAGAAACTTTATCTCGTGATCTTTCCCTGGAGAGCTGCCGGAACAGTGGTCCTCTGACTGTGCTGGGTCCTTCCCGATCTTCTGAAGATTTAGCTGGCCCCCTTCCTTCCTCAATCTCTTCATCCTCTTCAAAGCCTAAGCTGAAGAAACGTTTCTCCCTCCGATCTGTGGGCCGATCAGTACGAGGCTCAGTTCGAGGGATCTTGCAGTGGCGGGGAACTGGTGATCCCCCCTCACCAGTGGGACCCTTGGAGACTTCTTCCTCTGGACCACCTGTCCTGGGTGGAAACAGCAACTCCAACTCCTCTGGTGGGGGTGGTAGCACCAATGTGGGGCCAACTAGCAGTGGGACATCCCCTGGGGAAAGATGGACTCACCGATTTGAGAGGCTGAGACTAAGTAGGGGAGGGGGACCCATAAAGGATGGGACAGGAACAGTGCAAAGGGAGGGGCTGCTGAGCTTCATGGGAACAGAGGAGGCAGCTCTTGGTGGAGAAGGTCGAGGGGGAGGAGGAACTGGAACTTCATCTGGGGGTGGGGGACCACCAAGGTGGCAGAAGTGTCGCCTGCTGCTTCGGAATGAGGGGGAAGGAGGAAGTCGGCTGGAATTCTATATCCCACCTAAGGTGAGAGAGAATGGGAAGTGTGACTGGGGATAGATAATGTGAAAGCTTTGCAGATAAACCCCAGAAGTTTACAAGCCTACAGGCTTCTACTTTTTTCTTTTGAAATCTGGACCCATTTTGCTAACTCTTGACACTCGAATATGTAAGACTAGGCTGATGATATCAAGTCTTTTTGCCACTTCCACATTACTTACAAGGTAGAGCAGAGAGCCATTAGGCTTGTGTTGACACCCCTGTGGTGAAGTGGGAAGAACTAGGAGGCCAGGTCCTCCCACCCCACCCCCTAGGAAGTAGATGAGTATTTTTGAGCCTGAATATTGGGACTCCTGCCACTCTTCTACCACAGGCATCCCGTCCCCGGATCAACATCCTGTGTTCTACCATCACAGATGTCCGGACAACCACAGCTCTGGAGATGCCCGACAGGGAAAACACCTTTGTGGTTAAGGTCAGATTTTGCTATTATCATTCTTTCTTTACTACCCATTCCAAAGAATATGATTCTTGTGTGTTGGTGAGAGGGGAGTGATAGGTGGTAAGAAGACGCTTGGATTTTCCTAGGACTAGAAGCTGTGAGAAAGGTGCCATGACCTTACAGCCAGGGGACTCTTTCCCAAAAGAATGTTTCTTGAAGTTTGGGATGCTTTTACATGGACATGTAGAATGCAAATGTAAATACATGCAGACATACAAATAAAAGTACTTACCTGGGAAGAGAAGCAAAGGAAGGAGAGGAAATGACTGGAGAGAAAGTTCTTGCATTGTGTTTTGAAGGAAAGACCTGGGAAGCTCTCATTGTCTTATTGGCCTCCTCTTTTCCCCCATGTCCTGGCTGAGGTACCTTACTCTTCCTCCCATAGGTGGAGGGTTCTGTGGAATACATCCTAGAGACAGCTGATGCCCTGAATATGAAGGCCTGGGTGTCTGATCTACAGGATTGCCTGAGCCCAGGGTGAGGGGCCTGAACAAGGGAAGGGAGGTGGCAGAAAAAGTGTTTAACACTGCTCAGTTTACTTTGTGACTTCCTTCTTTCCCTTTTCTTCTTTCCTCTGAAATTTTGTGTTACACTGATCCCTGATCTGATGCCTACCCTTGGGACTTCATTCCCTGCTAGGGAGAACACAGACAGCCTGGAACTATCCTGCCTCAACCACTCAGAGAATCTGCCCAGTCAGGAGCTGCCTTTGGGACCTAGTGAGAGCAACGAGCACCTGTCTCAGGGTGAGGCAGAAGGGAAGGAAAGCCAGACCCATGGTGGGACAACTTCTGTATTGTTAACTAGATAATCAGAATTTTAGAGTTAGAAGAGATTTTATAGTCCAGCCTCAAACAGGTGGGGAAACTGAGGGTCAGAGAGGAGGAATGACTTGTCCAAGGTAACATAGCTAGTAAGTGGCAGAGTTGATATTAGAACCCAGGTCTCCTAACTGATAATCCAGGTGAGATATCTATATATCTATATATTTTTTTTAACATTATTTTATTTGATATATATTTTTTGAAGATCTGCTATCTCAGTTTATTCAGGCAAAAGTCAAAAGATTGTGAGGTTTGATGGCTTCTGAGGTATCTTCCAATTCTAAGGTGGAGATAATTATTTAGTGTCCAGTAGAAGTTTTGAACCCTGGACATAGAAAGAACTTTAAGGTTTAGCAGCTATTCTCATGGTTCATTGTAAGGGTAGGAGGAAAGGACAGGCATACCTTAAGACGAATCAAGCAGTAGTACAAGATGGGACCTACCAAGGCCACAGTGTGTACTACCAGAGGAGGAAGAGGCTTCTGGGGACTAGAATAGTAAAGGAAGGCTTTCTGGAAGAGGTGATCCTGGATATGGATACGCACATGAGATTGCAGAGAAAAAACTAAGGAGTATATAGTCTTTTATCTTTTAAGAAATGATGAGGATTTTGAGTAGCAGGTTGGTGATGAATATGGTGTGTTTTAGGAATATTTCTCTGGTACCCTCTACAAAATAAATGTGAGGAAGAGATTTGAGTCATGGAGACATGTTAGGAAGCTATTATAGTCTTTCTATGTCCTAGGGAGAATGGTTCTCCTTTACCTAATTGGGTTAGGGAGGGTACTGAATCTTAGACCTTCCCTGTACCCTTGGTTTTTCTTCTAGGGGCGTATGGGGGCCTCTCGGATCGTCCCTCAGCTTCTATCTCCCCCAGCTCTGCCTCCATTGCTGCCTCCCATTTTGACTCAATGGAACTACTGCCTCCAGAGTTGCCCCCCCGAGTCCCTATTGAAGAGGGACCCCCATTGGGAACAACTTACCCCCCACCAGCCCCTTACCCTCCCCCGAACACTCCAGACACCACAGGTATCCGGGTGTGTATGTATGTGTGTGTGTATACGTATTTTTAAAATATACATGCACCCCTATTTATATTTAAGTGTATGTTGTAAATATATGTGTGGATGGGGGAAGGAGGGTGTGTGTGTTTTGTCTATGCCTTATACATCTTTCTAACTACTACTCTTAATTCTAAATTTCTTGTTAGCTAAGCTCCTCTTGGGTCTTTCAGATCTGAGGGACTATGGGTACCTAATCTAGAGGAAAAGGAAAATCTACAGGGAAGGGGCTTCAAGATAGAAGATTCTCATTGGGGATGGGGGAGGCTTTCCTGACACCCTGGTTTCCCAACTCTTTCCTTCCTGAAGGTTCGTTCCTGTTCCAGGGGGAGTCAGATGGAGGTGATGGGGACCACCCCCTTTCAGAGTACCCTTGGTTCCATGGGACCCTCTCCCGACTCAAGGCTGCCCAGCTAGTGTTGGCAGGGGGTGCTGGCAGCCATGGTGTCTTTCTGGTACGTCAGAGTGAGACGAGGAGGGGGGAGTATGTCCTCACATTCAACTTCCAGGGCAAGGCCAAGGTGAGTGGCCCTATGGAAGAAAGGACTCCTTTCTTTCCTAGAGGAAAGGCAACTTCAGGGGAGAAGGCTGTCATATCCAGGGAAAAGGATTAGCTTAGGGAAGTATCCCACAGAGAGAGTTCAAAGGAGGAGGGGTATTCCAGGAAATAGGAGGTTCCCAGGGAAGTGAAGAACTGTTGGGGAAAAGATTTTAGATCCCAGGGGAAAGAGTAGTTTAGGAAATGACAGGGAAAAGGCAGCAGCCCTTGAGTCCCAAGAAGAAAGCAGTCTTTACCTTCCCCATCCCGGCCCCCAGCACCTTCGTCTATCCCTGAATGAGGATGGTCAGTGCCGGGTGCAGCACCTCTGGTTCCAGACCGTCTTTGACATGCTGGAGCATTTCCGGGTCCACCCCATTCCTCTGGAATCTGGGGGCTCCAGTGACGTTACCCTCGTCAGCTATGTCGTGGCTTCCCAGAGGCTACAAGGTAAGGGGGGGGGCCACAGGGGAGAGGGTTCTTGCTCATCAGAGAAGTGAAATGTGAGCAGAGAGGAAAAGAAGGCTCTCCTACGCAAGTTGGAGAGTATGTTTAGAGGGGAAGAAAGGAGAGAAAGCTCTTGTACATTTGGGACAGAAAAGACAGCTAATGTATCCTGCTGAGAGGTGCTTAGCCACTCTTCCTTTCCCTTTAGAGATGATACTCAAACCAGGTGGGAGGTGGGGAGGTGGTGAGAATGGGATTGGTACATTTTCATTTCCATCAAAAGCCTCTGTCCATTGTCTCTGCTTCCATCCTTCCCTACTTTTTCTTCTCTTTCTTGTCCTCATCTGTACCTGGATCTTCCTCTGTCCCTTCTTGGCAATGCTTCCTCTGCTCTCCCATATGTTTGCCCCATATGACCTTTACCCAAACCCTCTGCTCCCCATCTTTCCCCTTCCTGACCACCCTAAAATCCCTGCTGTCCTATATATACCCCCTTCTTCCCCCCCCCTCCCCCCAAGCAGGCAGGGAACGGGCAGGGAGCCGAGCTGGGGTGTGTGAGGGAGATCGCTGCTACCCCGACGCCTCTTCCACCCTCATGCCCATCGGAGCGAGTGACTGTGTGTAAGTGTGCTTCCTCCCCATGTTCCATCCTCCATGAAGAGGCTTGGAAGGTGTGGGAAGAAGGTACTTGGGTCCTGAGGATAATGGAGGTAAAGTAAAAGGGAGGGGGTGCAAGAAGACTTAAGTCACTTCTGCTTTACCTGAATTATCTTCCTTCCTATTCTTTCCAGAACCGAACATCTCCCATGATCCATCCCAACCTCCTGACCCTGATCCAAGGGTAGACCCTGCACGTTCTGGGGAAGAGGAGTTGATGATAGAAGCATCAGAAGCTTCAGAGGAAGAGAAGGCAGGCAGTGGAGGGACCCCAGGAGAGCTGGGCCCTGTGGCTGAGCCTGAGGAGGCCACAGCCCTAAACAGGGAGCCCTCAGGGGTAGAGGGGCCTGGTGGGGAGGTGGGAGTGACCCCTTTTGTGCATTTCTTGCAGTTGCAGCCAGGGAATGCCGGGGAGGAAGGGGTCCGCTCCAGAGCCATCAATAACCAGTACTCCTTCTTATAAGGATGAATACCCCCACACAACCAATTCCCCCTTTCTCCCTGGTCCCGGGCCAGGACCCAGGACAGATCCTCACCAGAGAGGTACAAATGCTTCCCTTGCCCATTTGAGTAGGGGGTGGGAATGGTACAGGACCAAGGGACAGAGCCATTAGTAACTTCCCAGATAACACACTCCAAGCTGTCCCTTTCCCTGGGCAGGGGACTTGGATCCGTTACCTCCTTTTGGGGGTGGGCCAATTGTGCTCAGCCTCGCCCCCTGTGGGCCATTTCTCCAGTACCTCTCACAGCTCTGTGATGTACTGGGGAAGAGGCTGTATCAGCTACATTAAGGATTTTTTTTTTAAGTGAAATGGAGAACCATAAATAAAAAAGGTTTATCTCAGCTCTCTTCTGGTCATTGACCCAATGTTTGTATTACAGAATTGAATGGGAGATGGGGACACAATTGGCTTAGACTCACATCTATATACTCTCATTTCTTGTGTGCCTTGCATTTCTCATGTCACATCAGCCATCTCTTTTAAGTCCCTTCTAATTCTTGACATTCTGATTCTGGAGTTCTAACCCTACTGAGAGAGAACTGTGAAATAGAGCCAGGGAGGGCAGTGGTTTCTTTTTCTCAAATAGACTTCTTGCAGACTGGAAAGACCAGACTCAAGGGCAGGGTTTCTGGTTATAGGGTGTTGAGAAAGAAGGCCTTATTGTGGGATGGCTTGGAATCCTGGGTCTTGGCTCTGCCATTCAGCTGAATGTGGTTTCTTGGGGAAGTTAATTTATTTGGGCTTCAGTTTAACTCTATAAATGAGGGGGTTAAATTTGGATAGTATCTTGAGGACCCTTCCAGCCCTGACATTCTGTATCCCAAGTTGTGACTGTTCCCAGCTTTGATGGTACCTTTGTCCAAAAGAGGGCGCCCCTGGGCCTCCTAGCTATTCTGGCCCCCACAGGAGTTCATTGGATTGTTGGATTTAAAAGAAAGACATTTTACAGAGAGAATTAGGAGGAACCATCTATTTAGTCTCTGGTTTTAAAGATGAGGAATTGGGCCCCCAAAAAGGTAAATGGTTTGCATGAATTGAGACAAGTAATGGGAGCAGAGCTGGGATTCAAACACAGGGATGCCCACTGAAAATGTTCTGCTCCTTATATCCTATCAGGTCAGCTGTCTCTAAGACTATCTCCATTGTTACTCCCAATGCCTTGCAAGTTCTGCTGTTTTCTTCTTTCTTTTTCTTGTGTTTCTGCTCTATAACTATTCAATCTAATGGGATGCTCTAGCCCTGTATTCTTCCCTTTCCCTTGGCCTTGCCACTCCCTTTCCTTCTGTCCCAACTCCCCTCCTCCAGCAGGCCCTAGGCTCTTGTGACCTTGTTATTCTGAGCCTCTGGTTCTTACAGGAGATGGACAGGAGACAGCTGGAGACTGCAGTGTGCCCTGGGCAGGGAGCTGGCTGAAGGTTGCTGGCTTTTCCCACTTGATCTCTCTGGGGCTCTCATAAACGAGTGGGGGGAGTCTGAGGGGTGGAACCAACCCTTTGAAGAAAAGGATTTTAGTGTTATGTATGAGAATACCACCTGAGATAAACAGGATATGATTCAGAACTAAACTGATGAGAAAAAAAAATATATTCCCAGCTTGCCTCTCTTCAGTATTTAGAAAATTGCCTTTGCAAGGCAAAAGGGAACTCTAGGGAATAGGCCTTCCTCCTGGATTCTCATGTTTGGATGGTAATTGTTCCTTTTCCCTAAATTTTGAACCTCAGGACTTCTTCACAGACTCTGGAATATTAGAAAGGTATTGAAAAGGACCTGAGGATTTTGGTCCAGCCTCCTTATTTTATAGATGATGGAGGAAACTAAGCTGCAGAAAGACGTTACTTGCCAGAGATATAGGGGGAGTTGATGATAAAGCTCTTCCCCCTCCGCCCCCTCCCCCCCCCCCCCCCCCCCCGCCCTAGGAAATAGTGATGAGGATATCTTCTTCAATCAAATCAGAAAGTGTTTGGTCATTCTAAGTGGGAAAAAAAAATCTTCATTTTCTAAATCATTTTCCTTCATCTTTTAGAGGGAGATCTCTGATCTCTCCCAGTGTGATAGTGTACAAATAATTTTTCCTCTCTGAGCCTTTAGTCTTCTTATCTATGAAATTTGGGGACTTAGGGCTTTGGACTAGTACTCAAAACTTCAATGTTCCTTTTTTGGTTTGTTCCTTAATATGAATCTGTGCCCTTTTATCTCCCATATTCCCCATATCATGTTCTTTGTCCCTTTTGATTCTCTCTCTCTCCCCCTCTGTCCCTCTGTCCCTCCCTCCCTCCTTCCTTTCCTCCCCTCTCCATGTTTGGTCACTCATGCTCCTTCAAGACGGGCAGTGGCCCCTGTCACTCACCAGGGTGGGGAAAAAAGTAGCCTGAGCAGTAGCTTAGGTTATGGTGAATTTGCCCTCTCACAACTCTCTCCTCGACCCAGATAACGTGGGATCACGGGATAGGGTTGAAAGTCCTCTGATTCCTGTGGGTGTGATTCTCTCACATAACTGCCCCATTTTGTATAGCCCCCACACACCCACCTCCCACCTCCCCAGAGGTCAGGGAAGGACTCAGCTGTGGAGGAGAGACAGTCAAAGCTGTGAAAAAGGGGAGGGGGAGGAGAGCCATGTCCTCACCTCACCCTGAAGGTTGCTCTTCCAGCCCAGGCTGAGGCGTGATAAGGTACTGGAGGGTTCAAGTGGAAGTATTCCTAAACCTCTCCCCTGTCCCTCACTCTTACCAAGTACCCTGGTTCTCCCAAGTTAGGGATTCCCCTTTCCTCAGACTCCCTTTCCCCTCTACCTTCCTTGAGACTCTTAGCACCAAAATAGACCTTAAAGATTAATTAGCTAGTCCAGCCACCTTATGCTACAATGGAAAAAGGAAGGTATGGGGAAAGTGATTTGTCCAAGGTCACACAGCTTTCTTTCTGTGACCTTCCCATCTGGAACCCTTCACTAATTATTCCTCATCCCCTCCCAGTTCTACTACCACTTTATCTTTCCCTTGCCCCTTCAGTTATTGCCTTCCTCATTTCTCCTTCCTCTTCTGCACCCTTTAACAGCTCACATTCTCCTGACCCCCAAGGTCCCATCCTACCTCCCCCATTCTTCAGCAGTTGCCTAGTGGTAACCAGACGCTCCACTCTGGGGAAAGGGTTGGGGCTGGCTCAGAGCAGCTGCTACTCCTGGGAGGCTGACACAGAATCCAGGGCATATAAACTTCTTGTGTCTTCGAACCCAGTCTTTCCATCCAGGGCCTTCTGCTCCTTTCTCCTTATGGTTCAGTTTGCTTATCCCACCTTCCCCTTACATCTCAGCTCTCTCTTTTAGGGCTTTTCCATTCTCCATCCCAACCCCCAGGGCTTCTTCAAAGAAGGCAGCTGTAGTGTGGTGGGAAAAGTGATCGAATCAGAAGAACGGTTTGAATCTCAGCTGTGTCACTTATAACCTGTGTTTTTATGGACATCTTTCTGGAAGTCAGTTTCCTCATCTATAAAATAAGAATTGGAATAGATAAACTCCAACATCCTTTTCAACTCAAAATCCTATGATTTCCCCAATATCCACCTGTCTCTGTCCTCTATTTCACCAGATCTGACCCTCCCCAGGCACAGCCATACCCATTCCCTTTGTCTATACCAGCCTGATTTAGTTTAAATCCTCCATGATTGTCCATCCCAATCTGATTTCCCTTGAGGAATCTGTCCAACTCATGAGCACACTATAACCATTTCCCTTGTTCTCCACTGGCTCTGGATTTTTCCTGTCTTAACTTCTCCAATCCTCATCCTCACCTTGAACTGACATCAGCAGTCAGGTGATAGTAGCAAAAACTATATACATTAGCTATAATGTTTTAGGTCAAGACAGGTCAAGACCCATCAGTGTGGAGGAAGCCATGGCTTGAGAAAGAGTAGTTTCTATCTGTCCTTGTCTAGGAGGGTAGCTCTATTCGCATTCTAAACCTTCAACCCATATGTCTCTCCCCTCTGTGCCATCAGCACATTTTGTAGCCTCTTGGGTTACCCCTGTTGCCGGGTATCCCATTTTCCTGGGGGAGGGAGTTGGGGGGATTCCCTATCAGGAATGGTGGAGTAGGGACTTGTGTTTCCCATGGCTTTAGGAGGGCAGGTGGGGAGGTGGTGTTGGCAGGGGGTACATGCAGTCCTGGCTTTACTCACCAGCACTTGGACACTAAATCCCATGTTGATGGCTCCTGCTGCCCCCCTCCCTGGGGTAGGATTACCACCTTCTGCCCTGTCCCTTTGACGCTCTCCCCTCCTCATTTCCACTTGCCCCTCTAGAGTTGCTCTCTCTTACCCCCAATAGAGAATCTCCCCTCTAGTTTTGTCTTAGATTTCCCTGACCCCTTCACTCCCCCTCACAGGTCCAGTCTCAATGTGTTTCCTCCTTTATTTCATTAAGATGAAAAAGATGGTGAAAGTTATGGTAGTGGGGACAGACTGGGCGGTTCAAGTGGGAACAAATGGGTAGAGGGGGGAGGGCAGAAAAATGAAGGGGAGAAGGGATCAAAGGGCTGAAAGGGGGTAGGAAAGAAAAAGAATAAGATTGGGTTGAGGAAACTAGAATTTGATGGACAGAGGAGGCAGGGAAAGTAAGTTGCAGGGAAGATGAGAAACTTAGGAGACAGACAGTCTCAGTCTCCCCTGCCCCCTCTTTCCCTGGGGCAGGGGCCACTCTGGCTTTATGAGTGACATCTCAGGCTGCAGCCCCACTGTTCCCCCTCTGTCAGCAAAAATACCTCTCTCTTCTGGCCCCTCCTGTTAGGGTCTTGGCCAGCCAATCCTGGGCCTGGTGGGGGGGTTGGGCACCCCCCCACTCACTCATAAGGGCCAGCTGGGGGTTGGGGGGGTGGCCGGCTGCTGTAGGTTGGACGGGGGTCAGAGTTGTGTAGAGGGGAGACAAGCCCATCAGGGGGGCTGAAGAGAGACAGACAGAGATAAGCAGGTGGAGAGACTGAGGAGGAAATCCCCCACGTGTGAGAGAGACCCCCTAGAAAGAACGCACCGGCCCCTGGCCCCCAGGAAGGGAGCAAGATGGAGGCCGCACACTCCAAGACAACGGAGGAATGTCTGGCCTATTTTGGGGTGAATGAGAACACTGGCCTCAACCCTGACCAAGTTAAAAGACACCTAGAGAAGTATGGACCCAATGGTGAGTATCTGGAGTTGGAGATGATTATCTCTCTTCCCCAAGATGGTGCCCCTTCCCCTAAGATTCTAGGGGAAAAGCCAAGGAGGAGGACAACTGAATTCTGAAAGGGAAGTGGGAATTGGTGGAGTGGTATCTCCAAAGCTTTGGTTACAGCTTGTCTCACTTTCTCCTTCTGTGGCCTAATTATCCCACTTTGGACATGATATTCTGGGAGAGGAGGAAATGTTGGACTGAAGAGACTAGGTTCTCAATGAATTGTTTTATTCTCTTCTCTCCCAACCCTATTCCAGAACTCCCTGCAGAAGAAGGTAAGTCAATAATTCCTGTCTATCTTCCCTCCCTTCTCTCACTGCACCCCTCAGCCCCCATCCCAGCTGCTTTGGGCTATAAGTCCTCAAGCTTAAAGTCCTTTTGTCAGTGAATAAGGTCCACCAAAAGGGAAGAGCTTCTCATTTCTGCCCTCTTGTTCACTGTCTGTCCTTTTCTCACCCAGCCCTACCTTCCCACCCCCACCTCCCAAACCCAACCCAGTAACAAGAAAAAAGGGAAAAAAAAGTTACCCAGGCAAAGTTGCTACTCTTCTCCCATCGAGGTCTGTCTCTTGCTCCTTGAGCTATGGAGTTGTTCAGGGCTGAGCATTTTAATTTCTCCAGACTCTCATATCTATCCCCCTTCCACCTTATTACCCTACACCCCTTAGCCTTTTTCTTCTCTGTGCCCAACCCCGAGCATTCAGCATTTCCTGCTTTGATTACTGTCACCCTTGGACGGGGCAATCTTCTCTCTTCCCCTGCCTTCCTCTCCCAGGCAAGTCCCTGTGGGAGCTAGTGGTCGAGCAGTTTGAAGATCTCCTCGTACGGATTCTGCTTTTGGCTGCCTGCATTTCCTTTGTAAGTTCACAAGTGGAGGGGAAGAGGGCTGGGGGACCATGGGAGTAGGGGCCCCTTTGTGGGATGGCAGCAATCATTGGGGGTGAGGGAGAGGCTATGGGAGAACAGTTTTGGGGTTCCCTTCCCCCTCTGCGCTTCAGTTTCCTTCTCTCAAAAATGATGATGATTGGCAAGAGAAAAGTGCTTGGAGAGTCTTAAAATCCTCTAGGGACATGATAGAAATCATTTGATATTCATGATAGTGACTCAAGTCCTATAGTGCTATGAGGTTTTATAGCAGGAGGAGAATGGATGATGATGATGGAAGGAGGGGACACCCTCTGCTCAGCATTGGAAAGCAAGATTCCTCATTAACCACAGGGTCAGGGACAGGCTTGAGGGTTCTCTCTGGGACCTGTGGGAAGGAGCAGGGACAGATGGTGGGGCTGCAGGCAGGGGTGCGGGGTGGGGGCTGGAAGTGTCTCTCCTCCCCTTGGACTCTGGTTGCTTTCCCCATCTTGATCCCGAACTTGACGCCTCTCACTGCTTGCCTCTTAAAAGACCAAGGAAATTTATAATAATGATGCCGGAGCAGCCACGCTCCTGGGACAGCAGGACGCACAAGGCTGCTAGCACCACTCCCACCCGGCATGCTCTGGGGCCCGGGTTCCTCAGACTGGGAGGCTGAGGCTCCTAGGGAGTCCTCTATCCGTCCGTGCTGATTGGGCCAGTGGGAAAACCGGGGAGCACCCTTCTCGGAATGAGTGGCTCAAAGCCTTAAGTTGCATTCTGGCTCCCAGCCCTGGGTCCTTTCTGCCTGGCTCCTCCTGGCCCTCAGTTTTCAAATGACCGACCCTCAGCTTTCTCTTCCTCTCCCTACCCCAGGTCTCTCTACTTCTCCAGGCTTCTCCTTGGCTGCCGACCAGCCTCATTCTCTTTGAAACGACTCCCCAGACCTCCTGCCCTCAGCTTGGCTGTCTTCCTCCCTAACCTACCATTCCTAGGTCCTCCCCCACCCTCGTTCCCGTGGCTCTTCCCTGCCCTCCTCCAGTTGTCCACTGCATCCCCGGTGGGGTCACTTCTCCTCTTCGTCCCCTAGGCCCTCGGCAGCTCCTCCCTCCCTCTCGTTCTCACCGATCATCCCTTCAACTCTCCAGATCCTTTTTCCTCCTCACCCCGATTCCCTTTCTTCTTGGCTGGCAGGCACTCCTTTCCCCCTCTCAAGTTTGTATCTTGACATTTGCTGGAGCTGTCGCTGGGCAGGGAAAACAGCTGGGACCGGGTGTGTGTGCACGAGGCCCGGTAATCCTATCTCCCCGCAGCTCTCTTGAAATTGGAGCCCCCCCCTCCCGCCCTCCCCTCAACCCTGGACCGGGGTGGGGAGAAGGGCCCAGGCTCCCAGCGCCTGTGCTTTAACAAAAAACAGTGTTACCGAGGGGAACGAGTGACTGGGGTTGGGGTGGTCCGCTGTGCAGGACACAAAATCAAACCTGAGTGCGTGGAGAGACCTCCAATAAATCATCCATCCCTTATGGCTGTGAATGTGTGCTTGAGCATAGTGTCAGGAATGTTGGACTTGTTAGATCTGGAGTCAAGAAACTTGGTTTCAAATCCAGCCTCAAAACACTTGTGGGATCACTGTGCAAAATTATTTAACTGCATACAGTCTCAGATGGCCTCAGCTGTAAAATAGGAGTAATAACAACTGCACTCTACCTCAAACCTTAAAAAGCTACCTCACGATGAGCTGTTATTCTGTGGGCTCCCCACAGCCCATGGGTGAACCTATCTACATGTAAGTGAAAAAATGGACTTGAGCATACATTCATGTGCTTTACAGGTATAGGTGTGAAGGTGGAGCTGTGTCCCTCGTTCCACCACAGAAAGGGCTGGTGGTAGGTATTGAACTTTCTGCTTCCTGCCCTTCTCTGGGGCAGTCTCATTGCCTCTGTCTCCTTCCCACAGGTACTGGCCTGGTTTGAGGAAGGTGAGGAGACCATCACAGCTTTCGTTGAGCCCTTCGTTATCCTCCTCATCCTCATTGCCAATGCCATTGTTGGGGTTTGGCAGGTCAGGATCACTCATAGCCTGTCTACCTTCCCAGGCTCCCTCTGGTCCCTTGTGTGTGATACCCTGTACTGAGTTTCTTTCTTCCCCCTCTACTTCACTTCTCCTGAGCTTTGCCCTTTTTAAGGGGTCACCGCTGCCTTTTTGCCCCTTCTCCTTGACATTCCCTCATCGCAGACCCTGCTGACTCCTCCTTTGAGGAATTTTCTTTCTCGCTGGAGCCTGGGCATCTCTCTCCTCCATTCTCGTTTCTCACACCCAATCACAAAAGACCTATTTTCTGACCTTCCCCGCCCCCCTGGCTGTTTCCTTTCTCTCCCTAGGGACATTTCTTGCCATCCCCATATCGCTTATCCATCTTTCACTCTTTACTAATACTATTTCCAGTGCTGTTTTTTCCTCAGATAACATTAGCGATGTTCCTTGTACGTAAGCCTCGGGCACCTCCAACTCCCTCTCTAACTGTTCGCCCTCTCTAGGCTGAACTTTCTGGGACCCCTTTTCCTCCCGCCCCGTCCCCCGAAAATACGTCCCTTCTTCCTTGAGCTCTCCAACCTCCTCGTCCTCGACGTCCCCGCTCATCCTCCTCCCTTTCCCATTCTGTCCGTCCGTGTCTCCTTGAGCTCTCCAACCTCCTCGTCCTCGACGTCCCCGCTCATCCTCCTCCCTTTCCCATTCTGTCCGTCCGTGTCTCCTGCAGGAGCGTAATGCAGAGAACGCCATTGAAGCGCTGAAGGAGTACGAGCCCGAGATGGGCAAAGTGTACAGGGCTGACCGAAAGTCCGTACAGAGGATCAAGGCCCGGGACATCGTCCCTGGGGACATCGTGGAGGTGGCTGGTGAGTTCCGAGCGGGGAGACTCAGAGCGAGGAGAGGAAGGGCACAGGGCATCCTGGGAACTTATGTCCGCGGGGAGGCGTGCGGAGGGACTTTGCTCGTCTTTGGGTGTCTGAATGAGAAGCTCAGGATCGAGGGGCTGAGGGGTGAGGAGGCTCGCCGGGAGAGGTAGAAAGGTCTTGGCTCCTCCTTCCCAGACTCCTGAGGAGGTCACCCCGGGGCATTCAGGCGTCTCCCCCTCATCAGCGCCCCCCAGCAGCTGCCCCCTTCTAGAGTCTCAACAGGAACAGCCAGTCCTGTCCCTGTGGCTGAAAGCAGAGCCCCCTGCCCCCTCCTTCCCTCACCAGGCACTTGTTAGCAACAGGTGTACCCAGGGCCCTGCCAACGGGCCCCATCACTCCCACCCCTGGCTTCGCTTCCCCCTCCTTCCCCCACCCCCAGCTTCGTCAGCTATAAATCTTGACCTCTCGGTGCCCTTGAGGAGTCTCCGAGGGGAAGGAGCGTGGGTGGCCGAGAGATCGAGCCCCCGGCCATGTATGGGAAACATGGGCGACCGAGAGAGCACGAGACCTGGGGTGGGGAGGGGGGGCGGGTTGTGGGCTGGGAGGGAGCTCGAGGAGTGTCCCCGCCTCCCAGAAACCGAGGGACACTTAATGCCTAACTGGGGAGAGGGGTGGGGGCCAGGCGGCTAAGATTACGAGGATTCTGTCCCCTTCAGCGGTTTTTATATTGGCTCTTCTGCCCGGGCCTTCCGTCCATCTCGGAGGCCCCTGTGACACATAGAAATGCTGTCCCCCTACCCATACCCCATTAGGAGAGTGTGGACACTGTGGGGGAGGGGAGCCAAGTGAAGAAGTGGGTGCTGAGGATTTCCCTCCTGTGCCCCAACACAGCGGCAGCACAGTCGGGAGCCAGGGCCATGACTGTCTATAAATACTGCCTCGGGTAGGGTGACAGGGTGTCCCGCCATCGGCCAGCTTCTTCCCTCCCTTGTTTCCTCTATCTTCAGGACTAGTGGTCCCAGAGATGACTAGGGTGGGTTTCCTGCACCCCAATAATGGAACGGAGAATGCCCTTCTCTTAAGGACCATCCAGAGGGCTTGAATTTGTAGGTCGAAGTCCAGGAGAATGTTTTTTGGTTCCCTAAAAGGTTCTCAAATGTGAGCAGTCATACCCCAGTATATTTGTCTGTTCAGCACTGAATTCCTAGTATTAATTGATATGCTCCTGGGTCTCTCCTATTTTTGAGACTACGATCTCTATTCTAAGTCTGCATGTATATGTCTCTCCTCTGGTTTTTCTTCTTATACTTCCCTTTCCCATTTTTCTATCTTCCTTTCTCTTTCCCCATCTTTCTCCCTTACCTCAGTTTCTCCTGGTTTCTTTATTCCAACTTTTTCTTCTGTTGGTTTAATTTCTTCCAGTTCCTTCCTTCTCCAATGTCAGTAAGTAGTCTTTTTTCCCTTTCTTGCTTATTCCCATTCATATGATTTCCCATCTCATTGTTAGTCTGCCCCAAATCCTTTTGATCAGTAAATCATTCAGCAAATATTAATCACCACTGAGTGTGCATATGAAGTATTGTTTTAGTCACTTGAGAAACTTGAAGACATGGTCCTAGACCTCATGGAGCTCCTAGACAGAAGTTCTTCACTTCTTTTGTGTTACGGATTCCTTCATCAGTCTAGTGAAGCCTACTGAACTCTTTTCATAATAATATTTTCAAATGCAGAAAAGAAAATGCTTAGGGTTATAAAGAAAACCAATTATATTTTGAATTCATGCATCGATTTTTTTTAAGTTCAAGGATCCAAGATTAAGAACCCTATAGACAGATGACTATATTAAAGAATTTCAAAACCAAATTCTATCTGCAATCTGAGGAGGACGATTGTTTTTAAATGGAGGGATCAAAGAAGACTACTTGGAAGAAGTGAACTTTATTGGGTGGGAATTCAATCCACAAAGACAGGTGGGGAAGGTACAGAAAAGGAAAAGTGATGAATTTATCCTACTTTTCCCTCTCATTTCATTTCCTGGCATGCCATTTCCTTTCCTTTTTTTACTATTCTCCTTCTGCCCTCCCCTGACTTTATCTTGTCTCTTCTGATTTTTAGCCATTCTTCAGGTTTTTTTTTAGTTGTTTTCCCCTTCCCTCTTTCATGACTCTGTTTTTCCTCCTTCCTTCTCTCCCCAGCTTTTCTTCCAGGACCATCTGTTTCTCTCTTGTTCACCTGTTCCCCCCTCCCTTTCCCATGTTTGCCAACTTGGCCACATTTCCTCTTACCCCATCATTTCTTTCTCTGATTGACTTTTTCTGGCCCTCCATCCTCAATTACCTTTAGCATTCTGCTTCTTTATTTTTTATTTATTTATTTATTTATTTATTTATTTTAAAACCCTTACCTTCCATCTTGGAATCAATACTGTGTATGGGTTCCAAGGCAGAAGAGTGGTAAGGGCTAGGCAATGGGGGTCAAGTGACTTGCCCAGGGTCACACAGCTGGGAAGTGTCTGAGATCAGATTTGAACCACCTAGGACCTCCCATCTCTAGGCCTGGCTCGCAATCCACTGAGCTACTCAGCTGCCCCACTGCTTCTTTATTTTAAAACAAAGTGTTTTCTTATCCTTTGCTTTTATATAATCCACTCTTCTGAATATATCTCTTCTCTCTGCCTCATTCAGAGAGCCAACCATCATAACATAAAATAAAAATTGAATGTGGGGGAAAAAGCAGTCCATCAAAGTGAAAATCTATTAATCAATTCCTACATTAGATGTACTATATACCTACATCCTCCACCTTGGCAAAGAAGGGAAGAAAGTGCCTTGTCATGTATCTTCTTCAGGGCCAAGTGCAGTCCTATAATTACAAAGCTTTCATTCCCCCCCGCCCCATTTTTTCAATTTACATGATTGTCATCACTGTGTATGTTGTTTTCTGTATTCTACTTATTTGACTTTTCCTCATTCCAATGTTTCTTGATATTTATATTTATTGTTTTTAAATACCCTAGTAATATTCTGTAACATTAAAATATCATAATTTAGTTATCCATTGCTCAATTAATGGACATCTATTTCATTTTCAGTTCTTTGCTACTATAAAAATATTGCTATCAATATTTGTGTATAAATGGGACTTTTTTATTTTTGACTTCTTTGGGATACTTGCCTAGCAGTGGGCATATAATGATGTAGAAATTCTAGTCATTTTCTTAGTACAATTCTAAATTGCTTTCCAGAATGGTCAGACCAATTCACAGCTCTGCCAATTGTGTACTTCCATGCCTTTCTTTCCTTGAAAATTGACAATTTACATCCTTAATCATCTGTAACAACATGCTGTGTATGTGGTAAACCTCTAGAACTGTTTTGATTCACATCTTTTTTATTATGAGTGATTTTAACACTCTTTTATGTAGTTTTTTTCATAGTTCCAAGTTCATTTGTTTGCTTTTAAAAAACGCTTTCCTTGTTAGAATGGATCCTGAGAATCAATTCCAAGGCAGAAGAGCAGTAAAGGCCAGGCAGCTGGGATCAAGTAACTTGCCCAGGTTTATTGGGCAGCTAGGAAATGTCTGAGGACAGATTTGAACCCACGACATCCTATTTCTAAGCCTGGCACTCTATCCACTGAGCCATCTAACTGCCTCAGTTTCTAGTTTCTTTGAGAAATGTTTTCTTTCATCACCTTTGACTATTGTGGAATTGTTCTTAGTGCCATCTATTTTTTTTTAACCTTTACCCTCTATCTTAGTATCCATTCTAAGATAGAAGAGTGGAAAGGACTAGGCAATCAGGGTTAAGTAGCTTACTTGCTGAGAATCTCACAGCTAGAAAGTATTTACCTAACTGTGTTAGTCTTATCTATTTGTGTTCATTTTTTATGTGGCTTGTATTTCAAACTTTTATCAGAGATATTTAATACACAAAAATTTTTTTCTGGCAACTATTTTCCTTCTTATCCTGGGTACATATGTATCCTAGCTTTTGTTCATAGTGTACTGTTTCACTTTTACTGTAGACATCTTGTTACCAATAGATTATCCTTTTGTCCCTGAACATATCTTTCTTTCTCCTTGTTCTTCCTACAGTTTCCAAAAATAAAGAAATAGGTTTCCCTCCCAACTGACCTGACCTCTCTTTTTTTCCCTCTCCAGTGGGTGACAAAGTCCCTGCAGATATCCGAATCCTCTCCATCAAATCCACTACACTTCGGGTTGACCAGTCCATCCTCACAGGTGAGAGTTTGCCTAGGTGAGAGATTATTCAAGGTGGAAGAAGAGATGAGGTCTTTGAGGGAGAAAAGGGAAAGGAGGAAGATAAAATTTTGGAGATATTCTGGGATAGAGATCCTCAAGATAGGGAAAAATGACAAATAAGTAGGCCCTTCTTGAGGTTTCTTTCCTTTTTTTTTTAAACCCTCACCTTTCATCTTGGAATCAATATTGTGTATTGGTTCCAAGGCAGAAGAGTGGTAAGGGCTAGGCAAAGGGGGTCAAGTGACTTGCCCAAGGCCACACAGCTGGGAAGTGTCTGAGACCAGATTTGAACCTAGGACCTCCTGTCTCTAGGCCTGGCTCTCAATCCACCAAGCTACTCAGCTGCCCCCTCCTTGAGGTTTCTGGTGGCCAGTGTCCTTTGTTTCCTTGTTTTCCAAACTTTCCCACTTTGTGTCATTGGGGGATCTGTTAGGATACATCAGAGATGTGGGGAGGAAGAGGGAGTGTTAGCTCCCCACCTACCTTTAGTCTAGCTATCATTACCTTCAAATTCTCCACTCTGAACTTATTTTGTATACTTATTTAGACTTCATCCTGTCTTCTTTTTCCAAAACCTCTGCTTCTTTCCTTACTTCAAAAGCTCACTTGGAGGAAACCTATGATCTTTTGGCACATTGAAGGCCCCTGATAAATGTCATCTTGTCCAGCTTCTTTTCTCCATGGAGGAGGAAGGGGAGGGATCAGTGAGAGGCCCTCTTCAGATGAGAGAATCCAGAACTCAACCAAACCATTTTGAGCCATGACCTATCCCTTAGTAATGTAAAACAGCTGAGAGCCCTTGGGAAAGAGGACAAATGTCTTAATTACTGGAGCCATTTGAGGGGCACTGACAGAATGTATGTACCTTGGAGCATCCTAAAACCAGGTTAACTCTCCTTGGCTTCTCTTTAGGTGAGTCTGTGTCTGTCATCAAGCATACAGAACCTGTCCCTGACCCACGAGCTGTTAACCAGGACAAGAAGAATATGCTTTTCTCGGTGAGCTCCTCCAGACCAGAGGAGCAGGGCGTCAGGGTTGTCCATCTGCAGAGTGGGAGGTGATAGGATCAGAGGGAATTGTACCAGGGTAAAGGGTAAAGAATCTGTACCTGGGGCAGCTGGGTGGCTCAGTGGATTGAGAGTCAGGCCTAGAGATGGGAGATCCTAGGTTCAAATCTGGCCTCAGACACTTCCTAGCTGTGTGACCCTGAGCAAGTCACTTGACCCCCATTGCCTAGCCCTTACCACTCTTCTGCCTTGGAGCCAATACACAGTATTGATTCCAAGATGGAAGGTAAGGGTTTAAAAAAAAAAAAGAATCTGTACCTGCCCTGCCCAGAGCCAGAGTGTGCCTTCTTCCCAGTAAGCTCAGAGGCCTCTCCTGGGAAAGGAAGATGGTGATATCGCCCTCACCTAATTCTGTGTCTGGTCCCTGCCTCCCAGGGCACCAACATTGCAGCAGGAAAGGCAGTAGGCATCGTGGCGACCACTGGAGTGAGCACAGAGATTGGGAAAATTCGGGACCAGATGGCAGCCACAGAACAAGAAAAGACACCCCTGCAGCAGAAGCTGGATGAGTTTGGGGAGCAGCTGTCCAAAGTTATCTCCTTGATCTGCGTGGCTGTGTGGCTCATCAACATCGGGCACTTCAACGACCCCGTCCATGGGGGCTCCTGGTTCCGTGGTGCCATCTACTACTTTAAGATAGCGGTGGCCTTGGCTGTGGCTGCCATTCCCGAAGGTGAGAGAAGCCTCCTCCACACGCTCACTCGCTTTGCCCGCTGTCTGTCTCACCCCGTTCCCTCTGCTCCCCCACCTGGCCCTGTGTGGACAAGCGGCCTCTGTTGCCAGCTTTGCCTCATTGTCTGGCTTTGCTTCAGGATCTCTCAGGGTGTCACCATGTACCTGGGAAGGCCCCACAGCAGGCATCCCATTTTCCTAGTGTCTCATGACTGCCCCCTCCAGGGACTCCATTCACTCTTTACTCGCTCCTCTGACCTCCAGGGCTGCCTGCCGTCATCACCACCTGTCTGGCCCTGGGCACCCGTCGGATGGCAAAGAAGAATGCCATCGTGAGGAGCCTGCCCTCTGTGGAAACTCTGGGCTGCACCTCAGTCATCTGCTCGGACAAGACCGGCACCCTCACCACCAACCAGATGTCGGTCTGCAAGGTCAGTGTCCTGGGAGCTAGCCCTTGCCTCCAGCAGTGATCCAGTGGTTGGGGGGCTAAGATGCAAGGCGGGGGCTTCCTCGGACTCCACCCCGTGTTTTGTGTGGCTGCTTACTTGGCTCCTGAAGAAGCCCTGACAGTGTCCACCGAGGGCTCCCTGTCTCCTGACCACTCCATAGAAGGGCCCTTCCCTCTCAAGCCAGCTGCTCTCCCAGACCGGACACTCCCTGGCACAGCTTCGAAAACGCAATAGGCTGCTGTTAACTTTAGAATACTCACTGTTATAAATAAGACTCAATTCTTGCCCTTATTATAGAGCGTAAGAAAAGCTTGAGGGAAATTTGGTGGGGAGGATTAAGGCGAGCTAAAAGCAGACTTACACTAAATGCCTGTTCAGATCACTGTTACTCTGGGAAATGTGGGGGAGGGAAGAAGTTAGAAAAATTAGCCTCCCTTTGGTACTGACAACTACCTTTTTTATTGTATGTCTAATTCTAGAAGTGAACTTAGGACATTTAGAGAGAAGGGTGATGCCAAGCATTAAATACCCGTCTAGATAGTGAAGACCACTCATCTTGCTGTCTCCAGCCTTGACTGCTTCATCAGATTGAATCTGAGGGTGACCCTTACCTGTCTGTCTCCCCTTTTCCTGCCTGCAGATGTTTGTCATTGATAAGGTGGATGGGGATCTCTGCTCTCTGAATGAATTTGCCATCACCGGTTCCACTTATGCCCCTGAGGGTGAAGTGTAAGTGGCCAAGATTCCTCTACCAACTCCCCCTAGATTTTCCTTTTCTCCTTCAGCCTTGTCTTTCCTCCATATAACTCTTTTGACTAGCAACTCTCTCTCTCTGGGCCCTACATTCAACCACTGTTTCTTTTACCTTCCTCTGCTATTTTTGTCTTCTCCTTCCTTCCCTTCCCTTCCAGACTTATTCTCTCCTATCCATCCCCATCCCATGTTCCATGGGTTACCCACCACTTTTCTTTACTATCCCTTTCTGACCACCTGTTCACTGCTTTTCCAATCCACCCCTTCCATGTCCTCCTCTGCCTTTCCCTGTCCTCCTCTGCCTTTCCCTTTCCCTCTGTCTTCTCCCTTTGTGCTCCTCCCCAATTCCCCACAGCTTGAAGAATGATAAGCCAGTCAGATCAGGTCAGTACGATGGGCTGGTAGAGCTGGCCACCATCTGTGCCCTCTGCAATGACTCTTCCTTGGACTTCAATGAGGTGAGGAGCACGAATACCTTCTCTTTTCCTGGTGGTGGTGGTGGTGGTGGTGGGACGTGGACGTATGGCGCATTTCTGACTCTCTTCTCTCTCCCTATAAGCACAAGAGTTGTATTTGTCCGTGTGTGTGGTGTGTGTGTGTGTGTGTGTGTGTGTGTGTGTAGGGGAAGACAGGTATTTGTGTTCTCTTCACCATTTCTGCTGTTACTTCTTCCATCAGTCCAAAGGTGTTTATGAGAAGGTCGGGGAGGCCACCGAGACAGCACTTACTACCCTGGTGGAAAAGATGAATGTGTTCAACACAGATGTGAGAAGTCTCTCCAAGGTGGAGAGGGCCAATGCCTGCAACTCTGTGAGTTTAAGAGGCTCCCCTGAACTACGGGGGGGGGGGGGTGGGACTTTAGGAAGGACACAAGATTTGAGTCACCATTTTGTTTGAATTCTAGCTCCAGTGCTTGCTCTGTGCAGCCATTCTGTAAATTGGGAATAATGAGATTCGTCTACCCCCACAGGGTCATTGTAAGGAGAATAGCTAGTAAACCCTAGAGTGCCCAGAAACATGAGTTACTATGATTGTTTCTAACCCCTTTCTGCCACTCATATTACATTTTAAAGACCATTTCCTCATGGAGGTGGACAGAATTGGTCCCCATTCCTTATAATGTTTGGCAGGAGGACCATCAGGTCCCAAATCACTTCCTGTTTCCAGGCTGAATAATTCTATTTCCTTTCACTTTTACTCCTAGGTCATATTCTTGTTAAGGCATTTTTATGGCTCTCCTGGGCCTGCTCTATCCTGTTTATGTTTGTGCTCTAAATGAGACATGATGCTGATAGAACGAGGGATTTTTTTTCCTCTTTAGCCTATCTGCAAAGAAATTGCCTAGTGGTTAGAGTACAGGGCTTGCAATCAGAAAGCACTCACTTCAAATCCTACCCTTGACACTTAATAGTGTTCTCCTCCAAAGTCACATAGATTATCTGGGTGCTTTAGACCAATCCCTAGGACAGGGAGAGGAAATTCTGTAGATTGATAAAATCCCCGTATGAAGGACCAAACTTAGCAATACGCTGTGAATCCTATTGGGCTGTGATCTTCGGTGGTCTCCAGACATCTTTTGTCTCTAGTGTCATCCTCTTCCTCCCAACCTCACCCCAACCCGATGATGCCAAATCTCCATCTGGTCTCAGATCCAACTTCTTTCCCCTCTACTTTCCTAGGTGATCCGCCAGCTGATGAAGAAAGAATTCACCTTGGAGTTTTCCCGTGACAGGAAGTCTATGTCTGTTTATTGCTCCCCAGCTAAATCTTCCCGGGCTGCCGTGGGAAACAAGATGTTTGTCAAGGTAAGAGTGGAACTCTCGGCTGCTCCCTGGGCTGGAGGAAAGGCTTCGCTATCTTTTATGGAAGTGCAGTTGTTCTCCTGTCCCTTGCAGGGGGTAGGCAGAATTGTCACTTCCCTCAATGCCCTTTCACCTTCTCGAAGAAGAGGTTTCTAAGCTCTATTTTTTTCCTTTTAGGGAGCTCCTGAGGGAGTCATTGACCGTTGTAATTATGTGCGGGTTGGCACAACCAGGGTGCCACTAACAACACCAGTGAAGGACAAAATCATGACTGTAATCAAGGAGTGGGGCACAGGCCGAGATACTCTCCGATGCTTGGCCTTGGCCACCCGGGACACTCCACCCAGGCGAGAGGAGATGTCACTAGATGATTCTGCCAAATTTATGGAATATGAGGTGAGTCTGAGAGACCCTCTACCCCGTTTCACCTTTCTCCTGGTTTGACTCACCCTCTGAGCCACTGTTAAAGCAACAGTGTTGGCGGCACATGAAATTTGTTTCACCTTTGGGTCCTCTTGTCCCGCCTCTAATCTTTCCCACCTTCCATCCTCATGCCCGCCCTGTCCCCAAGAAGGTGCGCCAATTTGCCACCCACGCTCTTCCCTTGGACTGTTCCGCCTCCCTTCCCCTCTCTCTTCCCCTCCATTTCTGTCTGAGCCTCGTCTCCCTCTCTTCGTTCTCCTCAGACGGATTTGACGTTTGTTGGGGTAGTGGGAATGTTGGATCCGCCTCGCAAGGAGGTCATGGGCTCTATCCAGCTGTGCCGGGACGCTGGGATCCGAGTCATCATGATCACAGGTGACAACAAGGGCACAGCCATCGCCATCTGCAGGCGCATCGGCATCTTTGGGGAGAATGAGGAGGTGACGGGCCGAGCCTACACGGGCCGAGAATTTGATGATTTGCCCCTTGGAGAGCAGCGAGATGCCTGTCGCCGGGCTTGTTGCTTTGCCCGGGTGGAACCTTCCCACAAGTCGAAGATCGTCGAGTTCCTGCAGTCTTTCGATGAGATCACTGCTATGGTGAGGACTTGGGTTGCAGAGTGGGGAGGTGGGGATAGGGGGACCTGGGGAGGCCTACAACAAAAGGCTCTTGGATCCTCTGATGAGACTGACCACGTCAATGGGGATGCAGAGAAGAGCTGTAAGGATTCGGGAGACAACCAGAAAGGGCAGTGAAATGGGATGTATAAATGTTGGAAAAGATTGGGGTTAGGTTTGAGTGGGATGAGGTGTGAAGTTAGGCAGTTCTGGCTCCTCTAACTCCATATTCATCCTTTCTCCCTGCAGACAGGGGATGGGGTGAATGATGCCCCAGCTCTGAAGAAGGCTGAGATTGGTATTGCCATGGGCTCTGGCACCGCTGTGGCTAAAACTGCCTCTGAGATGGTGCTTGCAGATGATAACTTCTCCACCATTGTGTCTGCTGTGGAGGAGGGCCGAGCCATCTACAACAACATGAAGCAGTTTATCCGATACCTTATTTCCTCCAACGTGGGGGAGGTCGTCTGGTGAGCTACTTTGGTGAGGGGGTGGAGGAGAGCCAAGAGTTGGGGAAAGGGACATCTTCAAATGCAATAGCTGGGGAAAGGGAGGGAGTCCTCCTCTCCTCAAAGGAAGAGGACTAGTAATCAGAATAACGGACTTCTATGCTCTCCCTCGTTCCTTTTCTGGTCTCCTGCAGTATCTTCCTGACAGCAGCCTTGGGGTTGCCTGAGGCCTTGATCCCTGTACAACTGTTGTGGGTAAATCTGGTGACTGATGGACTTCCAGCCACAGCCCTGGGCTTCAACCCTCCAGATCTGGACATCATGGACCGTCCCCCAAGAAGTCCTAAGGAGCCCCTTATTAGTGGCTGGCTCTTCTTCCGCTACATGGCAATTGGGGGTGAGGGACCCTTTATCTATGGCCAGATCTCTCCAGTTTCAGCACCAAGTCCCAATCCTGTCAGTGACACCTTTAAGCAACTTTTCTGTCCCACTGGACGTAACTCCATTTCTCCCAGGGACACGAGTCCCAATATTCCTAGTTCCTTTATCTTTCCATACAGCCTGTCTGTGCTCTTGACTCTTCATTTCTTTCTCATTTTCATTTTAATATTTATTTCCATCTCATTCTTATTTCCCCCTCCCCATCCTTTTCCTAACCTCTTCTTCCTGTCTCCCCCTTTCTCTCTAGGTTATGTGGGTGCAGCCACAGTAGGTGCAGCAGCTTGGTGGTTCCTGTATGCAGAAGATGGGCCTCATGTCAGCTATAACCAGCTGGTAAAGGAGGGGAATGGCTAGTTGTTGATGAGCTGGTTCCCCAGGGCAGGACTAAGGAAGGGAGGTGGTAGGACTGACCAGGCAATTAATGGGGGAGATTGTACTATGTGAGCCAGAAAAAAGAGGAGTGTTTTAGGAGCAGCAAGGGTCCTCTCACTTGCAATAAGGAATTCTCTCCAGGGCTAATCTCTGGACCTTCCTTCACTCTGCAGACTCATTTCATGCAGTGCACAGAGGAAAATCCTGACTTTGAGGGTCTGGACTGTGAGGTCTTTGAAGCTCCTGAGCCCATGACCATGGCCTTGTCTGTGCTGGTCACCATTGAGATGTGCAATGCTCTCAACAGGTGAGGATCCTGCCTTTAACCTCCCTCTCCCCTTTGCATTAGATGTTCTCCTCCTTGCCTCTACTTTTCTGAATTGTTCCTATGTTCTCCCCCACCACCATCTTTGCTGCCTACTTCAGCCTCTCAGAGAACCAGTCCCTACTTCGGATGCCCCCCTGGGTGAACATCTGGCTCCTTGGGTCCATTTGCCTTTCCATGTCTCTCCATTTCCTTATCCTTTACGTCGATCCCCTGCCGGTGAGAAAGTCTTATTCCTCCACATCACAAGCTGTCTACTTCCCCTTAGGCTTAGGTCTTTGGGCTGGATTTCGGTTAAGGATTATAGGGCTGTCACAGAAGTGAGAACAAATTGGAAGGAAAGCTTTGAGTGGCCACCTTGGCCTTAGCACTGGGACCTATGTAAGAATGTCATCCTTCCTCCGGGGGGGCCCCTTAGCAGCCAAACCAGGGACAACCACCAGGAGCTATCACTTACTCTGGGCCCATCCACAGATGATTTTCAAACTTCGGGCACTGGATGTAACCCAGTGGATGATGGTCCTGAAGATCTCATTGCCTGTCATTGGTCTGGATGAACTCCTCAAGTTTATTGCCCGGAATTACCTGGAGGGTAAGATATTGCCCTTCCCAAGTGCCTTGTGACCCTGCCTCTCCAGGGCTGCCCAAGCAGCCCCTCTGCGCTGCTCCTCCCCCCACCCTCCGGAAAAAACCATATCTTCCTTTCCAGGTGCAAATGGGTTTCCCAAGCACTGACCTGGCCTGTCTGCAAGGGAACAAATCAGATCTCATTTCCTATTCCTCCTGTCCCCTCCTATACTGGATCCAATCCACACCTGGTGTGTCATGTGGCTTCCACGTCCGTACCCTAAACTGTTGGTGCGTCCGTCTCATCTTCTACCCTCTTCTATCGATAACTGTCATTTCTCTCTATCCTCTCTGGCTGTAGGGTAACCTGTTTTTCCCTCCTTCATCTCTTTGAATCCGTGTCACAGGTATCACCCTCCTCTTCCCTTTTCTTCATTCCCTCCTCCAAGCTGCTGTCCCCTGCCTGCCCCTTCCCCACTCCCTTGATCCTTTCAATCCCCTGCGCCTGCTGCGCCATGCTGGAGCCTAATCTGCTGCTCAAGAGAATGGGGTTGCTGGCCTACTTGGTGGAAGTTTGAGACTTCCTTGGCCTTACTTGGAGGTTTTCCTCTTCTCCCAACCTTGGGAGCTCTGCGATCTTACAGCGCGCTCAGCGGGGCAGGGCTAAGAGCTGCTCATGGGGGTGCATGAGGGATGGCCTGGAGGGATGGTAGAGGCCACCACAGGGAGGTGAGTATGGGGAGGAGGGAAGTGTGGGGGACAGAAGATCCAGTCTGAGCTCCTCTTCAAGAAGGGGTCACCCCTGGAGGTGAGTGCCCCCTTTAAGATAGGCAGGGGAGAAAGCTGGGTCAGCGGGTGGACTCTTTTCTCCCCCAACCTTCTGGTCTCCATTCCTCCATTCACCCCCTTCCCTTCTCTTTCTAGATCCAGAAGATGAAAGAAGGAAGTAACCAGCCCCTTGGTCCCCATTACCCTTCACAGTCACCTCCTCCCCACCCTGGTGGAGAAATACATCTCTGGCCAGATATGGCACAGCCTCCCAGGACCCCTTCCCCAAAGCCAGCCCTACCCCATCTTCCCTACCTTCTGGCCCCCTTTAATTTTTCTGTTTATAAAACACAACTCCTACTCTGTCTCCCTCTATCCCTCTTCCCGCCCTGTCTCCCTCCCTCCTTTCTCCCACCCACTGGCCCCGCTGCAGGGGCTGTAGGGACAAGGCGACCCTTTGAGCTGCTAATTTATTGACATTAAAGGAGAGCAAACTCTGGCCTAGACCTCTGTGTGTGAGAACAAAAACAAGTCTGGTGGAGTCCTGGGTGATCTCTAGGACAGCCCGTGGGTGTCCGCACATGTGAAGGCAGCGATGGCGGATGGCTGGGTGTGTTCTGAGGTGTCACTGGGCCGCCCAAGGCCCTCCTGAGGAGGGAGGGAGGGTGCAAGAACAAAAGTGGGGGTGGGTGGGCCCATGGGCCCAAGGGGTCAAAAGCAGGATTAGTGTCAGGAGCTGAAAGGCAGGGTGGGTTTGGGGCCTTAGGAAGAGCTTCAAGACATGCTCTTTTGCCTTTGGCTGGGGGAGGAGAAGTCCCGACCCCCTCTGTTGTCTTCCCTGAGAGTAGAAAGGCCCAGTTTCCCCCATGAGGGTGGGGACCCAGGCTAGATGGGGTCGAGCCCCTCCGCGACTGGCCCAGGAGAAAGGGACTCAGTTTTCCGGAGGGAGTAGAAGGCTATGTTTCATTATCCCTAAATCCCAGAAATCCTTGCTGTTATTGGAGTCTAAGAAAGCAGGTTCTTTCCCCCGAGATGCGTGGGAGGGAGGGGAGATGGCGAGTTTTGATCCCTGGCCTCCCGCCGTCTTCAGGTGTCCTTTATGTCCTTCACATCTCTGAGGGGCGTCTCATCCACAATGTTGCGCACCTGGTCCAGGGTCTCTGCCTGGCGGATCCTCTCCAGGCGTACCTGTCAGGTTATACATGAGTAGGGAAGTGCTGAACTCCCTCTGCCACGTCCAAATGATACACGGATGACTCTCTTCCCTAGAACTTGGGGGACAAGGAAGTGTAGGCCCCGTGTCCCCAAGGGAAGTTAAAACAACCATCAAGGGGAGTCTGGGGAGGGTGGGTGAGCATTCGCATTCACAAAATGGCAGTTTTGTAGGAATCTGGCAACTTGTTTCCTGTTTGGGCCCTGGTTTCCATCTCAGCATGGGGAAGTGACTTGATATCAAAGTCTACGCCGGCTCCAATATCCTCTCTCTCAGCATCAGCTGGGAGAGACAGTGCCCAGTGTAGAAGGCGTCCTCCCCAAACCCCTCGCCCCGGGAGCCCATTTATACCTGCAGGGCCTGGGACAGCCGAACAAAGTCCCTCTGCACTTGCTCGCTCGTCTCCAGCTCAGCCTGAAGCCGAAACACTTTTGCCCTTTGTTCTGAGAGAAGGCTTGTGAGCTGAGCCTGGTGGGGTGGGAGCAAAAGGAAATCTGGAGCCATGGATGGCAGCCTGCCTCCCCTCCACCTCCGCAGCACCGCCACAAGAGGGGAGGAAGAAGAGAACGAGAGGCCCCGGGAGCTGAGACAGTATCACCACCTCCCCATTCCCACACTACAGCCACCGAAGGTAGAGAGGAGAGTAAGCAGGGTCAAAGGCCCAAACGGGCCTCCCTCTCCACATGAACAAAACCTTCCCGGCTGCTCAGACCTTCTCCTCAGTCCAACCGACAGCTGGGCCCGGCGGCTGCCTCTGGGATGCCTGAAGCTGCTGCTCTGCCTGTAGGGGTGGGAAGAGAAATGGATGAGAAGGATGAGAGCTCCTTCACTTCTCCCAGAAGCCGGGCTCCCTTCCCCACTGCCGTCCATCCAAAGCCCTCACCTTGCTCCGCTCCTGCTGGATCCGTTCCATCTCGGTCCTTAGGCTACACAGGGAGGCTGGGAGGTCAGGGGGTGGAAATCAGATCCATTACCTCCCCTATCACCCCCTTCTCCCTCCTTCCATCCCCTCTTCTAGCCAGCTCCATCTTCTTATACTCACCCTCCAAAACCTCTGCATTGTCATGGCAATGGTGAGATGGGAGAAAAGGAGAAGAAAAGGGTGTCAAGCCTCGACCGTGCTACCCGCCTCCCTGAGCTCCATTTAGGCATTTAGGCCCACGTCCCCTCCCTCACCTCACCTGTCTCCTCTCGATGGAGCCTCCGCTCCCTCTCTAGGCTTGCCCTGGAGGTCGTCTCCTCCTCCAAGGCCTCCCTCAGGGTCACAATCTCGATGCGCAGTCGCTCAGCCTCGTGCTCCTGGGCCCGCCGGCATTCCCGGGCTTCTTGCCGAGTGCTCCGTATCAACTGCTGGAGCTCCTGCAGAAGAAGACATGAATGACTGTGCAGAGGGGCAGTGTGAAGGCTGCCGCTCACAGGGACCAAGATCGCCGGTCGAGGGGACACCTCATAAAATGGAACACTGGTGCTAGAGGCACTGGAGAGGTTAATCAGGCCACTTCCCTCAATCTTCAATGAGGAAACCAAGAAATGATTCATTTGCCGAGGACAGAGACACCCTCTCCCAGATTTCCCCATATTGGTTTCTTCCAATCAGGTCAGCTTCTCCATGGCAGAAGGTCCCCCCTGCCACCTTGAGACCCCAGTCAGACAACAGTGAGTCCCCAGCTCCCCCTAGGTTTCCCTGCATACCAGGGGAGACGTGGGTAGCTCCTGCTCTTCAACCTGCTCTTGCTCCTGAACTCGGGAACCCACAGGCAAGGGTTGCTGACACCGAAGTCCTTGGTTCTCCTCATTTAGCCGCTTTATTTCATAGCAGACACGCTTGTGAGAGGCAGCCAGTTCTGCCTGGGGCAGGGCAAGAGACAGTATTAAAAGGGGGTGACGCGGCTGGGTTATCCTTCCTCTTGTGGAGGTCCGGCCCACATCAATTCACAACCACTTTTCTCAGTGGTATTCCCTTATACCTGTCAGTTTTAGTTCCTAAAAGGCTTCCCCAACCCATGTTCTCCCACTGACCTCTCTCCTAACCCACCCCACATCTGAGCTGCCTCCTGGGCTGAACCCTAGAGATGATGAACGAAAGCCTCCCGGGTACCCTGCAGGACGCTGATCCCTCCCCAAGGCCTCCTCACCATTTGCTGCTGAGCCCTCTCCTGAGCCTGGCTCACAGTCCCCTGCAGGGTCTGCAGAAGCTTCTCTGAGTTTTGCACCTGAGCCAGCAGTACCTGAACCTGGATGAGAAGAGGGAACATCAAAGAGACCCGAACCATCCTCAGGGCAGGGGGACAAGGCAGAAGGGGCAAAGAGAAGCAGGAGCCTGACAGGAGCTGGCAGGCTCAGCTCCCTCCCTACCTGCTTGGCGCAGTCTTCGCTGCTCCGCTTCAGGGCCTCCTGGAGCTCATCCCGCTCTTGACCCGCACTGTCCAGCTGCCTCTGAAGCTGCTGCAAAGACTCTTGCTGCTGCCGTCCCTGACACAGAGATTCCTATCACACACACGCTGAAGGGAGACCTGAACACTCAGGAACACTTTTTATAACACGCTAGATGGAAAAAGCTCCAACCCCTCACTCGACAGAGGACATTTAGGCTCTGAGAAGGGAAGTCATTTGCCCAGTGAATGCCTGATCGGCAGCGCTAGGATGAGGCTCTCTGGGGCTTCTTCCACTATCTCTCCGCACAGCCCTCATCCACTTTGCCTCACCTCGAGCTGTAGCTGCTCCCACTGGTGTTCTGGCACAAGCTGGTAGCCCGGGGGAGGTAGGTAGATGCCTTCAGGAACCAGGGTCCCCGTAGAGATGAGGGAGGCCGTCTCCTCCTGCTCAGGGCTCATCCCCCGGCGTCCTCGGGGCAGGGAGGCACTGTTGCCAGCTCCTCCCAGGGAGAAGGAAGAGATGGAGGCGCTGTCATCACAATTCCGGGCGAAGACCTCAGCCGCCGCACCCCCATCCACACTCAGGTCTTCTGGGGGCTCCAGGGGAGGGGACGGGTTCCGGGGCAGAGGCAGCAGCTCTGTGGAGCCGTGTAAGGAATGCTGGGGATGGGGATGACCCTAATGGCAAAAGGAAGGGGGGCAGTTCGGGTGTGAGGCTTCCTTCGGATTTCCACTATCAAACTGCCTTCCCCCTTTCTCACGAGTCCCCTGTGCTCACTCATTCCTGTACCTGGCCTCCCTGGATTTCCTGGATTAGCTCTTCGGCCCTGAGGAGTTTCCCCTTCAATTCTGCAATCTCCTGCTCCATGGGCAGCACGATTTCCCGAAGTTTCTCCGAATCCTCATGAGCCTAGGACGAGAGAGGATGACAAGGCTCAAAGCCAAGAAGCTGCTGACCACTACCTGGATCCCTCCCACCTCCACCTGTCTCTGATGACTACCTGTCTGGAAATCTCGGGGGTGGGGGTGGGGTGGGGTGGGGTGGGGTGGCTCCCATGGCCTACCAGGTTTGAAGTTCAATGATCGTGCCAGCAACAAAGACCTCCACAACCTGACCCCTTCTCATCCTGTATTATTTTCCTTTGTGAACAATTAGTTTTATAGAGCACTTTTAGGCTTGCAAAGTCCTTTCTTCCCAATGACCCCGTGATGAGGAAGTAAAAATATTATCCCCATTTTACAGGTTGGGGAATGGAGGCTCTGATATGGTCACAGAGCTATTAGGTGTCTGAGGCTGGAGTTGAAGCCAGCTCTGAATTCAAAGCTCAGCATTCTTTCCACTACCATGTGCCTACTGTGTCTCCCTGAACACAGCAGTCCTCTCCCACTTCCATGCCACCATCCTCTTGAATTCCTATGGGTCCATTAAAGCCCAACTGGAAGGTCACTCCCTCCATGAAGCCTTCCCTAACACCTCTAGCTAGTATAACTTTTTTTCCATTTTCTTCTTTTTTAAAACCCTTACCTACCTTCCACCCCCCCCCCCATATATAACATATTCTATTTTTTTTGTTAGATTTGTAAAATTGTATTTAATTTAGAAAATTTTTACATGATTCATGTTCTTCCCCTCCTCTCCTCCCACCCCCTCCTGTAGCAGATAAGCAATTCCACTGGGTTTTACGTGTCATTGATCAAGACCTATTTCCATATTATGGATATTTGCAGGAGGGTGATCGTTTAGAGTCTACATCCCCAATCATATCCCCATCGACCCATGTGATCAAGCAGTTTAAACCTTTACCTTCTGCCTTAGAATGGCTACTAATCATTGCTTCTACAGCAGAAGAGCAATAAGCACTAGGCCACGGGAGCTAAGTGAACAGCCCAGGGTCACACAGTTAGGAAGTGTCTGAGGCCACATTTGAACCCAGGACCTCCCATCTCCAGGCCTGGCAATCTACCTACTGAGCTGCCTAGCTATTCTTGGTAATGACTTTTCCCTTGAGCTTCACAATGTACCTACTCTGCTTACCCCCTTGCTGCATAGGTGTCAAACATGTTGGCATCACATTAAAATATATCTGAATATTTGACAAAATAAGTAAAAATACAATAAGCCTAGCTAACATTACCTATTAAAACTAAGTCAATATGCAGCTTTGGGACTCGTTATCTCCAGGTTAGCATCTCTGGTTCTATCTGAGGCTGAGAGCCCTGCTCTACTGCCATGTCCCAAATCCCACATGTGATGGTTATTGGTTTTGGAGCCTTATCTTCTGCTAGACTTAAAGCTCACTGAGTGTAGGCATTGGATCTTCTCTGAACTCTGCCTCTGTCCCGTCTCCTCGACCCCCACCTACCTAGCTGGTGCTTTGTCCATGTTTAACGGAGCTCTGTGGGCCCACATCACTCCCCTCGAGGCACCCCTTCCACTCCTAGCTTCTCTCTCTTCCTCCAAGGCTCTCCAAACACCGGACTCTTAGGTTTCCCCTCTAGACCCAACACTTCTCGGAGTCCCCAGGTCCAACCTTTTCCATCTGTTTCTCCAAGGAGTCCAGAGGGTGAGAACGAGAGAGAAGCTGCTTCAGCCGTGCCAGCTCCCTCTCCCTCGCCTCTTGGTCTTGCTGCTGCTGTTTCCGTTCTTGCTCCAGAGAAGAAATTCGAGCCTCATAGCTACTAATGGAGTCTTGAAGAAAGGAAGGAAAATCAGTGTGGGGCAGAGGAAAGCACCTGGGGAAACTGGGCCAGATTTCATCTCTTCTTACTACCAGTGAGGGAGAAGGTCAGTGAGCAGGAAGAGGACCAAGACCCTCATACTCTGAAATCTTGCATTTTCTCCCCAGGTAGCATTAGTTAAACATAAACTGCAGCATAACTCAAGCATAAATTGCAAACATTAATCATTAGTACTGGTTCAGTAATATACTGATAGTATATCAGAACGGGTTCAGTAATATACATCAGCTTTGTGCCTAATCTGCTTTATTAATTACTCATATTGTTCGATATTTACTTTAGTTTAGAACTGTAAGACATAATTAATTACCCATAATGGTCCTCCAGTGTGCTGCACCTCCCACGTTCTCATTCTAGAAGGGCAATGAGACCTCTCTCACACTGACAAATGATGACAACATGGACAACAGGGGAACATGGGACCTGGGCACTGGGGACCCTGCCATTCCAGAAGAGTCCCCCAAACCTGCACATACTCCTTATTCCTTATGACATGCGCATCAAACCCCAAAGCATGCCTCCACCTGAATTTGGCCATGCCCACTTTCCAGGGTTTTCAGGCAAGGGAAAGATTTCTCTGGAATGGGAGGTGACTAGTGCCCAGACCCTAATAAATATTCCAATCATGATCCACAGAGGGTGGAGTTGCTACTCCATCCTGGGAACTGCCACTCTACACCTGGAGAGCTGCTATTCTAGAGCTCCAGAGAAGCTATTCTACTAGCCCCTTGTCCATCAGCCCCAAGGCTTCTCGTTAGTACCCCCAGACTATTCTACCAGTGATTAGGCTATTATGCTACCTTAAATCTTTTCTTCTTCAAAAAAAAAATTATTTTCTTACTTCTGGATTTAATGGAGTTCAAGTTTCCCATTCTTGAGATCTGCTACAAACTTGGGTGTTTCTCCCACAATGCCAGTGGGCTGGGGCAAGCCACCCAATCCCTTCTGTTTCTTCACTTGCGAAATAATGGCCATTGAGGTCCCTTCTAGCTCTATGTGTGAGGATTCCAGGAAAGTGGGTGGTGGAACAAAACCAGCAGCACCCAGCATCATTGACAGGGAACTTCTCTATTTACCTTTAATAGCTGAATAGGGATGGACATGGAGAATGTTAGGGAGGTCCCAAGGAAATGAGAATGCATTGGGAAAACCAGAGGGAGAGAGTAAAGAGATGAGGATAGGAGGAGAGAAGAAGTCTTTGGATATAGTAGGATTTTTTCCTTTTTTCATAGAATGAATACTTTCATTATATCTGACATTTACTTATCACTTTACAGTTTATAAAACACTTTATGTACATTATCTCATGCAGGACATGTTGTGAGGATCAAATGAGATCAGCTATGGAAAGTACGTCAGCAAGAAAGTTAGAAATTTCAGTTATTCAATTCACTGAACAGCATTTACTATGTACTTTGGGTATGCAAAGAATGAAACAATACCCACTCTCAAGAGTTTACATCTTGATGGTGCCTGGCACATAGAAGGCACTTGAAAAATACATGTTGATTGATTTATTTGATTTCTTCCAGCACTGAGTTAGCTAGTACAAGTATTATTAACCCTATTTTATAGATGAAGAAACTGTAACTCAGAGACATTATATGACCTCCCTGTAAATAAGACAGGTGCTAAGTAGAATGGAGGAAAATTTGGGCACAATTCTCTTCCGCTTTATTCCCTTCTATCTCTCTGTAGCCTTAACAATGCAGATAATTTTCTCCTCCTTGATATTCTCTTCTCTCCTCATTCTCTTCCTTCCCAACTGATCCTTTTCTTTCCATTGCTGGATTCCCCCTCCAGATCACATCCTCTAATTGTAGGTGGCTGGAATAAGTGGAAGAAAGGGAGCCCTGGGAGCCCAAAGGAGTTTGTAGATAAAAGTGAAAATGAAACCTCTAGGTGTTAAAAGGAAGAGCAGCTAGGTGGCTCTACTCTACTCTACTCTACTCTACTCTACTCTACTCTACTCTACTCTACTCTACTCTAAGTAGTTTGTCATTTCCTTCTCTGGCTCATTTAACAGATAAGAAACCTGAGACAAACAAGGTTAAATGACTTCCCAGGGTCACACAACTAGGGTATGAGGCAGGATTTGAATTCAGGTCTTTCTGACTTTTGGCCTGGTGCTCTATCCACCTTACCATCTAGCTGCCCTGTAACATCTGACTGCCCTGGAGATGTTTTAGAATTTTCAAGGCACTTTATACATATCTCCTTTAATTCTCACAACAATCCTATGAGGCTTTTAATACAAGTGTGATTAACTACATTTTACAAATGAGGAAACTGAGGCTAAGATGAAATTTGTTGTCAGAAGTGGAATTTAAACCCAGGTTTTTCCTGACTCCAAGTATAGCTTTCTTCCATTCCATCTGAGGGCTAATTAGATCAGCAACAAGGGCAGAAAATGGAATGTGGAAATGGGTTCTGGCCAATGCAGAACATGGGAGGAGTCAAGCAACAAGTAAGTGGAAGGCTTTGGTTTGAGTTGAGTGTCCTGGGCTGATCAGAATGACAAAGCTTCCATTTTAAAAGTCTCTGAAGGTTTACCAAATGTTTTCTTCCTAACAGCTTAAAGCTGGCAGTGTGCAAATTGCCACAGAGCTGTGTTGGTAAATCCCTGTGACACATCCTCTGCAAGCCGGAGGGAACTACTCTGT
Source organism: Monodelphis domestica (assembly GCF_027887165.1). Classification (NCBI taxonomy): domain Eukaryota; kingdom Metazoa; phylum Chordata; class Mammalia; order Didelphimorphia; family Didelphidae; genus Monodelphis; species Monodelphis domestica. The sequence continues at coordinate 135,710,081 of NC_077233.1, read as the reverse complement.
CCCCTCCATGCCCCCTACCAGCACCTGAGGTCATTTCTCACATGCCCCATTCCTCTGCCCAGCATCGAAATGTGAGCCCTTCCACCCTCCCGTCCTGGGCAATGTGGGGGGCTCACAGGTGGCATGAAGGTGCAGTTTGGGCATGCCATCTCTAAAAGGATCCCCATCACTACCATCAAGTTCACTACTGCCTGTGCCCAGGACTGATGGGAAACAAGGCAGGGCCTATGTCTTGTTCTTTCAGGCTTCTCTGGCTCTTCAGGGTGACTCTGTCAAAAGGTAAATTTATATGACTGACAGCAAAGAGTGCTGGCCTGGGACTTGGGAAAGACCTGGCTTTGAAACCAGTTTTGGACACTTGCTAGCTGTGTGAACATGAACAAGTCCCTTAACTTCTCGGGCTGCTAAGGCAACCCTAAGTAAGGCTCAGGGTTACAAATTGGTTGCATTTCAGTTGGTAAAGTGATAAAAGTCTGGATAAAGTCTGAAGTATTTCAAGTAACTTGCTGATAATATCTTAAAGAGTTGCCCCTGAGAATACGAGATAAAGTTTATGAAGTCATTTAGCTTTATAGTGTTGTTTTTATTCAGGCATATCTGACTCTTTGTGACTCCTTTTTGGGGTTTTCTAGGCAAAGATAACAGAGTGGTTTGCCATTTCTTTCTCTGGCTCACTTTACAGATGAGGAAACTGAGGCAAATGGGGTTAAGTGACTTGCCCAGGGTCACAGAGTTAAATGTGTCTGAAGCTAGATCTGAACTCAGAAATTTTGAGTCGTTCTGACTCCAGGCCTGGCACTCTATCCACTGTACCACCTAGTTTCCCACTTAGATCTATATCTTTGTAACTGCTACTCACTATGCATAGTGACTATGCAAGTCACTATGATGGAACTTGCTTTCATAATTTCATATTAAAGAAACCATCTACTTAGGACATGTGCTAAGGAAGGAATTATATAAAAAAATGGGAAAGGAACAGGGTCTGAGAGGAGAAAAAACCGAGATTTGAGAAAAGACAGATTCTGAGGGAGGCTGAGAATATTCAGGTAGAGGCCTGAAAGGCAGGGAGGCTTGAGGATCTGATAAAAAGCTGAGGTGTCACAGGAAGAAGACCAAAGGGCGTTAGGTCTCACCTTTGAGGATGGTCTGCAGGGATGCTACCTCCTCCCGGCATTGTCTCTGCACCTCAGCCACAGCCTCAGCCTTGGTGCTCTCACTCACCTCTGCCACTGCCTTCATGTTCTCCATCTCTGCCAGGGCTGCCCCGAGCTGAGCTTTCAGCCTTCCCAGCTCTCCAGCCTCTGCCTCCAAACTATTACCCCTCATTGTTGGGGTTGGTTCTGCAAAGGACACTTCACTGAGACTCCCTGCCCCAACTCCAAAGCTTCCCACCTGTGTTTAAACCGCAATCTGGCAATGGGAGACCCTAGGGGGTCTCTCTCCGGGTGCCAGACCCCTTCCCCCCACTGTCCCTCTCATTTTTCACAAGCCCCTTCTTTCCTACCTAATCTCCATAAGCACCACTCCTTTCCCACAAGTCCTGCCCCCTCACTCAAAGGTCCCCTCAGTTATGCTTCTTTTCCCAAAGCCCAACTTTACCAGAGGCCCCCCTCAAGATTCTCAAGCTCCACTCTTCCTCACAAGTCCCATCCCTCACCCCAAGCCCCTCTCACCCCCAAGCTAGACTTCATTTCCCAAGCTCTAACTCAAAAAGCATCCCCTCCCAAAGCAAAAAGCCCTCCAAAAAGCCCTCCCCACTATCCAACTAGGCTTTCCCCAAAGCCCCACCTACTTTTCACAAGCCCTAACCTTTCCCATAAGCTCCACCCATAATCCATGCTCCACCCCTTTCAGAGCCTCACCCACTCTCCACAAGCCCCACCCTTTCTCCACAAGCCCCACCCTTTCTCCAAATCACTCGCCCGATATTTTCCAAAAGCCCTACCCCTTCTCAAGTCCCTTTCCCCAAAGCTCAGCCCCCAAACTAAAGCTCCGCCCACGATAATAAATCCCGCCTTTTCTTCCTGCCCCACCCCCTTGACTGACCTTCACCCACGTGCCCTTTCTAGACTCCCCGCCCTGCTCCTTTCCAAGCGTCCCCCTCTAGGTCCCTCCCGGTTCTTTCCCTCCCCCCCAACCCCCGGGAAGCTCCGCCTCCTTCTCCATTCCCAATCTATCCCCTTTCCTAGGTCTCTCTCCCCGCCCTCTCCCCTTAGTCGCCATCCTCCGGGTCTCCAAGGCCACAAGCGCCCGCTCCCTTCCGTACCAGTCAGTGGCTGCCGCTGCCCGTCGTCGCCCGCAGTTGCCGTTGCCGCCGCCGCCGCCGCCATTGCCAGAGCTCAAACCCTGGTTTCGCACTCCCAGGCTGCAGCCCGTCGGCCCTTCCGGGTCCGCTCGGGTGTTTCCGGATACGCTCGGGTGTTTCCGGGTCCGCTCGGGAGGTTCCGGATGGTCCTCTCTAACCCTGCGAGCCGAGCAGCAGGGGGTGGCCTTTCCCACTGCGGTGGTGGTGGTGGCGGCGGCGGGGGCGGCGGTAATTGTGGCTTCTTTGCCAAATCCAAGCGGACTTCCTAGAGGAAGCGAGGCTTCCGCACGCTACCCTCCCCCACTCTCAGCTTGCAGAAATCCCAGCTATCTTTCCAGGTTTAGTTCCTTCTCCAAGTCATTCCAGCGCATAGAGAACTAGGTCCCCTTAGTAGCTGTGGGATAGTGAATAGAAATAGAAAAAAGGCGTTGGATTCAGACTTGGGTTCGAATTCTGCTTCTGTAACTTCTTGGCTTGGTGACCCTAGAGCAAATCGCTCTCTGGTGCCTTGTTTTCTTCACTTGTAAACTCCCTGCCACTGTACCTGCTTCATAGGGTTGTGGTGAGAGCCAAAACACAATTGTACACACCCTATTACACATGAGCATTTACTTCTCCCTCCCCCATAGCCCCATTAGATCGGAGGCAGCTAGGGGGTGCTAGGGATAGAGCCGGAGTTCAAATGCTGCCTCGGACACTTAATGCCTGTGTTCCCTGTCAAGTGACCTTGGGTGGTTCACCTCTGCCTCAATTTCTTCAACTCTGAAATGGGAATAAACAGTAGAAACTGCCTCCCAGGGTTGTTGTGAAGATTAATGCTATATTATGTTTCTGCGTATTCTTTCACTTTATTTCAGAGTGATAGAAGTCCTAGAAGCCACTGCTGACACAAGCAGACATTTGTGGCTGCCTGGGATGTGGCATATCACTTAGAAGACTGTGGCAGCTAGAAAGGCTCATTTCATTATGCCTGAGGTGGTAACTATGGTCATAAACCCCTTAGAAAACCTCATTTAGACAGCAGTTTTTACATTTGGAAAAGAAAGTGGACCGAATCTCAATGGAGGGAATTCCAATTTTGCAGTCTGCAAAGCAAACTCAGATGAGATAATGTATTATTTCATAAGCCTGTGCAATAGGTGCTCTAGCAATGATTAGCCTCATTTTACAGATGAGGAGACAGCCAAGAGATGATTTACTGGCCCAGAATCACCCAGCTAGTAAGCATCACAAGGAAACATTTTTTGTCCAGTTTATCCTGATCTGGGGATTCTAGATAAATTCTTATAATCCTTCTATAAATAAATAAATATTGGGAAAATTGGGGTGAAGGAAGGCCTTCCAGGTCTAAGAACTTCATGAACAAAGGCAAAAGAAGTGAGAATGGTCTAGCACGGCAGGAATCCAGATCCTCCTTCATGCTAGTCTCTTTTGTTCATTTTCTCCAATTTAACCCGAATATATCAAATTTGTCCATTATTATGCTTTCATGTTGTTTCTCCCCATTAGATGGTGAGCTCCTCCAGTGCAGGGGTATTTTTTGTCTTTGCCTCAGTCTTACCAGCCTAGCAGACCCTTGATAAATGTTTATTTGTCACCCCCCCCACTTGTCCTCTTCCAGGAAATTTTCTCTTGATCACAGCATTAGTAACTTTTGCCCTTCTGACTCAACTAGTCATTACAGTCATGTCCAACTCTTCACGACCCCATTTCTAGTTTTCTTGGCAAAGATACTGGAGTGGTCTGCCATTTCCTTCTCCTCCACAAAGCAAGTTGGGCTTTAAATATTGGGGAAATTGGGGGGCAGCTGGGTGGCTCAATGGATGGAGAGCCAGGCCTAGAAACAGGAGATCCTGGGTTCAAATGTGACCTCAGATACTTCCTAGCTGGGTGACCTTGGGCAAGTCATTTAACCCCCAATTCCTATCCCTTACTGCTCTTCTGACTTGGAACCAATACATAGCATTGATTCTTAGGTGGAAGGTAAGGGTTTATTTAAAAATAAAATAAAATAAAAGGAACTGTTCCTCTAAAGGACTTGGCCAATGAAGCATCTAGGGAAGCGGTACTTAGTAGATTGTTTTCTTTTTTCTTTTTTTAAAAAATTAAATAAAGAAACAATTTTCCCTTGGTTACATGATTCTTGTTGTCTCCCTCCCCTCTTCTCTCCCTCCTCTCATAAATATATTAAGTAGATAGTTTTCTAAATGAATGAATTAAACAGTAAGGTTAACTTCCAAAAGTTCTCTCCTGCTCCCTCATGGGACTCTCCAGGACCCAACATCTTCTGTTGCCAGTCCTTCTTCCTCTCTTAAAGTCAAACCAGCCTAGACTCAAAAGGCCAGGGTTTGCCACCTGTGGGGGTCCCCTGAGGGTTGTCTGTCACAAACAGGAAGCAGTTAGTAGGGGAAAGGGGCCAGTGTTAGGTCGGGAAATAGCAACACAGATAGATAATTAAGGCTCTCTAGGTCTCTCCTTACCTCCTCTGAGCCTTGATGTTTAATAATTGAAGGGAAAAACAAAAAACAACCCAAAAAACCCCAAGCCACTAGATTTGAAGTCTAGAGACTTAGGTTCTAATCTTGTCGGTGTCCCTGACTTGCTATGTGACCCTGGGCAAGTTCTTTTTCTCCTGGATCTTATTTTCCTTTTCTGTAAGATGAAGAATTACTATAATGACCAAACATGATTTCAGAATGCTGATGATAAAGCTTCTTCCCCACCTCTTAACCGGAATGTGATAGACTCAAGATGCACAATGAGTCACATTTTCAGGCAAGAATTTCCCAGGATGGGAATTTGTTTTGATTGGGCATATTTGTGACAAGGGTTTTTTGAGATATATATATATATATATATTTTTTTTTTTTACTGGAGGGAATTTGTGAGGGGCACAGCGATAGCTGCCCCAAAAAGGGGGGGAAAGTCTTTGAAGTATTTTTATGAATGTACAAGAGAAAACATAAGGGAGGTCAGAAGGGAACAGACAAGTGTGACAACTTTGAAAATTTAATAATGAATTCATTATGTAACTAAAAAGAAAAGCAAGGTATATATAATAGACTTACAGTTTCATATATAATCCTCTTTGTTCTACTTTATGTTATTTGTCATTAAGTTTAGAAAAGAAAATGAAGGAGTTTGATTAGATCAATGATTCTTAAAAAGTGGTCTGGAGCCCCCTAAGCCTTTTCTGGGGGTCTATGAGGTCAAAACCATTTTCATAGTAATACTAAGATTATTTGATACAGTATATATTACCACTCTTTTGTCTTAGAATCAATATATAGTATTGATCCTAAGAAGGAAGGTAAGGGTTAGAGAGGAAAAAAAAAGAAAGAAAGGGGGACCAAAAAGTTTGAGAGTCACTCTGTTAAACGATCTCTGAAATCCCTTCCATTTCTAACATTTTGTGTTCTAAGTTCCCTCTTTAGCTCTAACATTGTGTTCAAGACATTCCATCTCTCAACTCCGGGCATTGTCTCTGGCTGTCCCCCAGGCCTGGAATGCTCTCTCTTTCCTCCCCTCGGTGATGGATGAGCTCCATGGCTTCCTTTCAGGCCCAGCTTAAATCCCAGCTTCTACAGGAAGTTTTCCCAACACCTCATTCCGTGCTGCCTTCCCTCTGTTTATTATTTCCTATATATCCTGTAGATAGCACTCTTTGTCTATATTTGTTTGCATGTGTCTCCCCCATTTGACTGTGAGCTCCTTGAGGGCAGGGAATGGCTTTTACCTTTGTGTATCCCCAGAGCTTAGTTTGGTGCTTTAATAAATGTTTAGGAATGCATCGATCTTTGTAGCCCTAGTGTCCAGGATGGTTCTTGGGACATGATAGGCACCTAATAAATGTTTCTTGACCTAAAATAATTTGGGTTGAAAAGGCAAGATATTGACCTGTCCAGTAGTGGGGAGGAAGTTTTTTTTTCTTTTTCTGTATCTTTGAAGGGTTATTTTTATTATTTTTTTTTATCTTGAGAAAATTTTATGTAATTAGTTAATTTAGAATATTTTTCCATGGTTACAAGATTCATGTTCCCCTCTCCCAACCCCCTCCTGTAGCTGATGCTCAGTTCCACTGGGTTTTACATGTGCTGTTGATCAAGACCTATTTATGGGGAGGAAGTTCTGATCCTGCCTGCTGAATTTATCCTGAGTCCTCATTGCTTTTATTTATTTATTTATTTTCCCTCATTGCTTACAGTGAGAATATGTTGCCTCCCCTAGAGTTTCCTCTGTATCCTGAGGGCGTCTGGCCTTTAAATTGAGCCATCTGTTAAACCATGTGCTGGCTTAAAGGGGGAAAGATGAAGGAACGGATGGAGAGTAAGAAGGAAAGCTCTCTGAGGAAGACGGCTCTTTAGTTTGGCTTTTTATCCTCCCGTCTACGGCAGTGCCTGGAATACGGCTGACCTAGATCAGTACTCACGGGAGTGGATGGGGTGGGATGATGGTGACACAGACTCCGTTTGGTAAAAGTTCATGGATTCTCGTAGGCTTCTATGGTTTTTGTTGGGTTGTTTCCAGTCTGATTTGGGTTAGAGATGTTTAATAAACCCTACAGAGACCTCTACGTATGTATGTGGGGAAGTGAAGAGGAAGATTAGGTTATTTGGGGGAGAAACAGGGCCACGCTTGTCCCTGAGGGGGCCTGACTGTGGGCGGCCTCCCTTCCTCCCTGGGGCAGGCTACCGGTGACAAGACAGCCAAGGTTCTGGTTCAGCGACTCCCACCAGCCCCTGCCGGTCCCAGCATCCGCCTCGACGACGGAGACACCCAGAGGAGCGAGAGTCCGACTCGCCATGCAGCAGGCCCCTTTCCCCCTCATCCTCCTCTTTCTGTTCCTCACTCCACAGGTTGCTGAGCCCCAAGACCTCCTGAGAGTGGAGGTGGAAGGTAGGAAGATGCCCAGACTATCTCTTGTCCCACTTTGGGCCTCTGGGATTCTGTCTCCTCCACTGTAAAATGAAACCGGAGATGGGATGAGAAGATCCCCAGAAGCGTCTTCCCAACTCTAAATTCGGCGATTTCGGGGTCTCTTGGCCTGAGGGTTGACGATGGGGAGAGGAGGAAGTAGAGATTATGAAAAAAAATCTCACATTTTAATTTTAATGTCTTCAAGTCCGTTTCTTCCTAACAACCCCAGGAAGTAGCTAGTGTGAGTATTTCTATCCCTTTTAGACAGAGGAGGAAGCTGAGGCTCAGAGCCCAGGCCCTTGCCACCAGCCGGAGCTGGAGCGTGTTCTTCCCTTCCAGGTTCACATCCCCTCTTCCTCACCCATTCTCCTCTCTCTCTTCCCAGAGGGAAGGAATGCGGTGCTGCCCTGCCTGACCAGCCCCAGCGACAGCTCCTTCAAGCCCATCACCTGGTCCGGAGGAGGGCAGCTGGCCTCTTTGCAGCAACTCACCCTGAAAGGCCCAGGCGTGGGGGCCCAGGTGGGACCCGTGAACATCTCCCTTTTCATCTCCAACATCTCAGCCGAGTCTGGGGGCTTCTACCTCTGCGAAAGGGAACCACCCACAAGGCCAGAGGCGAAGTTGGGGGCTGCCGTCAGTGTCCAGGGCAGTGGTGAGGGTCCAGGGGGTCGTGGCAGTGAGGGGAACCTCAAGCTCTGGCTCCAGAGGGGAGAAGGTCAGGGGAGCCAGGGGCTTAGGCCCTTTCCCCTTCTGCTGAGAAACAGTATGGTGGCATGGAAGGAACCTTGGAAATGGGTGAAAAGACACGGGTTTCCATTCTGATTCTGCTACGTCCTCCTCGTGTGATCCTAAGCCAGTCACATTTTCCCTATTTGGGCCTCCGTTTCTTCATCTATAAAACCAGGGGTTTGGCCTGGATGACTGAGGAAGCCCATTTCGGCTCTAAATCTTATGATTCAATAAGGGGGACAGAAAGGGAAGGGGCTGGTGAGGCTCTGGAGGGTGTCCGTGCAAGGGCGGGATGGATGGGAAAATAGCCGAGTCTGAGGGAGAAACTGAGCCAGGAAGATGGGAGCAGAAGCTGGATGGGGGTGCAGGCAGGGGAGGGGAGTCTCTGAGCCCAGCTCCCAGCCTAGCCCCTTCTCCCTTTCTCTCCTCTCTGTGTTGCCAGGTGAACTGTTCCAGTGGAATGCTACTGGCCCCGTGGGCTGTGGTCTCAGCTCCACCGTACCTGCTAGCCTTTCCAGATCCCGGCCCCCTCCTGATCCTTCTACTCAGCTCTATGTCTGGGCTGGAGACAGACCTGAGCTGTGGGATCCCTTCACTCCCTGTACGGATCAGAACCAAACACAGGGTAAGCAAGGGTTGTGGGAGGGAGAGGCAAGAAGGAGTGGGCTAGATCTAGGTCTAGGTTGAATGGAGGGCAGCTAGGTGGCATAGCAGATAGAATTCTGGGCCTGGAGTCAGGAAGTCCTGAGTTCAAATCCAGCCTCAACCATTTACTATCTGTGTGACCCTGGGAGAGTCATTGAGCCCTATTAGCCTCAGTGCACCATGTAGGATTAGAGCTTCTCTAAAGGTGGGATGGGGTGCCTCAGGAAATAAGTAGTAGGGTTCTCTCCACGTGTTGGTATGTTATAGTAACTTTTTCTTTTGTATGAGTTCTACCCGATAAACCTGCTAACTTTCCTGTGATCCTGTAATCTCATAACACTTTGTATGCAGTTTACTCGGTTCTAATTTGTACCCAGGCTTTCAGGTTCAAGAAGCAGTTGCCTTGCAGCAATCTTGTAAGGGAGGAAGTACGGGTGTATTTATTCCCATTTTGCAAACTTGGAAACTGAGGCTCAGAGAGGTCGGGAGACCTCCCACAGCCATAAAGCAAATAAGTTTCAGAGGCAGAATCCAAACTCAGATCCCCAGATTCCAAATCCAAGGTAGTGTCCAGCCCACCTCCTACCTCTCTTAATCTTACCACATCTGAATTATCTTGAGTTTTAGCAAGAATCTTTATTTACAAATATAGAATACACCCATATTTTGAAAGGCCCACCATTTCATCAATAGGAAACACTTTCTCCACCAAAGTAATGTGGCATTCATGCCCTAACAGAAGAAAACATATTTTAGTGGAAAGAACATTTTCTAGAAAAGGATTTAGAAGGAGAGGATCTGGGTTCAAATTCCAGCTTGGATAAATCTCTTCAGTTCCTTCTATGTCTTTTAGACTTAGTAAAATGAAAGGGTTGGATTATTAGACTAAGTGTTCTTAACCTGGGGTCTATGAACTTTAAAAAAAAAAACCTTTTGGATCACTGTAATCCAGGACAATTTATTTCTTTTGCAATCCTATATATTGGACTTATGCATTAAAAATATTATTTTTAGAAAGGATCCGTAGGTGTTACCAGAGTGCCAAAGGGAACCAAGGCACAAAAAAGGTTAAGAATTCCAGATTAAGAATCCCTCTCTTCTAGCACTAACATTTTATGATCTTAGGAGTGGGTGTGACTCAAACAAGGCATCACCTACTGGCCAATCTTGTCATGATGAGCCAGTTTGCATTGAGCTAGGGTGGGTCCTGGGATGGCAAACACAAAATCTATGTTTGCTGGGCCTGTTCTCCAAGCCTTTCCAGCTTGGCAGGACCCAACAGTCCTGATGGGGTTGGCACTCCATTGGCATAGCTTCTAAGAAACTAGGGCTGTCTTCACGCCCGGGCTTCCAAGGCGGTTACAAAAGAAAAAATTTAAATTCATAATGCTGCTAGAGAAAGAGCAATGAATTTGGAATTGGGGATTCCGGGGTATGAATCCTTGCTCTGATAATTTATTGAGTCACTTACCCACTTTGAACCTTAGTTTCCTCATCTATCAAATAGAGATAATACTTAGACTGTCTACCTTGCAGGTTTGCTGTTAGGAAAATGATTTGTAAACCTTAAAGTGCTATAGATATATGAGCTTTTATTAAGTAAAAGAAGGGGGCAAAGGCAATTGGAAGCATGGGTAAAGTAAATAAGCCCAGGATGGATGATATGAAATTTAGGGAAAATTCCCCAGGGCCTTCCTGGGCTCCATGATTCTCTAGACCTGGAGGTCTCCCCAAGGGTTACTCCCATCCTGGCCTCTTGCGTGAATTGAACATTTTGGTCCCAGAACACCCTTCTGTCACCTTTTCCTACAAGCCACTCTATCTCCACTGTGGATGGTCCATCTGAGTCCTGAAGACTAGTGAAGGCCTCGTACCCTTCCAACCCAAGGATGGATCCAAACATTTGGAGCATGGGAAGATGTGTTGCAGGTCTGACCATGTTAGTTTCCTACTCAATAAACTCCAAAGGTTCTCAATTGACTCTAGGATCAAACATTTTTTTCACCTTTACCTTGTCTTTTTTTTAATATCCATTTTTACATAAGTTCAACAATGTATAAGCATTAAGGGGTAGATGCTCAAATATTTCCCATGGATGGGCTGTCCACTGCATGAGACTGGGTACATTCCCATATGCTACAATAAGAAAAATTTCTTAGCCCATCAGGAACCCTTTCCATTGACTCAGGGAAAGAGGTTTTGTGTTCCTCTTAATTTCATAGGGTTGTAGATTTAGATCTGGAAGGGAACTTATCCAGCCTTTTTAATTTTACAGATGAGGGAACCAAGGCCTAGAGTAAAGTGACTTGTGTAAAGTCTCACACAGCTCTAGTAGAAAGTAATGTAATGAGCATTTCAATGGAGGTTTAACTCCAAATCAATTTCATTGTTGACTCTGATCCTAAAGTCAGGAGGACTGGAGTCCAAATCCAACCTCAAACACTTACTAACTGTGAGGCTAGGTGCAAATCACTTAACTATGTTTGCCTCAGTTTCCTTACCTGTAAAATTATCTGGAGAAGAAAATGGCAAACCACTCCATTATCTCTGCCAAGAAAATCTCAAATGGGGTCATGAAGAATCAGACATGATTAAAAGAACTAAACAACTACTCATTCCAAATCAGTACTATTTCATTTTGCTGTGATACTGGGAAAGAACCTTAGGAATCACCTATTCCAGTGGTTCTCAAACCTTTTGGTCTTAGCACCCCTGTACAGTCTTAAAAACCATTTGAAGACCTCCTTAAAGAGTTTTTGTTTATTTGAGTTATATTGCCTAATATTTACCATATTAGAAAGTAAAGCATCTTAGTATTATTAGCAAAATAGTTTTGACCTTGCAGACCCCATAAAGGTATACTGGGGACCACAATTTAGGAACCACTACTCTAGTCTAACCTCCCTCATTTTTATCAGTTTAGGTCCAGAGAGGAAATGGGGGAGAAAAGCATTAAAATTTTTTCATTGCAGTTATGCTTCATCAACCAGAAAAAGAAATGCAATTTACAACCCTGAATTCTTAAACATTTTTTTTACACATATCCCTCCATTATACTACAAGTCTCCTAGAGTAAGGATTTTGTCATATCTTTTTATCTTCTCCAACACACACACACACACACACACACACACACACACACACACACATACACATATAAGGTACTTAATTGGATTGTTGTTGAATTCGCAAATGTCTATATAATGAGACTGTTTGGAATTAGGGAGTGGATAGTCCTACTGTCCTCTGTCCTGGTCAGTCTCGAATATTGCTTTCAGGTGTTCCATATTGGGGAAGTCATTGATAAGCTGAAGAGTGTCCAGAGGAAGGTAACTAAATTGGTAAAGAGCTTGGAGATCATACCTCAAGAATATATGTTATAGGAGCTGGAGATATTTAGCTTGGGAAAGAAAAAAATTTAGGAGAAGACATGATAGCTATCTTCAAGTATTTAAAGGTCTGTGAGGAGAACTAGGTGTGAAATAAGTGTGAAATCTAGAACATATAGAGGCTGATTAGTAAGAAAAACATCCCAATAAATATTGCTCTCAATAAGAAGAATAGACTGATTTGTAAGGTATTGGGTTCCTTTTATTAAAGTCTTTGTTCATTTATACTGATAATCTGCAAATAATTTCATCTGGTTTTGGAATATATTAATTGGATTTTATTTATTTTATTGATAATTTGGTTTTTAAATTTTTAATCACATTTTTGTTGCTATCTTTTACAACATTTTCATTTCAGAATATCTCTCTTCCTTGTAACAAAGATTAAAAAAATAAAGCAAGGGAGAAAAGTTTGGCAAAGCCAGTGAACATATCCATCATACTTGGTGATGTTTATAATATTCCATATCAGTAGTCTCCCCCTCTTTGTAAATTAGGGAGGAAAACGTGTTCTATTATCTCTCCTCTAAGGTCATGATCAATCATCATAATTGAATAGCAATATTTCCTTTTGAGGGTATGCCTTTTCTATTTACACTGATATCATCATTCTGCATATTATTTTCCTGATTCTGTATACTTCACTTCATCAATTTATATGAGTTTTTCCATCCTTCTTTGTATTCTTCATATTCATTATCACTTATGAATCAGAAATGTTACATTTGTTCCTGAAGCATTAGCATTTCCCCATGAATGATTGTTTATTTCTTGTTCTTTGCTATTACAAAAAATGTTATTATGAATAGTTAGGTGTGTTTGGGAATTTTCTGTCTTTTACTTTCTTAGAGTATATGACTAGCAGTTTATCTCTGGGTTAGAGTATGTATATTTTAGTTACTTGCTTATCATAATTCTAATTACTTTCTAGAAATAGACAGCTCACAATCTTACTAATATTACCTTCATGTTCCCGTCTTTCTTTAGACTCTCTAATATAGACTATTTCCATCTTTTGTCATCTTTGCTAATTGTTAAGAGTGAGGTACAATTTCAGTACTGCTTTAATTTTAATGTTTTTATTAGTGATTTGTAGCCATCCAGTTGTTAATATCTCATTTTTGACATGTTTATCTTTTGACCACTTATCATTGGGGAATGGCTCTTGATCTTATGTTTCTGTTAATTCCTTACATATCTGGGATATCAGACCTGTATTAGAGATATTTCCTCCCAGTCCAAGCTTTCTCTTTTCCTAACTGCGTTGATTTCATTCTATCAAAAGCTTTTCAGTTCCAGGTCATTGAAATGACCTATTTTATCTTTCGTAATCGCCTCTATACCTTGTTTCCCACTATCATAATTATGAAAGATATATAATGTCATTCTCTTATACTTTTGACTTATGTGACCTATTTTGGGGTTATATATGCATTTTGAATTTATTGTAGTAAATTGTATAAAATATTAGTCTAAACCTAATTAATTTTTGCAGAAGTGCTTTCCTATTTTCTCAGGTGATATTGTCAAATAGGGCATTACTCTCCAAGTAACTAATGGTCTTGGGTTTATTGAATTTCTGCATTTTAAAGTTTGATGGTAGGGACAGCTGGGTAGCTCAGTGGATTGAGAGCCAGGCCTAGAGACAGAAAGTCCTAGGTTCAAATCTGGCTTCAGACACTTCCTAGCTGTATGACCCTGGACAAGCCACTTAACTCCCACTGTCTAGCCCTTATTACTCTTCTGCCTTAGAACCAATAAATAGTATTGATTCTAAGGTAAGGGTTTAAAAAAAAAGTTTGATGGTTCTTATTCTTCTTTATCAAGTCTATTCCACTGATCCTTGTTTTTATTTGTAACCAAATAGTTTTGGAATATGCTATTGCTTCTTGTTTGTTTTTATGGATATATTTTCTTTTCATAAGAGAGGCTAACACAGGCAAAAAATCCTATGAAGTATACTTCTTTCTGTTCCTAACAGCTGAGAAAAAGAGCAGCCTGGAGGGGAGGGGGATTGCCCATGATAATTCGTGCCACTCAATGCTCCTGAAATTTACTGATGGTTAAAAAAAGAGGGAAGACAAGAGTTCTTTACATTGAAGAGTTGGTACCATCTTAACCCGAGTTTTTTCATCATTCGATATTTTCTTTATTTGTATAGCTGTAGATTATTCTTTAGCTTCATAGCCTAACATTGAGGAACTGCTGCTCTGTTATCTCAAGGGAGTGGGGAAACTTCTAAGCCAGCCCATTCTGCCCTCCGGGAGGCAGTTTGGACCAGATTCAGTTCTGGGGAGCCTGACTCTAATGAGAAGAGTAAGTCTCTCTCCTCTGACACCCTGGGAATGAGTTTATTCATTGCCTTACTTCTAGGGTCTCCTCCAAAAATTTCCCCCTCAGTGGGAAGAGAAAAATAATATTTAATGTACAATATGGATCTGGTATGGGACAAGAAATTTATTTCTAGACGCTCAAGAAATGCTGAACATAAAAAACTCATGTGTACATCAACAGACAGAATTGAGCAGCTTAATTTAGAACTACTTGTAAAGTCTGTTGTTTCAGTACTTAAGCCACCTCAGGACATAGAGCAGTTTGCAAGAATGCTAATTGGACATTTTTCACTTCAGTGGCTAAACAACTTCTGGTATATATCTGATGGTACAATGGCCAGGCTTGCACTAATCCTCTTACCTGTGACTATCTTCTTCATTGCCAAGTTTTGCCTTCTACAAGTTAGTTCTAACCCAATGAGACCTTAGTCTTAAAAGGTCAAGTGACTTGCCCAAAGTCACATAGCTAGGCTAGATTTGAACTCAGGTCTTCTTGACCCCGGGCCAAGTGCTTTATCCTCTGTGTTATCTAGCTGCCTCCAGGTCCTTGACCTATCTGGTTACACATCCATCTCTGAGCAACCAAAGAGGAGGTGCTTTAGCTTCCACGTGCTTGTGGCCACCTGGAGGTTGGGGTAGGAGAACTGAGGCTTGTTGTCCCTTCGGACTGCTCTTTAGATATACCTTGGAATGCTCCTTCATGATTTAAAGCTGGGAAAGAAAAGAACCCCTCCTACTTCTAGTAAATTGACGGAGTCCTCAGATATTCTGGCTCCATAGCCAATAAACAGACTCATTATTTCGCTTCTCAGAGCCCTGAATGATGAATCACACTTGGCCAGAAGTAGGTCCTTCCATCCCCAGCCCTAAAGCTTCCATGGGGAATCAGGAATCATGACTCTGGACATGTTCCATGGGGATGGAGGGACAAAGGATGGCTCCCATGATAATGAAATCATAGATGTAGGGCTGAAATGTACCTTCCAGGTGATCTAGTCCAATCTTCTCATTCTTTTTATTTTAAACCTTTACTTTCTAATCTAAGAAAGAAGAGGGGCAAGGGCTAGGCAAATGGGTCACACAGCTAGGAAGTGTCTGAGGACAGATTTGAACCCCGGACCTCCTATCTCTAGGTCTGGCACTCTGTCTGGGCTACTCCCAACCCCTCATTCTACAGATAAGGAACCCAAGTCCCAGCTGGGTTAAGGAACTCAGAGCAGCTAGATGGTGCAGTAGATAGAGTATTAGGCATGGAGTCAGGAAGACATGACTTCAAATCCAGCCTCAGACACTTAGATGTGTGAACTTGACTTAGTCACTTAACCTCTGCTTATCTCAGTTTCCTTAACTGTAAAATGGTAATAAAAGTAGCACACATAATAAGTATACATCTTAATGTGGAAATAATGATACATCACAGTAATAATACATATTAAATAAAATAATAAAAAATAACAATTATAAATATTACATAAATACATATTAAGCAAATTAAATACAAATATATCACAAGATTGTTGTGAGATAATATTTAAAAGCAGTTAGCACAGTGCCTGGAACCTAGTAGGTTCTATAAAAATGCTAGCTATAATAGTAACTTCATCATATATAACATAATGTTATTATAATATATAATCATATGGTATAATTATTTTTATGGCAAAGAAGAGTTAAGATCTAACTTGTGACAAAGTCAACCTTAGGGCCTCTGAATCCGAAGTCAGGATTTTTTTCACTGTAGCCTACTGCTTTCCACTCTTTTCTTTATTCTCCATCACTTAATCTATGCCTTACCAAGTTTTTCCTTTTGGAGCAATGATATTTCATGATATTCCTATCTGTAGAACCCTTGGCAAGTCACTTAACCTCTCAGTGCAATTGAGAGGCACTAAGAATGTAAATTACAGATGAAGTACCAACTTGTATGGGTGAAATCATCATCTCCATTGCTATATTTCTATACCAGTTTGCTTCGAACTTTTTGCTATTGCCAGTAGGCCTTCTCTGTAAGAAAAGTCACTAAGCTGTCTATACCCTTTGGCAAGGAGATTCCATTTTTGTACGTGTACTCCATCCGAAGGAGGTCAAAGACAGACAGAGAAAGATTCCACATACAGCAAAACTGAAACCCAATGATTATCCATTGATTCAGGAATGGCTGAAGAGATGGTGGTACATAGACCTATAAAGACTAATGGAAACAGCATGTTGTAGTCAATAGAGGGCTAGCCTTGGACTCAGGAAGATCTCCATTTAAGTCCTGTCTCTGGCACTCTGGTATATCAAACAAGTTACCTAGCCTCTGGGCCTCTGGCTACTCTCTAAGGTTGTCTTCTCCCTCTAGACTCTCCCCTGGCAACCTCACTGGGCCCCATGAATTCAGCTATTATCTCCATGCAGATGACTCCCAGATTTCTAAATTCAGTTGGTCTTCAATCCTCCATCACTAATTGCCTATTGAACAATTCAAATTGTATATCTTAAAGGTATCTTAGACTCAACATGTTTAAAACAGAGCTTAATATCCTTAAACACCCCCCTCTTCCAAACTCCTCTCCTACTATTTTACTAGCCATCAAAGTTCATATTCTTGGTATTATCCTCATTTTCCTTACCCTACCTCCTCTGCCATCCACCCCCCTCCCATATAAGGGCAGTTACCAAATTTTTCCATTTCTGTCTTCAAAAGATGTCTTATATCCTACCCCTTCTCTTCATTCACAGAGCTACCATCTGAGTTCCCACCTTTGTTACCTCTCCCCTAGATTACTGCAAAAGTTATAGTTGGTCTCTCTCCACTTCAATCCATCCTATACATTGCTGCCAAAGTGATTCTTTTTAAGTGTTGTCACCTGGGTTTTTGGGAACCCCGAGTTTTCCCCTGTCCCCTGAGAACACACCCGGAGAGAAATTCTAGGATGTACATTCCATGTAATAGAAAGAGCAACAATAAAATAGTGGTCCTAAAGAAAGAATATGGCAGAAAATGATCTTTTAGCACAGTCTTGTTATTGCTGTCCAGAATAATAATTCTTCTTGAGTCTCCCAGAAATTAGAAGCTAAATAAAGCTACTTAAGTTTCCTTTAAAAAAAACAAACTAACGGAGAAGTCTGGGACTTCCCTCAGGATGTGTTCTCAGGGGACAGGGGCAAACTTGGGGTTCCCCAAAACTCAGTTGACAATGTATAGCTGATTCCCTTTCTCACCTAGTCACACTGACTTCCTATTAGTTTTTAGGATATAATATAAGCTCTTCTGTTTAGATTTTAAAATCTTTATAGCCTGGGCCCCCCATCTATCTTTCTAGCCTCATTGGACATCACTTCCCCTCCCCAATCTGAGTTCTAATCAAAGTGACCATCTCTCTGATTGTCACATGTGACACTCCCATCTCTTATTTCCGGGTCTCACTGCATCAGACATGTTCCACACCTAGAATACCCTCCTTCTTACTGTCACTTCTTAGATTCTCCCTTTTAGTTTAAAATGCAGCTCAAGTACCAAACTCTTCATGAAACTTTTCTAGGTGCCCCTTCTCCCAACTACCTTGTAAAGATTCTGAGTATCTTCTGCAGAGACAAAGGACGTTTGTGTCCTCCACTTTGAATTTTCTCAACATATGTGTATTTTTTGTATTTTGCATTTGCTTTTGAATTTTTTAGTTCATGCCCATCTTCTCCCTCTCCTGGGCTTGAGGTGTGTTTGTAAGAGAGCCTACCCTTAGTATGGCGAGGGAAATCCTATTGTATGTAAGTAAATACTATTTTTCCTTTGAGTAAGTATATTTGAGGAAACATATTTGCTAAAGGGAAATACATTGGTAAGGGCTTGTGAACTAGTCCAGCTACCCACAGGGTTATTGCTAGAATCCTGGGAGTGGTAAGAGTCATCATTCTGGGGACTCAATCTTCTAGTGATGATATGAGTTAGGTTATTAAGTCCTGAGGGAAATATAACATATGGAAACCTGGGTGTTTGGTAAATATTTAACTGACTCTGAAAAAACAATCATATATCTATCTACATAGATATAGACAGATGTTCTATCTATCTATCTGGATCAGGGTCTTTTTACTCAGGGGGCCAGTTCACTGTCCTTCAGACCGTTGAGGACCAGACTATTAAAAAAAAAACAAAAACTATGAACAAATCCCTGTGCACACTGCACATATCTTATTTTAAAGTAAAAAAACAAAATGGGAACAAATACAATGTTTAAAATAAAGAACAAATAAATTTAAATCAACAAACTGACCAGTATTTCAATGGGAACTATGGGCCTGCTTTTGGCTAATGAGATGGTCAATGTCCGGGTCCATATTTGTCACTGCTAGCCGTAACAAGTGATGCAAGTGTGCATCAGTTAGTCTAGTTCTGGTTGGAGATTTCAGATGTTTCATTCTGGAAAAAGTGTTCACAGACATAAGCGCTGCCAAAGATGGTTGCCATTTTGAGTGCATGGTTCCTGAGATTAGGATATGTCTCAGAGGGGAGAGATGCATAGAAATTAGGCAAGCTGCTTGACTTGAATGCATATTTCAGAGAGTCACAATTTTGCAGTTCAGCCAGTTCCATTTGGTAAATTGTATCTACATTTTCAATATCAATAGAAAATGGGTTACAGAAAAGTTGTATGCCCTGTTCATAGAGATGAAGCTCTTTAAATCTGAATTGGAACTCCTTTTGCAACTTTTCCAGTGAATCCACACATGTTTCTTTTGAGAATACTATCAAGGATTTTTCCACTAACAGATTTTGAGTTAAGGTGAGATGGTAGAAATTTTCCTCCTTCTCTTGTTTGATAAGGAGTCTTAATTTTATTTCAAATGTTTTCACATGTGATTGCATATCACAGATGAGCTTCCCTTTTCCTTGAAATTGTGCATTGAAACTGTTGAGTAGCTCTGTAACATCTGTCAGAAAGGCGAGGTGCCATTTCCATTCTGCATCATTGAGCTCTGGTACTTCTTTGTTTTTTGAAAGCATAAAAGCTATAATCTGTGGAAGTAAGTCATAGAAATGTCTCAAAACTCAAACCTTGACTTAGCCAATGGATTTCGGTGTGGTATAGAACATCTTCATAGGCAATATTTAGATCAGACAGAAATTCCTGAAATTGTGGTTAGTGCATTAGCTCTAATGAAGTTAACACAAAAAACCACAATTTTCATAAGAGTTCCACTTCAGTGATTTACTATATAGCAACATTTGTTGGTGGATGAGGCAGTGTATTGGATAAGAATGGCTACGTTTGTCCATCTCTTGGTTAATGCGAGCAATTACACCTTTATTAGACCCCACCATGCTAGGAACATCATCAGTTATCACACTGGCTAGTTTAACCCAGTCCAGCTCCAGATCCTTCACAGTTTGGGAAACCTTTTCATAGATATCCTCTCCTGTAGTTGTTCCTTTGATGCTTTGCAGTGCAGCAATCTTGAGATCCGTCTAGCGGCCTCTCTGAGGACCAGGGTATGAATGCCCAAGTGTGGCATCACAGTTGGATAAATGAGGTAAGACACCGCGCATTCAGCCCACGTACACAGGCATTACACACAGTGCTCTGCCATGGTATCATGGTATATTTATTATATAGGTTTTTGGTACACACACATAATCAATTCTCTATCTATGTGACATTCTACAGTTTGATTGGATATTATCAAATCACCTAAACAACACTCTTGTGATGTTACTACAACAAAGAATTCTGTGATCATTTACTAGGTTTCTACAACACTCGGTGATAAATATGATTATTGTGAATAAAGTCATTTGTAGGTTAGTACCCCTTGATCTGTTGAGAGGATCATTGTGCTTTTGGTCAGCTTTCACTATCCATCATAATTGCTTGGGACATGAACAACAAAATATATTTGTATCTAGGTGTGAGAACTTTAGGCAGACCAATTTTGGGGTTTTCCTCAATTTACAAGTTCTGTTTTTCTTGTGTTACTTTGAAATGCCTAGTGACAGAGCTTGGCTTCTGTTCCAACAAATTCATTAGAGTGTGGTAACTGTAGGACAAGATTCATTATGTTGTAGGGCATTGGAGCTTATCTTGTGCTAAAGAAAGGAGGGGTCATGGGCAGTAGTCTTTGGGCTTTTATTCTGTAATTGCAATCTTTTTGGGGTAATAACTAGGGGGCTTAAATTAGGGTATATATTTATTGATCCTATAAGTATTTGCTCTCATGTTATTTCTGTATTGAGGAGCGAATAATAATCATAGCAAGTCCACTAGTGGGGAAAATTTGGGGAAAGAAGTCACAAAGGGGGATCAGAAGGGGGCCCTTCCTTCCTTGCACCATGACCTTGTCAATAGGTCAGGGTATGATGGCCTCTGGCACAGCAAGCTGTTCTGTGACTTCGAAATTGTAATTCGTCCCATGAATAAAAATTAGAAGTTGTGCAGAATCACAAACATCATTGCTCTTGTTGAGTGCCAAGGAATAATAGGAAAGTTTTCTTGTGAAGTTTTGCAAATGCTGATGCAAATTGCCTCCCATTTCTTCAATCCTTCATGTAATTGTAGATCCTGAAAGACTAACTCTACTAAATAAGTCTGCCTTTTCTGGACACATCTCTTTGGCAATAGAAAAAAGGTACTCTTTAACAAATTATCCTTCCACAAATGGTCTGCCAGTGCACGTTATTAGTTTGGCAACTTGAAAACTTGCTCACAGTGATGAAATATTTAGCTTCCCAAAAGTATTTTGCTGAGTTGTCAATGTATTTTTCAGTTTTAATATTTTATCTTTTCTCACATCTCCAACCAAACAATCATATTTATCTTTATGTTGAGTTTGATAGTGTCAATGCAAATTATATTCTTTGAACATAGACACTATATTCTGGCATATCAAACACACAGCTCTTTCCTTGTACTGCATGAAAAAGTAATCACAAGTTCACTATTCTTTGAATATCCTACACTCTGAGCCAATTTTTCTCTTTCTTGATGTCATTGTTTCCTAGGGATTCCAAATTGCTATTAGTAAAATACATACATATATACGTACATACATATACATATATATATATCCCTACAAAAACAATATACCAAGAATCATTTTGCCCACACAGAGGCATACAGACTGCACTGCCCATCAATGCAGTCTGATCCGTGTCCATCAATGCAGCCTTCCAGTCTACATCATTTCAGCCTCACCAGTGGTCATATTGGTGGAACTCCACTTTTACCTGCTCACACAGGTGTGGTGCAGGAACTGGCATGATTACAGAGCCGGTTCCTCCACCACCTTCCCAGTTCACATTACCCTTTGTGAACCACACTGCGATCTGTGAACTCACACAGAAATCTGATCGCATGGGTAGGACCCATGCGATCAGATTCCATAGCAGGACAAAGGAAGGAACGACACTAGTGTGTGTCCTCTTGTGGTCCGTATTTATGGATCTGTAATTATAGACCGTAATACAAAAAACACATGCCTCACTTCCCCCACATAGTACAATGGCCCCCATACTTCCCCAGATGCACAACATAATTATAGGGCCTATTATAGGGGCCATTATGTTGTGCAACTTAGGGGAGTATGGGGGCCATTGTACTACCGTGTTTCCCTGAAAATAAGACACTCTCTTATATTAATTTGACCCCCCAAAACAGGGGGTGTCTTATAAAACACCCAGTGGCAGTGGTGCGCTTCTCATAGTAGAGGCCCATCACTTATGTCACAGGCCAGATCACCACTATCTAATGCCTGTATACAGTACTGGAGGCGGTGCTGGGCCTGTGACACCATATATCACTGTCTGGGATAGCAGAGGCTGCAGCGCTGGCTGTGATGGGTCTATCACACCTTGCACAGGCCCATCACCGCCACCACTATACTGGGCAGCAGTAATCACAGTGCAGAATCCCCTCCCCTAGATTGCTGCTCACTATGCTGACGTTTTCCATTGTACAACCACATAATCCTTTGCATGGCTCCTCATTCTTGTCTCAGAACAAGGTGCCACGCAAAGGATTATGTCACCAGAAGTAGTGCTGTACATGAGTGACACCACCACATATAGTGCTCCTCTCACTGACCACCAATAAAAGAGGTGCCCTTTCCGGAAGTGCAGTGGGGGCCGGATACATGGCCTCAGGGAGCCGCATGTGATCCACAGGCCGTAGTTTGGGGACCCCTGATATAGATATACAGATATATACATATTTATTCAGGACATTTGACCCTATTTCCTTCTCACTCAACACCCTACAGGTGCCCTTTGCTCACTTCTTTCTCTCTGACACAGTCTAGGCCACCAGTGCAAAGATATGAGCCTCCTGGTCCCAGGTAAAGATGAAAGCTCTGTGGTCTAGATATTTAGCATTTTCTCCACCATTTTCTTAAATCTAGAAAATCAACAAAGCAATAACTTAATCTCTAATTTCTAGCATTTGCCAATTTCTGAGTTGCAGTTTTTAATTAAAAATTTCTTCAAATTCAGCTTTGAAAATTTAACAATTTGCTTACGTAAGCCAGCATGAACTGGTTTCAGCATGTCTCTGCATGTTGTGACAGAAAAAATGTGAGTTTAAAGACTGTGAATTGCCAAAACTGTAAAGATAATTTTAGTGTCTTGAATTAAATAAAAACTAAGTGGTCGCCATGGGAAAAATTCCCAAATATGAAAATACCCAAGTCAGCTGGGTTTTTAATGGAGATTTTTAATTAATACAAATGAAGGAATTAAGGTAAGGGAGAGAGACAGAGTAAGAGGAAATAGTAGGAGAGGGTCTTAGCCATTTGGTCTAGGCCTAAGCCTTAAGAGAGACTAGTCAATCTTTATCCACTCACAACAAGATTTGTCCCAAGCAAAACTCCAGCTAAATTCAGAGAGCCAGCTCCTCCACACTAATTCCAAAACTCCAACTAGTCTGAACTCTCTCCAGTCGAACTCCCCCTAAGTTCAGAGAACCAGCTCCTTTTAAAGAGAAATTTCTCTTATTTCACCTCCCCTAAATTTTCACATCTACCAATCACAGTAGACGTTTTCCCCAGTACTGAACATTCTTAGTTCACATCTTCTTTTGGGTAGACTAAAACTTCACACCTCTTTTGTTAAGCTTGCCTTTTGTAAGTTGCTTGACCTTTTAGTGATTAATTTAACCTTTATAGGTATTTAGTACCCTTTTGTATTAGATCTAAAAATAGACCTAGCTTAAGAGTTTTTGCTTCACTATAAGTATGGGTTGGGGACTTTTTATTGTTCAGTAATTAGTTTACAACTTTATCTTCCCCTAAAGTATGCCTAAGTATGGGTGGAGTAATGTTAAAATTCCCAATACATTCCTGATCAAGTGCCTCCATTTGTTACAATAAGGGAATAGCCTTAACCAAATGTTCTAAGGTAGAGTCTGAGCAGTTTTAAGATTCACAATGTAAGATATTAATGTGCCCACTTATATACTGCATGATATACATATCCACATGGGTTATCTAATCATACAGATGTATGGCTCATGGTGACCAGGATAGATATTTCTGGAATCTGGCCTACTCTCCTCCACGGGAATCTGCTATTTTCTTCTTTTGGTAAATAGGAGAAGGGCTGTGGTTGGGTGCTTGCTCCTTCTTTTGCCTATCCCCAAGAGGGATATCATGCTAGATTTATATCTATTTCCACCTCAAATACTGCTAGTCAAAAAATATAATAGGTTTAGGGGGCAGCTGGGTTGCTCAGTGGATTGAAAGTCAGACCTAGAGACGGAAGTTCCTAGGTTCAAATCTGGCCTCAGACACTTCCCAGCTGTGTGACCCTGGGTAAGTCTTACCACTCTTCTGCCTTGGAGCCAATACACAGTATTGACTCTAAGACAGAAGGCAAGGGTTTAAAAAAATATATATATGTGTATATATATATATATAAACAGGTTTAGAACAAAAGCTGCTTTCCTAGTCACTCATCAGATTCTTCTCACCAAAACTTTGATTATAGAAAAGATCATCACAAATAGCAAACAGTCAACAAATTCATTAATTTAAACAAACAGTAAACACATACACAAATCAAAGAAATTATATAGATTGGAATAGACTAACAATATTCAAGAGTAAATGAGCTAGGGCCAACCAAGTGGCTCAATGGACAGAGAGCTATCTCACTCAATCCAACTTTGCTCATTTAGAATCCATTTCTTAGGTCTAAGTCAGGAGCCATCTCAATATGTTTTTCTTGAAATCTCTGCTTATTCCTCTTTCTTGGCTCTAAAAAATTTCTATGGCATCTCTTATGCCCAGTGGTCAAGGCTCCAAACTCCCAGGCACCTGGAACAGAGATACTTCTCACTGCTGGATAAGGGTACCATCTGCTCCGAAGTTTTTCTCTTGGTGGGTCCTGGTCCTGCTAGAGACTGGTGTGTGTGTGTGTGTGTGTGTGTGTGTGTGTGTGTGTGTGTGTGTGTGAGTGTTTTCTTCACTTTCAATTCCAGATATATTTCATTTCTTATTCAGTGTGGAAATGAGAGATAAAATGGAGGAAAGGTCTGCTCTCATAGTTGGGACTACATTTAGACAAATTATTTTGTGGTCATATTTATATAGTTTCTTCTTGTATCCTTTAGGGATTAAAAATTAATGGCTTGACTAAAATATATGAAAATTATAGATAATAATGGTGGTCACCAATTGAAAGTATTATTGCTCAAAGTCAAAATGACTCTCATAGCTTTTATTTACAAAAAGAGGTAGAAAGAGTGAAAGCAGAGAAATACAAAAGGGTAGAGAAGACATTAGCCTATCTAGCTAAATATTGCTCTGGTGCTTGACTCAGCCAGGACTTGTTAACCTTCAACTGTAATTAACTCTCTCCAGAAGATAGGAAGGGAAAGCCAGTTATCCACTCACCCAAATTCCCTCCAAGAGGCAGGTCAAGACGATGGCTGGAGTTGAAGGTGACTCCTAAGGTTGACTTTCTTCCTTGAGCTGACCTTCTTCTTGAAGCTGACTTCCTTCTTGAAGTTGAACTCTTGGCCCCAGAAATTCAGGACCTTTTATAGTGGTTTTTTGTCCCTTTCTGTCTTCACAAGGGTCAATCATAGCTTCCAAATTGTCTAGCACTGCCCAAGGGGGCAGTGTCTGTGGGATCCACTTCTCACCATCTGGAGTTGTGAATTCTCATCAAAAGGGTTCATAGTTACCTGGCTGATTGAATTTCTAAGGGTGTGAATTCTCTAAGTGGTTTTTGAGCTCCTCTACCTAGTTAAAATTTGTGTTGACTCAATTAAAAGGCAGACAAAGGAGAGTTAATCCTGTCTTCACAATCTGGTGAGGTACTAAGTAGGAGTACTTAAGTTATTGTTAACCAAAGTGTTAACTCCAACTAGGCAAAGAGAATAAAGATTCCCTTTTTACAAGTGTAAACTCAGAATAGACTAAAAGAACAAAGAATTTCCTTTCACAATCCTCATATTTTAGCTCCCAGATATTTACTGTTTGTTGCTATTATTTCAAGGTATTGTGCTTTCTATCCATTTCCCTATTTTTTTTTAGTGAAAATAATGTTCATTTTAATATATTTATTTTGTGTTATGTTTCTTTGCTGATGCTATTATTTGAATTAATTTTCTGATCATTTTCAAGTGCTTCTAAAGAAACCATGATCTCACTCTCAGATAAACTTATTTTTTGCCTCTATTTTGTCAATGCTTATTTCATTAACTTCTTTTTCTTGGCTTATTGCCATAGCTAGCATTTATAGTATTATATCAAATAATAATAATAGTAATAGCAGGCATCTTTGACTTACTCCTGATATTTTGGGGAAATCTTTTAGTGTCTCTTCATTATAATACAATGGTATTTCTTAATTTTAGCCAGTTAAAAAAACATATTTGGGGGCAGCTGGGTAGCTCAGTGGATTGAGTGTCAGGCCTAGAGACGGGAGGTCCTAGGTTCAAATCTGGCCTCAGACACTTCCCAGCTGTGTGACCCTGGGCAAGTCACTTGACCCCCATTGCCTAGCCCTTACCACTCTTCTGCCTTGGAGCCAATACACAGTGTTGATTCCAAGATGGAAGGTAAGGGTTTTTATAAAAACAAAAAACAAACAAAAAAACCACATATTTAGGAAAGATCCTTTCATTACCGCATTTTCATATAAATAAGTACTATACTAAAACTTTTCCTTTACCCTGTGATACAATTATATGTTTTCTTCTTCTTCTTTTTTTTTTTTTTGTTGCTCAAGGCTCAGGGCTCCTCCAAAGACTGGACTCACACAGACTAGACTTGATCCTGGAACCCTAACCCCAAAAGTATAAGTTTCTCTCTGACTTATTATGCCCCAACCAGAGTAAAAACTCAGAGAAATCTCCAGGACAAAGTTTATATATGGCTTGTTTCCCCCCAAATGGGTAATAGGCTGCCTTTTTCCTGCACTTTCAATAGACATCATAGGTATCAAAAATTGCACAGCTTTCATATCATGTGCCATAGCAAAGGACTCGCAGGTGCACATGAGGAAATACAGAAACATAAAAAGGTATCTAGTGGATTAGACTCCTCCCAGAAAGTAAAGACACTTTGGGGGACTGCTGAACAGATACTGCCCATTTACTTCAGATTTGCTGTATCCAAGAACTCACAACAACACCATAAAAAGCTGGCCTGTTCCCCATGCCTGGCCTGGCTTTAATCCTTCAGCTGTTAGATTCTCTTCTTTTCTGAGAAGGGGTTACTTAAGGAATTCTCCCTTTGGGAGGCCAGTGCCTGACTCTGAATTTCATGAGCTTTGGAATTCCAAATTAGCCAGGAGGCAATCCCCCAGTCTGGAAATATTGATTCTCAGGATCGTGAATCTCTGCCTTGTTCTCAGAAAAGGAAACAGAAAGGTTGAAGGCAGCAAGGAACTGGAGGTTCAAAAATTCCCCTCCTCGGTTCCCTTGGGGAAGATGCTTGTCATGTGCTTCTCTTTCGAGTTGCCATTTTCTGCTCTTGGGGGGTGAGAGAAAAGGAAAATCCCTCTTCTTATGATGCACTCCAGTCTCAAAATCCAAAAGAAAAAAAAGCATGTGAAGCAAAAAAGGAATCAAAGAGATGGGCTCTTCCCTCTTTCTTATGGCTTACAGAGGAGATATCTCCTTTGACAAGACTGTTTTCTCATGCTTCCATTAACTAGTCCTAAGAGGCATCCCAGTCCTTGGGAACCACCAGAGTAGTCAGTCCCCAATGTCCTGTTAGTGATGATCCAAGACACACTTGACTCCATGAAAGGGGAGCCCCCTTTCCACAAAGGCCAAACCAATTTCAGCAAACTGACTAGGGGAGGAGATCATCAAATAAGTATGGCCTCCCCAGATCAATTCCCAGCATGTATTAATGTGATTTTTAGTATGCTAATTATTTCCCTAATATTTAGTCATCCTTGAATTCCTAATATAATGAATACTTTCCTACCCCTATCCCAGAGCCAGGCTGCTACATCTTCTCCTCAGAAATCTAGAGGTTCATTGAGGGGTTGGGAGTTGTTTCTTCCCTATTGTTCTCTGATCAAGCCCCCGGAGGTTATGTTTCCATCCACTGGAAGGGACCAGTGACCAGAAAGAACCCCTTTTCCTTTCAGTTACCTAACATCGATTCACTTTTACAAAAGGATATTTGCTTCCAAGATAAAGCAAGAGCAGAAGTATGACTGTTTCTCCCCAGCACCTTAGAGGTACACTCTTCTCTATCCCACCTTGGCTGGGAGGGAGAGTAGGCTCAAACGTGGCTTTACTAAGTTCCTATGGGAATGTGGCAAGGATGCCGGATGAGTTCTTGCTGGGCCGGGGCCTTATTCATCAGGGCCGGGTTGACTGCATGTTGGTCTCATGTGCACAGCCCAGATGCAGGGACGGATGCCAGGATGCCATTGGCCTCTCTCTTGACCTTTTAAAATGAATGAAGTCAGAATCTCTAATCCTTTCACCTACAAAGAAAAAGAAAACTTCAGAAACTTTTCATTGGGTGAATGGGGAGAAAGCTCAAGGCCTCTCCCTTAATTGTATCTTCTCTCTCTGGACACCATTCTGAAAGAAGTCAAACCAAGAAGAAGCCCAAGAGAAGAGCCAGGATGGTTCTGATTGCTAATACCTTTTTTTTAACCCTCACTTTCTGTCTTAGAATCAATACTGTGTATTGGTTCCGAAGCAGGTACCAACTCCTTCAACAATCAAAAGGACTTCTAATCCTGTAGTTAGGCCAGAACTTGTTGAAGAATGTCTACAAGGGCTTAGGTCTCTTGTTCCAAGGTTCTTCTCTGATATTAATTATAGAATTACATTAATAGTATAATAATTACATTATTATAGGATCTTCTGAAAGAGATTTAAGTGGAAAAGCCGATGCACAGAGACAGTCCCACTCTCTTGGCGTTGGAAGCCTGGGTCCATTGGCACGAAAAAATTGTTAAGTCTGGAGACTTCCTCAGCTGCATTGGATGGCCATGTTGTCCTTTGTGCTCCAACACACCCTAAGCACTCCACAGTGCTTTGCTGCATCGCCCTCTCAGCCATTGAACCTTCTTATTGGTTTCTTCCGTCTGTTCAGCTGAAGCAATCTTCACATGCTGGGTGAGCAAAGCCCTGGTTCACCAGGGGTAAACGACCCGATGGCTACCCTCACAAGGTTTGGCCGGCCTGTCGAAGCCGTTGCCCGGGGTGTGGCCGCTGCCACATGCTAGCAGCTACTGGGAGCCACAAGTGAGAGCTGGGTGTCAGGTGGGGGTCAGAGGCTGGAGAGCTGCCCTAGGAGGGCACGACAAGCCCTCCACACCAGAGATACTACCCCTCCCTGAGCACCCCATACACCCCTGAGCACTCAGACTGGGAAAAAAAGGCAGAAGAAATCCAGTGGTTTGCTGATATTAAAAACTACAAACAATTTTTCAGTGCCCTCAAGTCTGTCTATGGGCCATCAAAACCCACCACCACTCCCTTGCTATCCTCTGACGGTGACACTCTCATAAAAGATAAAAAAGGCATCAGCAACAGGTGGAAAGAACACTTCAGTCAGCTTCTCAACCAACCCTCTTCAGTTGACCAAAGCGCCCTTGACCAGATCCCCCAAAACCACTCCATTGAACAACTTGATGTCCCTCCTTCAATAGAAGAAGTCCAAAAAGCCATTAAACAAATGAGTGCAGGCAAGGCACCTGGTAAAGACGGGATCCCAACCGAGGTGTACAAGGCCTTAAATGGAAAGGCACTCCAGGCTTCCACATAGTGCTGACCAGCATATGGGAAGAGGAAGACATGTCCCCAGAACTCAGAGATGCCTCCATCGTAGCCCTATACAAGAACAAAGGCTCACGAGCAGCCTGTGACAACTACAGAGGCATCTCACTACTCTCCACTGCCGGAAAGATCCTCGCCTGTGTTATACTCAACAGACTCCTGTCATCTGTTTCAGAGCAGAGCCTGCCTGAATCACAATGCAGCTTCCGACCAGATCGCAGCACCATCAACATGGTCTTCACGGTGAGGCAAATGCAGGAAAAAAGCCTTGAGCAGAACCTGAGTCTCTACATGGTCTTCATAGACCTGACTAAGGTGTTCGACCCAGTGAACAGGGACACATTGTGGGTGATCCTCAGCAAGCTCGGTTGCCCAGCAAAATTCGTCAAACTGATCCAGCTCTTTCATGTCGACATGACAGGGGAAGTCCTATCTGGTGGAGAGACTTCTGATTGCTTCAACATCTCCAATGGTGTGAAACAAGGCTGCATCCTCGCTCTGGTGCTATTCAACCTATACTTCACCCAAGTATTACGACATGCTGTGATGGATCTAGACCTGGGCGTCTACATCAAATACCGACTGGATGGCTCACTATTCGACCTTCGCCGCCTGACTCCAAAAACAAAGACAACAGAGAGACTCATCCTGGAAGCTCTCTTCGCAGATGACTGTGCTCTCATGGCCCACCAAGAAAATCATCTCCAAACCATTGTGGACAGGTTCTCCACCACAACAAAACTGTTTGGCCTGACTATTAGCCTCAGCAAAACAGAGGTGCTGTTCCAACCTGCACCAGGGAGGTCAACTAACCAGCCGTGCATTACAATCGACGGCACGCAGCTTTCTAACGTCAACACTTTCAAGTACCTGGGTAGCACCATCGCCAACGACGGGTCCCTAGACCACAAGATCAATGCCAGGATCCAAAAGGTCAGCCAGGCACTCGGGCGGCTGCGCTGCAAAGTCCTCCAACACAGAGGTGTAAGCACTGCGACGAAGCTCAAAGTGTACAATGCAGTGGTCCTCAGCTCGCTCCTGTACGGTTGTGAGACATGGACACTGTACCGGAAGCACATGAAACAGCTGGAGCAATTCCACCAACTCTCCCTCTGGTCAATCATGAGGATCCAATGGCAGGACTGAATCACCAACCAGGAAGTCCTTGACAGAGCCAACTCCACCAGCATCGAAGTCATGGTCCTCAAAACCCAGCTACGATGGTCTGGACACATCATCCACATGGACCCAAAGCGAATACCAAGACAGGTATTCTATGATGAACTGTCAGCTGGACTCAGGGAACAAGGCTGACCAAAGAAAAGATTCAAGGATCAGCTAAAGTCCAATGTGAAGTGGGCTGGCATTACACCAAAGCAACTAGAACTTGCTGCCTCTGACAGAAGCAGCTGGAGAACCCACATTAACCATGCCGCCACTGCCTTTGAAGATGAGAGACGTCGATGTCTTGCCACTGTGCGTGAACGCCGACACCAGGTCACAACCACACCTCCCATAACAACTGGCGTCCCAGGCCCCATGTGCCACAAACTGTGTGCCTCAGCCTTTGGACTCCAAAGCCACATGAGGGTACACCGTAGATGAAACTGCACAAAGACAATAGTCATTCTCGGCCACCGAGAGACTACCACTATAGGATCTTCTAAAAACAAGCTCCCTAAGCTCTTCTACTTGAGAAGATGTTGTTAGAGACATTGTGGGCATATGCCAATTCCTGTTATAAATCCTGTTATATCCTGTTATAAATAAATACAACTTGGTCATGATTAATATTTTTTGTATATGTTGCTATATTACTTTTGATTGACATTTTTGTAACATTTTCTGCCTTTTTCCTTCCCTAGGTTGGGAATCAGGATCATGTTTGTCTTATAGAACTAATTTACTAGGGTGTCTTCTTTCACTAGTTTTGAAAATAGTTTATATAGCATGGGGATTATTTAATTTTTTAAATATTTGCTAGAATGTACATGTAAAGCAGTCTGGTTCTAGCAGTTTTTTTTTTCTGTAGCCGTTTATTTATGGCTTGCTTAATTTCTTATTTTGAGATTGTGTTGTTAGGGTATCTATTTCCTGTTTTCCTTATTTCAGAATTTTATATTTTTGTAGATATCAGTTTATTTTATTTAGATTTTCAATTTTGGCATATAACTGAATATAAGAGGCAGTCTTGAGTACCAAAGAGAGGAGTCAAGAACATCTGTGTTCAAGTCTTGCCTCTAGCACATTCTGGATATATGGTCTTGGGCAATGTCCCTAGGCAAATTTGTAACAATATGTTACCAGAATTGCTGATGTACTTTGCTAAAGGGAGTTTCCTAGACTGGGGAGTCCCCCTAAACAGATAAAATCACAGGTCTTGACAAACAAAAACAACTAGACATTCTAGTTTCACACAAATTTTTTGGTTTCCTTTTTTTTGTTATTTTCCCTTCTCATTTTCAATTTTTGTAATTTTGTTTCCCACTTTTCTTTTAAAAAATTAAATTAGTTGATAGTTGATCAATTTTATTGATATTTTTAAAAGTATTAGTTTCTTGATTTTCTAATTTTCATGACTGTGATCAGTTCACTAGTACTCTCTTTTTCTCTTTTATAAAGGCAATTATTCAGTTATAAATCTATCACTGCTTTACCAGCATCATATAAAATTTTCTATATTATGTCCCATGTTATTCTCTTGAATATATATGTATATATATATAGGCATACATATATACATTCAATTTTTTTCCCATGATTCAATTTTTAATTCACTCATTACTTGGAATAGAATTTTTAGTCTCTGCTTAGTTCTGCCTCTTTTGCTCATATTTGCCTCATTGATTACTATTTTTATGGCATCATGGTCTATAAAGAATACGGTTAATAGTTCTTTCTTTTTGCATTTACTTAGGAGTTCCTTATGCCTTGGGACAAGATCATTTTTAAAAATGAAGGTACTATGCATCCGAAAAAAAAATCAGTATAGGCTCTCAAATTCCCTTATGATATTCTTTATATCTATTAAATTTTTTAATGCCAAGTTGTAATTTTTTCTTTTTTGTCAGATTCATCAATTTTTGATGGAGGAACATCAAAGTTTCCTATCAGTGCATTACTGTTTATTTTTTTTTTTTGTATTTCAGCTAGTTTCCTTCATGCACTTAGAAGGCCTTTTAGTTCATGGTTATAGATTGTGTATAGTGCCTTTAAGCACAAGGTAGTTTATATGTTTATTCCTCTTGATAGAATATATTTTCATTTCTGCTTTGTCTAAGATCATGTTTGCAATTCTTGCTTTTTTTTTTGATTCAGCAAAGCATAATATAGTGTACTCTAGCCCTTTGCATTATTATTTTTGTTTTTTTTTAACATGAAACCTTTTTCTATGAACAGAACTCTATCCCACCCTTCACATCCCTTCTTTGTTGAAAAAA
This sequence comes from Monodelphis domestica, assembly GCF_027887165.1. NCBI lineage: Eukaryota > Metazoa > Chordata > Mammalia > Didelphimorphia > Didelphidae > Monodelphis > Monodelphis domestica. The sequence goes on along the minus strand of NC_077233.1, from coordinate 135,677,090 downwards.
GAAAGACAAAACCTTTGTAACAAATATACAGTCAAGCAAAACAAATTTATACATTGGCCATGTTCTGTTTTGTAGCTGCCTGCAGCCACAATTTAATATATTCATGGATGGACACCTGAGAAGGAGAATGGAAACTGAGGGAAAATGGGTAAAGAAGAGAGAGAGAGAAAGAGACAGAGACAGAGACAGAGACACAGAGAGAGAGAGAGAGAGACAGAGAGAGAGATAGAAAGAGACAGAGAGAGACAGAGAGACACAGAGAGAGAGAGAGACAGAGAGAGAGAGAGAGAGACAGAGAGAGAGAGAGAGAGAGAGAGAGAGAGAGAGAGAGAGAGAGAGAGAGAGAGAGAGAGAGAGAGAGAGAGATAAAGGAATAAAGACTCAGAGACAAAGAGTTAAAAAACATGGACTCCATGGTGCCTGCTCCTCTGATGGTATTGAGAGAGAGCTGTGCATGGTCCCAATCTTTTATTGTAAAATCTAGGAATTTGGAGTGGGAGGTAACTAACATTGTGACATGGCATAGTATTTAACTTTGGTTCAATTGACAATCATGTAATCAAAGAGGAGGTTAATCAAACATGTGCCTCGTTAATGAACGTGGTCTAACAATGAGATAGCCAGTACGGTGGGGTAGCTAAAGCCTGACCCAGGAATTCTTTTGGCCTTTGGACTGAAGATTTGGGAATACAATGATCAATAAGTATTATGACCATGAGTCTGGTATATGAGCACTTAGGTTACAATATCAATACATCAATAATACTTTCAACCTGAGAATATACGTGGGAGGCTACATGTTTCATTCCTCAAACTCTCCCCTCTCCCTCCCTAATCCATATATTTTATTCTGCAATTCAAGTCTATCATTTCTTTGTCAGGAATTGGGTAAGGGCTAAGCAATGGAGGTTAAATGACTTGCCCAGGGTCACACAGCTAGTAAGGATCTGAGGCTGGATTTAAAATCATGTCTTCTTGACCCCAGGCCCAGCACTCTGTGTATTGTGCCTCCTAGCTGCCAATTAATCAACATTTTCCACCGATTATTCCAAACTTCTGAATCTTGCAGTCAACTTTTTATGTTTTTATTTAATTTATATTCACTTTTAAGATACGAGGTCTTCATTTTTCTTATTAACTACTTTGAAAAGTTTTTGAGAGTTTTTGAGAGTTTTTTGCTTCTGACTATATTATTGGGCTTTTTTTTTTTGCAATTTCTCCTTTCCTTTATGCAATTTTATATACATATGTTATACAAGTATATGTTATTATATATATATGTATATATATATTCATGTACTCATTATTGGGGGAAGGTTTTTGGGCTTATCTCAAGTCATTCTTTGACATTTTCTTTAGGCCCTTAATTAGTGTTTGTTGATTGATTAAAGATGAGTAATGTAGTATAGTGGATAGAATGCTGAGGTTGGAACTACCAAGACCTGGGTTCAAATTCCACTTCTTCTTTTTTTTTTTAACTTTTACCTTCTGTCTTGGAATCAATACTGTGTATTGGTTCCAAGCAGAAGAGCAGTAAGGGCTAGGCCATAGGGGTTAAGTGACTTGCTCAGGGTCACCCAACTAGGAAGTGTCTGAGGTCAGATTTAAACCCAGGACCTTCCATCTCTAGGCCTGGCTCTCAATCCACTGAGCTACCCAGCTGCCCTCTCAAATCCTACTTCTAATTCTCTGTGAGCCTGGGCAAGTCATGACCCCTCTGTGACCTTTAGTTCTCTTTAAATTGAGGGGGTTAAATAAGATTTTTCAGTTTTAAATCTATGATCCTACCGTGGTCTTCTTGTCAGAATTTCTTTTCTTTTTCTCTTCTCCCTTCCCTGTTATTCTTTTCCTTTCTTTGGCACACTTGTTGCTATTTGAAGGTGATGAAAGGAATCTTACTCCATAATCTTCCTACTCTTCTCCACTCCCTTTAGGCCCTTAATTGAAGACTGGATGACCACATGGAGAAGATTCTCGGGCATGCATAGGACTAGGCAGAAGCTGAGGTCGCTTCCAACGCCAAGATTTTGTGAATAAATAAATTACACTGTCGTTTTTCTCTCCCAGATACTGTGGAACTGACATTGGCCCCTGGATCCCCGCTCTGGCTGTCCTGCGACCACCCCCCAAACTCCTTGACCCGGGGCCCCAGCTCTTGGGTTCACTGGCGTCCTGGGAAAAACACTTCCCTCCTGAGCTTGGACCTGGGAAGGGGCCTCCCAGCTCGGGAGTTCTGGGTTCTAGGCACGCGAGGGGAAGGTGCCCTGCTCATTCTGCCAGAGGTTGTTCCCCAGGATGCGGGCTCCTACAGCTGTCGAAGTGGCAACCTCACGATCAGCATCCAGCTGAAAGTCATCCCCCGGTCAGGTAGGAAGAGACACAGAGTCATCTTTCATTCTTCTTGGAACAGTCTGTGGGGTGTGAACGTGAGTCCTGACGGGCTGCTGGGTGGGGATCCCTGGTCTCACGGCTCAGCACTTATCCCTGGAGACAGGGAGAGGGAGGATGGAGATCCCTCATCCTTGTTCTTCTCTTCCACAGTGTGGCACTGGCTCTTGGGAGCCGGAGGCTGGAAGGTTCCAGTCATTGCTCTGACTTATGTGTCCTTCTGTCTGGGCACTCTGGTTGGGTTCCTCCAAGTTCAGAAAGGTGAGTGACTGCCTCCTCCTCTCCTAGCCCTAGCCCTAGCCCTGGTCTTTGCCCTCACCTCATCCTATTTCAATACGGACTTCCCTAAGGAATGGCCACCTACTGCCCCATCCCTGGGTCTGTCTATATCCAGGCTCCCTCCCCAATTCCAGCCTTTCAGACTCTAACCCAAAGCCTCCTCTGACTCCTGGCTAGCCCTGCTCTTACTGAGAAAAAGGAAGCGGATGACCGATCGCACTGGGAGGTAAGTAAACTCAAGTTGTCCTTCCTTCCTCCCTCCCTCCCTCCCTCCCTCCCTCGTTCCCTCCCTCCCTCCCTTCGTTCCTTTGTTCGTTCCTTCGTTCCTTCGTTCGTTCCTTCGTTTGTTCCTTCGTTCCTTCCTCCCTCCCTCCCTCCCTCCCTCCTTCCCTCCCTCCCTTCGTTCGTTCGTTCCTTCTTTCCTTCCTTCCTTCCTTCCTTCCTTCCTTCCTTCCTTCCTTCCTTCCTTCCTTCCTTCCTTCCTTCCTTCCTTCCTTCCTTCCTTCCTTCCTTCCTTCCTTCCTTCCTTCCTTCCTTCCTCCCTTTCATGAATCTCAAGACAGCACCCCTACTGAGGGCTGAGGCTCTTGTTCTCCTCTCCTTTTCCCTCTTCTCTTCTCTTCCATATCAGCCATAGTAGGAACTCCCATTTCTAAAGCTGCTTTTGTTTTACAAAGTGTTTTTCTCACAGTAAACCAGTGCTGGCACAGATTTTATTTTCCTAATTTTACAGTTAAGGAAACAGATTCGGAGAGGTTAAGACCTTTAGCTAAGGCCGCATGGCTAGTAAACCAGGGAGCCAGGATTCAAATTGGTTTGGACTCCAAGCTCCTGGCTCTTTCTGTTAGACTCTCCAGTCCTCAGGCTCCTTTCTGTTCCCCCAGACCCCTAGTGGCCCGCCCCATAGTTCCTTAGATTCATGTTCCAGTTTCTTTTCTTTGCTTTTCTTATCACTTTTCTCTCTGGGATCAGGTTCTTCAAAGTGACATCTCCAGGAAATGAAGGCCAGAGTCAGTATGGGAATGTGCTACCCATGTCTGGGATGGCAACCCCTGGAAATGGTGAGCAAGGTCCCTGAACCCTTGACCTGAGATATCCCCGGAGAATGTAGTTGGGTCCCTTCCTGCCCCAGCCCTGCAACTCCTTCAAGTCAGTCCTTTTCTTTAAGACTTTAAGAGGGGAGGGAAAGAACATGAATCATGTAACCATGGAAAAATATTCTAAATTAATTAAATAACAAATTTCAAATCTAAAAAAAACTACTTCTCCCAGTCAGAATGCAGATGAAAGCCGATGATTTTTCAATTGTTTGCTTGGGTTTATGTTTTGGGGTTTTGGCTTTATAAGATCACTCACTTACAAAAATAAATGCTATGGGGAGAAAAGCCATCTCCCAGCCCGAGCCCCTATGGATGAAGAGCGGAGAGCTCAGAGAGAGGAATGAATGAAGGATGAAGGGAGAAGTTGGAAAAGGAGAAGAGAGAGGCGTTGGGAGGCTAAAGGGACGGGCAAAGTGATGAGAATCTCTACTGGCAGTCTGTTTAAATGTATGTAGCATGAATCTAAGGTGAACCAACATGTAAAGCAATTAAATATAGGGTAGTTTGGGAGGGAGGTCACTTAACAACTGGGGGATCAGGAAGGACTCCGTTGAATCTCAGAGGAAGAGAAGGACTGTCTAACGCTAAGGAACAGAGATAGGAGATGGAGTGTGGGAGCCAGTTTGGCTCAATCCCAGAAAGCAGGACAGAGTAATGTCCTATAAGGGCTAGGTTGTAAAGGGCCTTAAAAGCTAGAGAGGATTTGTATTCTATTCTAGAGGCAATAGGAAGCTGATTGAGTCAGGACGTAACCTGACCAAATCTAAATTTAAGGAAAAATCACTGGAGCAGCAGTGTGGAAGATGGAGCAGATTGGTGAGAAATCTGAGTTAGGGAGCCTGATTTGGAGGGAGAGGTGATAGGGATCTGGGCTAAGGTGCTAGCTGTGTGCATGGAGGGAAGGGGCTGTAAATGAGAAATGATATAGAGACAGAAAGTGCCAGGTCTGGAAACTGGTTGGCCATACAGGATGAAAGTGAGGAATGCAGGATAAAGCTGAGCTCACAAACCTGGGCGGCTGGAAGAGTGGTGATGTCTTTGACAGAAATAAGGAAGTTTGGAAAAGTGTGGGGTTTTCCTTAATGGACTTCCCTGACCAGCAGGGTCCCACAAGGGAAGGGGCTCACCTTTGTGATGGGACCCGAGGAGAGGTAGGGCCCGAGAACCAGGGTGGAGAATGAAAGACACGGACAAATCAGTGATTGGATAGGGCAGGCAACCCCTATGATTTTCCTTAAGGCGGAAAATGAGGATAATGGAATACAAGGTGGTTGAGGAGATTAAGATAGAGAATGCAGGCCGAGATGGTTACAGCCTCGGGGAAGGAGAAGGTCAAGAAGAGAGAGACATAGTCATAGAGGAGCCCAGTGGAGCTCCATGGAAGGGAGAAAGGCCAAGAGGAAGTTCATGGGATTGCCTCTGAATTTATTCATGTCCTGCTTGGGCGGTACTCCCAAGGAGGTAGTAACCACGTCACAAAGTATAGACAATTAAGATTGGGTGGCAAGGTAGAGGGAACACCTTTGGGCGTGTACATTGCAAACCGTGCTTTCCCGGGGAATTGACTCCGAGCATGTTAATGGACTTGTGTTGGGCAATAGGTCTCATGATCAGGTCAAGGTTACCTTCACAAAGCTTATCGGTAAAGCCTCATGCTTGGAGACACAGTAGTAATACAGTCATCTATATTTCATAGATGTGAATATGCTTGGGATGCTACAAAAAGCCGTGTGTTTGAGAGGAAAGCTGAGTTCAGCTTTAGCTATGTTGGGCTTGAGATGTTTCAAAGACATCCATTTAGAGATGTCCAAAGGCAACTAGTGATTCAGGGCTAAAGCTTAGGGGAGATCCAGAGGGGCTGGATATATAGATTTGAGAGTCATCCTAATAGAGGTGATAGTTAAACCCATGAGAACGGATGAGGTTATTAAGAGAGAAAGTGTGGAAAGAAAAGAAATCTAGGGAACACCCCCAATTAGGAGGTGCAAAATGGATCATGAACCAATAAAGGAGACTAAGAAAGTAGATGAGAGAACCAGGAGTGGGCAGTGTCAAGAAAACCCACAGAAGAGAGAGTACTCAGGTGGAGAGGGTGGTCTGTGGTGTCAAATGCAGCAGGTGCCTAACCTGTTTTGGGTCTAGACTCCTTTGGTGGTATGGTGAAATCTATAGATTCCTTAGAATAATGTTCTTAAATTATGAAATAAAATACATAGGCTTACAAAGGAACACAATTATAATAAAATAAGATATATTCTTACAGACCCCCTGTAATCTTTCTGTGGTGGGAGGAGGAAGGACTTCATGGTTAAATTACTATCAAATAGACAATTATAAGATCATTGGTAACTTTAGAGAGAGTGGTTTGATTTGGGTAATGAGGTCAGAAGCCAAATTGCTTCAAAGGTTGAGAAGTGAGACAGAGCAGAGGAAGTGGGGGCAGCGAGTGTAGACAGCTTTCTCAACGTGTTTGGCTGAGAAAAAGAGAGATAGAAAATGAAAAACACAATTTGTGGGGATAGAGTTTAGTGAATATTTAAAAAAAAACATTTATTAAAGTTTGCTTTACCGTGGCCAAGTGATGAGGATAAAGAGTGAGACAGTCCCTGGTGTCAAGGAGTTTACATTTATTTATTTATAATTAATATAATTTAGTCAGTTTAGAACATTATTCCTTGGTTACAAGAATCATATTACTTCCCTACCTCCCCTCCCCCCACCCTTCCCATAGGTGTCATGCAATTCCACTGGGTATTAATGTGTCTTTGATCAGAACCTATTTCCATGCTGTTGATGTTTGCATTAGGATGTTCACCCAGAGTCCACATCCCCAACCATATCCCCCTCGACCCATGTAGTCAAGCAGTTCTTTTTCTTCAATGTTTCTACTTCCACAGTTTTTCCTCTGAATGTGGATAGCGTTTTTTTCTCATAGATCCCTGCAGATTGTTCAGGGACATTGCATTGCCACTAATGGAGAAGTCCATTACATTGACTGTACCACAGTGTATCAGTCTCTGTGTACAATGTTCTCCTGGTTCTTCTCCTTTCACTCTGCATCAGTTCCTGAAGGTCATTCCAGTTCACATGGAATTCCTCCACTTTATTATTCCTTTGAGCACAATAGTATTCCATCACCAACAGATACCACAATTTGTTCAGCCATTCCCCAATTGAAGGGCATCCCCTCATTTTCCAATTTTTTGCCACCACAAAGAGTACAGCTATGAATATTCTTGTACAAGTCTTTTTCCTTATTATCTCTTGGGGTACAAACCCAGCAGTGCTATGGCTGGATCAAAGGGCAGACAGTCTTTTATCGCCCTTTGGGCATAGTTCCAAATTGCCCTCCAGAATGGTTGGATCAATTCACAACTCCACCAGCAATGCATTAATGTCCCAATTTTGCCACATCCCCTCCAGTACTCATTACTTTTTGTTGCTATCATGTTAGCCAATTTGCTAGGTGTGAGGTGGTACCTCAGAGTTGTTTTGATTTGCATTTCTCTGATTATGAGATATTTAGAACACTTTTTCATGTGCTTATTAATAGTTTTGATATCTTTAACTTAAAATTGCCTAATCATATCCCTTGCCCATTTATCAATTGGAGAATGGCTTGATTTTTTGTACAATTGATTTAACTCTTTATAAATTTGAGTAATTAGACCTTTGTCAAAGATTTTTCTTATGAAGATTGTTTTGCAATTTGTTGCTTCCCTTCTAATTTTGCATTGGTTTTATTTGTACAAAACCTTTTTAATTTAATGTAATCAATATTGTTTATTTTATGATTTTTTTAAATTTATTTTGTGATTTTTTTTTTCTAGCTCTTGCTTGGTTTTAAAGTCTTTCCTTTCCCAAAGATCTGATATGTATACTATCCTATGTTCATGTAATTTGCTTATATTTTCCTTCTTTATATTCAGGTCATTCACCCATTCTGAATTTATCTGGGTGTAGTGTGTGAGATGTTGATTCAGACCTAATCTCTCCCATACTGTCTTCCAATATTTCCAGCAGTTTTTATCAAATGGTGGATTTTGGTCCCAAAAGCTGGGATCTTTGGACTTATCATAGCCTGCCTTGCTGAGGTCACTTACCCCAAGTCTATTTCACTGATCCTCCTTTCTGTCTCTTAGCCAGTACCAAATTGTTTTGATGACCACTGCTTTATAGTATAGTTTGAGATCTGGGACTGCAAGGCCTCCTTCCTTTGCATTTTTTTTCATTATTTCTCTGGATATCCTTGATCTTTTGTTCTTCCAAATGAACTTCGTTATAGTTTTTTCTAATTCAGTAAAAAAGTTTTTTGGTAGTTCAATGGGTATGGCACTAAATAAGTAAATTAATTTGGGTAGGATGGTCATTTTTATTATGTTAGCTTGTCCTATCCATGAGCATTAATGTTTTTCCAATTGTTTAGATCTAGTTTTAATTGTGTGGAGAGTGTTTTGTAGTGTGGTCATATAGTTCCTGTGTTTCTCTTGGGAGATAGATTCTGTAGCAGTCCAGCCCATAGATATTATAAAGAGACAAGGTTTGTGAATGGGCACATGGCCATTCTGCGCATGGCACTCACCTGAGGATGAAACTCCCACCTTCACCTTGTTGTAATTTGCAATTATCCAATGGCAATACACTATCAAAGACAATAAATTGGAAAGCTGTGGCCAGCTCCTCCTCTCTCTTCCTCTCTCTCTCTCTCTTTCTCTTCCTGCTTCTTCTTGGATGAGCTACAGGTTTGCTGTCCTTCCACCTTTCTCTCTTCTCTCTATCTTTACCTGAGGCCTGGCCTTCGGCCAGGTGTGTCTCTCTTTCTTTTCCAATGCTAATACCTAGCATTCTCTAATTCTATTAGTCTCTATTCATTCTCCCAGCTGAGCTATATCATCCTTGACCAGTGTAGTGTTAAACAGGATCTCTGGGGGGAAAATAGCCTTTCAGTGATGTCCATTGATTGGAGCATGGCTGCGGCTCCCAAATATTAATAATAATTGATTACTGACTCATTATTGACATCTCAAAAGCTTGGCTCCTTCACGCCTTTTGCAGGATCCAAAACTTCTCTCCCTTTTCTATTTTCCTACCATAAAGCTTCTCGCTGGCAGGAGGCTTTAGATTCCTAAGTATTTTATATTGCCTAGGGTGATTTTAAATGGAATTTCTCTTTCTAATTCTTGTTGCTGAGATGTGTTGGAAATATATAGAAATGCTGATGACTTATATGGGTTTATGTTGTATCCTGCAACTTTGCTAAAGTTGTTGATTATTTTGACTAGCTTTTTGGTTGATTCTCTAGGATTCTTTAAGTAGACCATCATATCATCTGCAAAGAATGATAGCTTGGTCTCTTCATTGACTATTTTAATACCTTCAATTTCTTTTTCTTCTCTAATTGCTGCAGCTAGTGTTTCTAGTACAATGTTAAATAATAGAGGTAATAATGGGCATCCTTGTTTCACTCCTCATCTTACTGGGAAGGCTTCTAGTTTATCCCCATTGCAGATGATGTTTGTTGATGGTTTTAGATATATACTGTTTATTATTTTTAGGAAAGGCCTTTCTATTCCTATGCTTTCTAGTGTTTTCAATAGGAATGAGTGTTGCATTTTGTCAAAGGCTTTTTCTGCATCTATTGAGATAATCATGTGATTTTTGTCAGTTTGCTTGTTAATATGGTCACTTATGTGGATGGTTTTCCTAATATTGAACCATCCTTGCATTCCTGGTATGAATCCCACCTGGTCATAGTGAATAATGCTCGTGATCACTTGCTGGAGTCTTTTTGCTAGTATCCTATTTAAGATTTTTGCATCTATATTCATTAAGGAGATTGGTCTGTAGTTTTCTTTCTCTGTTTTTGACCTGCCTGGCTTTGGAATCATCAGTACCATATTTGTGTCGTAAAAGGAATTTGGAAGTATCCCTTCTTTGCTTAATCTGTCAAATAGTTTGTATAATATTGGGATTAGTTGTTCTTTGACTGTTTGATAGAATTCATTTGTGAATCCATCTGGACCTGGAGATTTTTTCTTAGGGAGTTCTTTGATGGCTTATTCAATTTCTTTTTCTGATATGGGGTTGTTTAGGTAGTCTATTTCTTCCTCTGTTAGTCTAGGCAATTTATATTTTTGTAAGTATTCATCCATCTCACCTAGATTGCCATATTTATTGCCGTATAATTGGGCATAATAGTTTTTAATGATTGCCTTAATTTCCTCTTCATTAAAGGTGAGGTCTCCCTTTTCATTTTGGATACTGTCAATTTGGTTTTCTTCTTTTCTTTTTTTAATTAGACTGACCAGTACTTTGTCTATTTTATTTGTTTTTTTTTTTTCCAAAGTACCAGCTTCTAATCTTATTTATTAAATCAAGAGTTCTTTGACTTTCAATTTTATTAATTTCTCCTTTGATTTTTAGGATCTCTAATTTAGTCTTCATCTGAGGGTTTTTAATTTGTTCACTTTCTAGTTTTTTAATTTGCATGTCCAATTCATTGATCTCTGCCCTCTCTAATTTGTTAATATATGAACTCAAGGAATTTCCCCCTGAGTACTGCTTTGGCTGCATCCCATAGATTTTGAAAAGATGTTTCATCATTGTCATTTTCTTCAATGAAATTATTGTTTCTATGATTTGCTCTTTAATCAATTCTGGAGAATCATATTGTTTAATTTCCTATTAATTTTTTATTTACCTTTCCACATACCCTAACTAATTATTATTTTCATTGCCTTGTGATCTGACAAGGTTGCATTTATTATTTCTGCTCTTTTGCACTTGTTTACAATGATTTTATGCCCTAATACATGGTCAATCTTTGTGAATATACCATGTGCTGCTGAAAAGAAGGTGTATTCCTTTTTGTCCCTATTTATTTTTCTCCACATATCTACTAACTCTAATTTTTCTAAGATTTCATTCACTTCTCTTACTTCTTTCTTATTTATTTTTTGGTTTGATTTATCTAGTTCTGATAGAGGAAGGTTCAGGTCTCCCACTATTATAGTTTTTCTATCTATTTCATCCTTGAGCTCCACTAGTTTCTCCTTTAGAAATTTGGATGCTATGCCATTTGGTGCATACATGTTGAGTATGGATATTTCCTCATTGTCTATACTGCTTTTTATCAGGATGTGATTACTTTCCCTATCACTTTTAACTAGATTTACTTTTACTTTGGCTTTGTCAGATATCATGTTTGAGACTCCTGCCTTTTTTTTTAATCAGTTGATACCCAATAGATTTGGCTTCATTCTCTTTCTTGCCTTATGCATGTCTACCTTCCTCGTGTGTATTTCTTGTAGACAGCATATGATAGGGTTTTGGTTTCTAATCTACTCTGCTATTTGCTTGTGTTTTATGGGTGAGTTCATTCCATTCACATTCAGAGTTATGATTACCAACTGTGTATTTCCCAGCATTTTGATTTCCACTCCTAGTCCTTCCTTTTCTTCTTTCACTATTTCCTTCAACACCAATGTTTTGTTTTTAATCAGTCCCCCTAATTCCCACCCTTATTTTACTTCCCTTTCTACCCCCCCCCTTTTAGTGAATATTATTCTTTTTTATTTTCTTTTTAAAAAATTAATTTATTTAGACAATTTGGAACATTATTTCTTGGTTACAATAATCACATTATTTTCCTCTCTCCTCTCCACCCACCCTTCCCACAGCCGATGTATAATTTAATTGGGTCCTTGATCAGGACCTATTTCCATGTTGTTGGTGTTTGCACTAGGATGTTCATTTAGAGTCTACATCCCCAACCATATCCCCTCAGCCCATGTCATCTTTAGCGAATATTTTTAAAGGAGTTGTTGAAGGTGTGTGTGTGTGTGTTGGCCTGGGTGGGGTTGAGAGAGAATCAATGAAGGGGCAGCTAGGTGGCCCATTGGATAGAAAGCCAGGCCTGGAGATGGGAAGTCCTGGGTTCAAATGTTACTTCAGACCCTTCTTAGCTGAGTGACCCTGGGCAAGTCACTTAACCCCAATTGCCTGGTTCTTACCACCCTCCTGCCTTGGAAGTGACACTCAATATTTATGCTAAGACAGAAGGTAAGATTTTTTTTTAAAGAAAGAATCCAAGTTTAGATCTACTTGGAAAGAGGGGAGGGGATGGAATTAAGTGCACACACAGAAGGATGGTTAGGAGAAAAGCCATTCCTTCGTCTGTGATTGGGGGGAAAAGGAAGAGAGTGGGAAAAGACATCAAGGGATTTTGAGATGAAGAGAAGGGAGTTTTAGGGAGTCAATTAGAGAGAAATAAAAGGTGATAAAAATTGACCCTACTCCATTTCTGTCCTCTAGTTCGGACCCTGAAATGGACCCCTGGTTTTGGAGGAGTCACTCCATCCCTTGGGAACCCATACCAAAGGGACAAAGACACAGGAATCACTGGGCAGGAGGGTGAGTGACTCTTGTATGAGGGATTGTATCTGTGCTTCCCAGTCTAGAAAAAGAGCCTTGGGCTAGAGCCAGAGACAAGTCAGAGAAGAAAGGAGCATGATTAGTAGGCATTGGATTTCCAGTGGAATCCTTATTCTGATGCTTATTAGCTGTGTGGTCTTGGGAAAGTCACTTCCTCTCTGTGAGTTTCAATTGCTTCATCTGTAAAAAAAAAACTGGGCAAAATGATATTTAATTTTCATGTCAGATCTCAGTCCGTTATCCTAGTATCCTCTGTGGCATGGGGCAAGAGAGGCATTTGCAAAGGGGTAGTCTACTTCCTAGGCCCTGAGGAGGATGAGTTATGGGCATCTGGTCAGTGAAAGTGGGTGTCTGTGTGGGAGAGAATAGCATTTCAAGATGAGCTGGGGAACTGGGGGGCAATGACCATATCTATTCCACACATCCAGAAGAGGAAGAAGGGGAAGGTTATGAGGAGCCAGATGGTGAAGGGGCTTCTGTGGCCTATGAAAATAGCCAGGACCAGATCTCCCAAGGTAATGATGGACTACTCCCCTCATTCAAGACCTCATCTCTTTCTTGTTACATCTTCCCTGCTCAGCAAGCCCTCCCTCTGGCCCACTCCCCTTCTTCCCTCTCTCAAAGGCCCTGGATGAGCAAGTAGGCTTTGAGGGGCCACCGGCAGAAGTGTCTAGCACTCTCTCTAACTCCCTTCCCTCTCCAGATGGCTGGGGCTATGAGAATGAGGAGAAAGGAAGGATGGCTGCTGAGGAAATGGAGGATGATGATTCCTTCTCCACTGGTAAGAAGGAATTGGGGGAAGGACATCCTAGGATAGAGGGGACCCGCAAGGAGCCTAAGTAGGGCTGGGAAAGGGAAGGGCAGTCCCAGAGAGCTCCTGGGGAAACAAGCAGCCCCCTCTCTTCCACCTTCTCCCTCCTCTCTCCAACAGCAGAGTCTTATGAAAACGAGAACAAGGAAATGGTTCCACCTGTCTACACAACAACAGGTAGAGGCAAGAACATTCCTAATTTAGGGGCTGGGAGAGTGAAAAGTTGAGTAGAAGGTTAGTCCAGCAGACCCAAGGACTGAAGGAATTCTTTTTTCTTTTTCCCTCTAGGTTTCCTGTTCCCCAAAGGACCTGTCTGGGATGCCTGCCGGGAGGTTTCTTCCCTTGGTGAGATGTGGGACAATCCACTCTGACTCTGGCCTCAGTGAAGTAGAAGGGAATAAATATTTATATAGCACCTAGTGTGCTAAAAGCTTTTTTATAAATGCTGTTTCAGGAGGCAGCTGGGTAGCTCAGGGGATTGAGAGTCAGGTCTAGAGAAGGGAGGTCCTGGGTTCAAATTTGACCTCAGATGCTTCCTAGCTGGGTGACCCTGGACTAGTCCCTTACTTCCTGCTTTGACTTCTCTTCTGACTTGAGACCAATGCACAGTATTTATTTTTTAAATATTATTTCATTATTATCTCAAACCTAGTTCTGACCTTAATTATGACTGATCCTAAGCTAGTCCTGACATTACCCATTTGGTCAGTCCTCCAGCAAACATGTGTAGAGGACTGGAGAAGATACAAAGTCTGGGAAAGACACTGGTTCCTGTCCTCATGCATCTTCCTGAGACTGAGCCCAACCACTTCTGCATTGAGATATGGGCTCATGCCCTCCACTCAGGCTCCCGGGCCCCTCTCCCCAACCCCACCTTCCGACCATCTGTGCCCTGTTCAACCTTCTTCTTTCCCATGAGCATCCCCTTCTCCTGCTAGCAGGGTCTCAGTCATATGAGGACATGAGAGGGATCCTCTATGCTGCCCCTCAGATCCGGAACCTCCATCCCCAGCCTGGTCCAAGTCAGGAGGAAGGTGAGTGTCTTTCAGCCCTCAGGCCCGTTGAAGCTTTCCAGGATCCGAGGGGACTCCTTTCTCTCCCTTTCCTCCTTTAACCCAATCCCTTGTGCTGTTCAGATGGTGACTCCTATGAGAATATGGAGAATCCAGAAGAGGCTGGTCCAGAATGGGAGGCTGGGGGTTGGGCCCCGACCTGGAACAATAGGTGAGCCCCTCCACTGCTACCCAGCCCCTAAAGGGAGTAGGAGACAGGCTCTCTCCAGAGGTTGGGGAGGGGAGATGGGGAACTTAGGTGGGAAGATGGGATTCTGGGATCAAGGGGAAGGGACTGGAGGAGGGGAAGTCTTTTTTTTAGCGTGGGATAGAGAAGATGAAGCAAGGATCATTAGAGAAGATGGGATGATGCCTGATGTTTGAGAAGGGAGAGATTTGCAGAGGGTCAGAGGGAGGGAAAGGTACCCACCGAACACCAACCTCCCGTTTTCCTCTTTCCCTCCTTAGGTCATAGAGACACCACCCCAATTTAGCGTTCTTTTGATGCTTAGGCTCTCTCTCTGGGGTGACTAAGGCCTAATCTTGTTCAGAATGTGTGTATATGTGTGTGAGTATGTGCCCATTATCCCTTATCGTCCTCAATAAAATCCTCAGGTTCCTAATTCCAAAAAACTATGATTGTGTATTGGAGAGGGGGTGGATAATGGAATGGAAGCAAAGAATGTGTCTCTAGTTTCCCGAGTGGTCTCTGAAAATCCATCATCTTAGATCAAATCATTTCTTCTTGGGGAGAAGCTTCTTCAGCACACTTCCAGAGCTTCCCTGGGTCCTTTGGCCCCGGGGCTATTCTGGATTGGAACCATCCATCTGTCTGATTAATTCATTCATTCAACAAATATCCGTGGAGTGTCTAACATATGAAGAAAATGCATCATTTCTCCCTGACCCAAACCTGCCCCTCCTCCCAATTTTTCTATTGATGATAAAAAAAATTAAATAGACCCTGCCCTCAAAAAGGTCATATTCTGCTAGAGGTAAATAACCGACCACAGATAAGTAAGTATAAAATAATATATATGTAACACCTATGGGTACCATTTCTCAACCTGACTACCCTAGATAAGGCTGTGAACTCACAGGGGCAGCTAGGTGGCTCAGTGGATAGAGAGCCAGACTTGGAGTTGGGGTAGGTGGGGTGTCTGGGTTCAAATATGGCCTCAGATACTTCCTAGCTGTGACTTTGGGAAAGTCTCTTAATCCCATTTTCCTATGCCTTAGAGTTGTTACTAAGAGAAAGTAAGGGTTAAAAAGACCATGAGTCCCACATAACAAAACAATTTGTAGCCCAAACCAACATGTTTACCTTTTTTTTTTTTTTAATAACCCTCACCTTCTGTCTTGGAATCAATATTGTGTGTTGGTTCCAAGGCAGAAGAGTGGTAAGGGCTAGGCAATGGGGGTCAAGTGACTTGCCCAGGGTCACACAGTTGGGAAGTGTCTGAGGCCAGATTTGAACCCAGAAGCCTCTTGTCTCTGGGTCTGATTTTCCATCCACTGAGCCACCCAGCTGCCCCCCATGTTTGCCTTTTTTCAGTTATCCAGAAGACACAATTAGTTCAAAGTGAAGGCATATAATAATAGCATAATAAGAAAAGTAGCAATAAATATTTGTCCCATAAACCCAGGACTCATTCTTCCCCCCCAACTATATTATATACATAATATAGTGTGTGTATGTGTACACACACACATAGATATTCTATCAATCACTGGAATGTATGAGCACATATAGGGAACAGGTATAGGAAGGCCTTCTGAGTCTTGTGCCATCAAGGCCTTAGTCTTTGCCCCAGGGCCTCCCCCAGCCTCTTTCAGCAGCCTCAGCCTGGCTATCTGACTTCCCCACAGTGCTGTGCCCCAGCTGGGCCTTAGTTTTTGCCCCAGAGCCTTCCATAACACCCTGCATCAGTTCCAGCCTTCCTCCACTCAGGACCTTCTACAGTACTCCAGAGTCCATCGCTGGGGCCAGACCCTCCCCCCAAGCCCTTAGTCCACCAGCCCTGTGCTATCGCCTCCTGTTTCCCAGGGCTTCATAGGGCAACACATCACCGCCTGCCACCATGTTGGACTTTGAGGGAGAGCCGGGACGGGGCTAATCTGTGTTCACTCGATGAACCTCTCTCCCCAACCACGGATACTGTGCTTAGATTCGTTTTTCAGTGGCCCTCATTCTCCTACCTGTCATCCTCTCCCCATCTCGGTGATTCTGAACCCCTCTTTGCCAATATACAGGCCTTATTTCCCATCCCCCAAGGCCAGCTCCCTCACAGCCAATCCCCTGAGCTCCTCTCCACCACGGTGCTGCTATGCTGCTATGGCTGCTCCATCATCAGCCAACTTGCTTTCATTGGAAGCCTTTGCCTTTTTTTACCCCTTGTGGCTGCTGGCCTGATTCTCTCTTGATTGCTTCCCTGTCTGTCCTTTCAAGTACTGGTTGCATTGATGTCCCAAACTTACTGGCCATTGTGTGAGGTTAGAATGTTCCTTATTCCCCAGTGCAACTTCTAGATGCTTCTTCTATTACCATAACTCTTTAAAACACCTCTTTTTTTCCAGATTACATGCAGATACAATTTTAAATATTAATTTTATATTATTATTAATTTTAATATTAATTTAATATTTAATTTGATATTATAAAATATAATTTTATTATAAATTTTATTATAAAATAAAAATTTAATATTAATATTAATGTCACGGCCTCTCTTTCCCTCCCTCCTTTCCCTCTCAGGCACTATGATATAGATTATACATATATTATCAATAATACATATTTCCAGGTTCATCATGTTGTGGAACAAGATGCATATTGCTTACAATAGAGAAAAATTCATGGAGAAAATAAAATGAAGAATCTGCATTCAGACTCTGTTACTTCTATGGTGGTGGATAGCCTTTTTCAACATGAATATCTTGGAGTTGTCCTGGATCCTCGCCTTATTGATAATAGTTCACTCATTCACAGTTAGTCCTCATATATTACTGTTATTATTATGTACAGTGTTCTGGTTCTGCTCACTTCACCTTGCATCATTTCATCTAAGTCTTTCCAAGTTTTCTTTGGTGATCATCTTGTTTGTCATTTCTTACGGAACAAGAGTATTCCATTCAAAACACATACCACAACTTGTTCAGTCATTCTTCAATCAATGGACATCCTGTTAGTTTTCAGTTCTTTGCCACCACAAAAAGCTGCTATGAATATTTTTGAACAGGTATGTTCTTTTCCACTATCTTTAATCTCTTTAGGAAACAGATCTAGTAGTGGTATTACTAGGTTAAAGTGTATGCATCATTTTATGGTCCTTTGGGTGTTATTTCCAAATTGTTCTCCAGAATGGTTGTATCAGTATGCAGCTCCACCAACAGTGTATTAGTATCCCAATTTTTACACGATTTCCTTCAACATTTATAATTTTTCTTTTTTTGTCATGTGAATCACTCTGGTGGGTATGAGATAGTACCTCAGAGTTGTTTTAATTTGCACTTCTATAGTTAATAGTGATTTAGAGCATTTTTTCACATGACAAGATAGTTTTAATTTCTTCAGCTGAGAATTGCCTGTTCATATCCCTTGAATATTTTCCAACTGGGGAATATTTTTGATTCTTATAAATTTGACACAGTTCTCTTTATATTTGAGAAATGAAGCCTTTATCAGAGAGATTTGCTATAAAGATTTTATCTCAGTTTGTTGTTTGCCTTTTAATCTCCGTTGCATTGATTTTGTTTGTGCAGAAACATTTATTTTATTTTATTTTATTTTATTTCATTTTTTTGTCATACAAAACTCACTTCCATATTGGTCATTGTTGTAAGAGCAAACTCATATATATATAACCAAAACCCCAAAATAAGACCATAAATACAATGATGTGGAAAACAACTCCAACAATTCTTTCCCTGGAGGCGGATAGCATTCCCTGTCATAAGTTTTTCAGGATTGTCCCAGATCATTGCATTGCTGAGAGCAGCCAAGTTTTCATAGATAATTATCATCTGATATTGCTGTTATTGTGTACAATGTTCTCCCAGTTCTGCTTATTTTGTTCTGCATCAGTTCCTGCCAATCATTCCAGCCTTTTCTGAAATCATCTTGCTTATCATTTCTTATGGCCTAATAGTATTCCATTGCCAACATGTACCACAATTTGTCATCCATTCCTCAACTAATGAACATTCCCTCAATTTCCAATTCTTTGCCACCACAAAAAGAATAGTTATAAATATTTTTTAACAAGTAGGTCCTTTTCTTTTAAAAAAAATTATCTCTTTGGGATACAGGCCCAGTAGTGACATTATCAAATCAAAAGGGTATGCACAATTTTACAGCCCTTTGGGTATAGTTTCAAATTGCTCTCCAGAATAGTTGGATCAGTTCCTAACTCCACCAACAATGCATTAATGTTTGGTACCAATTTTGTGACATCTCCAACATTTACCACTTTCCTTTATTGCCATATTGGCCAGTCTGATAGGTGTGAAATAGTACCTCATCATTATTTTAATCTGTATTCTTAGAAATTTGACTTAGTTCTTTATAAATTTGAGAAATTAGACCTTTATTAGAGATATAAAAATGTTTTCCAGTTTGCTATTTCCCTTCTAATCTTGGCTGAATGAGTTTTGTTTGTATAAGAGATCTTAATTTAATATAATCAAAATTATTCATTTTACACCTTATAATGCTCTCCATCTCTTGTTTGGTCATAAATTCTTCCCTTCTCCAAAGATCATGTAGAAACATTTTAATTTAATGTTATCTATTTTATATTTCATAATGTTTTCCCCCTGTTTTTTGTTTTCAGTTAAATTATTCCCTTATCTGTAGGTCTATTGGATAAACCATTTTTTCTTCCCCTAATTTGTTTATGTTATCACTCTTTATTTCTAAATCATGTATCCATTTTGGCTTTACCTTGGTATATGGCATAAAGTGTTGGTCAGTGCCTAACTTTTGCCATACTGCTTTCCAGTTTTTCTAGCATTTTTTGCCAAATACTCAATTCTTCTTCCAAAAGCTTGGATCTTTGGGTTTGCCAAACACCAGGCTACAATAGTCATTTATCATTGTGTACTGAGTGCTTAATCTATTCCATTGGTCCTCCACTCTATTTCTTAGCCAGTACTAGATTGTTTTGATGGTTGCTGCTTTATAATATAGTTTGAGATCTGGTACAGTTAAGCCTCCTTCCTTCACGTTTTTCCCCCCATTAATTCCCTTGATATTCTAGGTCTTTTGTTTTTCTAGATGAATTTTATTATTATTTTTCAAGTTCTATGAAATGATTTTTGGGTAATTTGATGGATATGTCATTGATTAAGTAAATTAATTTAGGAAGAATTGCTTTTTTAAAAATTATATTGACTTATACTACCATAAATCTTAAACTTCTCTTTCTTTGAGGTTTACCCTATCCAAAGTTATCACCTAATCCATAGCCTGGTGGCTAGGCTCTTGGAGCCAAGTGATTTACCCAGGGTCACAGAGCTAGGAAGGGGCTGAGGTCAGATTTGAACTCAGGACCTCCCATCTCCAGGCCTCACTCTCAATCCACTGAGCTGCCTAGCTGCCTAGCTGCCACCTCCTCCATAGACTCTTTTTTTTTTTTTAAACCCTTACCTTCCATCTTGGAATCAATACTGTGTATTGGCTCCAAGCAGAAGAGTGGTAAGGGCTAGGCAATGGGGGTCAAGTGACTTGCCCAGGGTCACACAGCTAGGAAGTGGATGAGGCCAGATTTGAACCTAGGACCTCCCATCTCTAGGCCTTGCTCTCAATCCACTGCTACCGAGCTGCCCCCTCATAGACTCTTAAATGGTCTCCTTGTGGTAAGTCCTTCTCCACTCTAATCCATTGTTCACTCAGTTGGCAAATAATTTTCCTAAAGCACAGGTATGATTGTGCCACCCTTCCAACTCAATAACTCCAGAGGTTCCATATTACCTCCAGGATCAAGAGCATTTAAAACTTTTCACCATCTGCCTTTCCAGTATTAAACTTTATTCTCCTCCATGCACAATAATAGGGCAGCTAGGTGGCCACAGCAGATAGAATTGGAGGCTTGGAATAAGAAAGATCAGAGTTCAAATCCAGCCTTAGATGCTTACTAGCTTTGTGACCTTGGGCAAGTCACTTAATCCTGTTTGCCTCAGTTTCCTCATCTGTAAAATGAACTGAAGAAGGAAATGGCAAACATGTTCAGGATCTTTACCAAGAAAATTCTAGATGGGACCATGAAGAGCTGGACACAACTGAAAAATGACTGAACAACAACATGCACAATGATAAAAGCATTTATTTAGCACCTACTCTGTACCACTTGCCCTATGTTCCAGTCAGATTGGATAACTAGATATTCCCTCATCTCCTGCTGCACCTTCATGCCTCCTTATAAGCATTCCCCCATGTACAAAATATGTCCCATTCCCATCTCTTGTCTGTGGAATTCATTTTTCTTTTGAAGTCTATCTTGTGTCATCCCCTTCACCGTCCTCATAGCTCAAAGTACATTATTCTTCCTACTTCAGTTTTCCTTTATCTGGATTCCTTCTTTGCTCTTATACCTTCTGACTTGTATTATACTTATGTTCCCATCTCCCTGGGCCAGTGATGGCAAATCTTTTAGAGATGGAGTGCCAGCCCCCACACACGTGCTGTGCCCCTCCCCCCCATCACATGCTGGGTAACACCCTAGGTAACCCCCCTTCCCCTTCACAGGAGAGGGAGGAAGCACTCCCATTGGGCTGCTGAGTGGAGGGGTGGGTGAAGTGAAGAATGTCCTCAGGGAGTGTAGAGAGGGGGAGGGGAGTGGCCTGAGTGCTCTGCTCCCCTCCAGCTCTGCTGCCTGTGAGCTACCCACCTCACCTCCTATGCACTCCCATTGGCTGCTGGGCAGAGTAGCTAGGGATAGGAAAAAATGTTGTTAGGCATGATGGAGAGAGGGGAGAGGAGCAGCTCCACAAGTCCCTCTGCCTTTCTAGTAATGAATTCTGGGGTTGGGGGTAGAGAAGAAGGGTGGCTTCATGCCCACAGAGAGTGCTCTGTATGACATTTTTGGTCCCCATGCCATAGGTTTGCCATCACCATCCTATGACATTACATTGTTTTTGGACAGGAGCAATGCCACTGTTCTCATTTGTTGTACTTCAAGCACCTAGCTTAGAAATATTTAATTAATTTTTAATTGAATTGAATTGGGGATACAAAGTTTCATAAGATAGGTTCCCTGCCCTCAACAAATGGAGCATGGGGGAGACTGGATTAAGAGAGATTGTTGTTGTTTAGTCATTTTTCAGTTGTGTCCAACTCTTTGTGACCTCTTTTTGGGATTCTTTTGGCAAAGATACTGGAGTGGTTTGCCACTTCCTTTTTTAGCTCATTTTACAGATGAGGAAACTGAGGTAGAAAGGATTAAGTGATTTTTCCAGGGTCATGCAGTCAGTAAGAGTTTGAGGCTGGATTAGAACACAGGTCTTCTTATCCCAGGCCTGCTACTCTATCCACTGTGCCATCTAGATTAAGCATTCACATAATGACTTCAGAAAGAATGCTCTGTGCCAATGAATGATTTGTACAGCAAACACTGTAAGAGTTCCAGGAATTCAACTCTGCTAAGTGCCTATTTTGTATAAATAGCCCTCATCGATACCAATTTTACAATTTGCAAACTCCTTTTGTCACAAGAGCCCTGTGAGGTAGCTAGTGTGGTTATTTTTATCCTTGCTTTATAGAAATGGAAAGTAAGGCCCTGAGATATTAAGTGACTTGCACAATTAAGAGATAGATCTCTGTTTTCTAACTCTAGCCCAATATTCTTTCCATATATATATATATTTTTCCCATATATCCATATATTGGATTCTATAGGGATGTGTTGGCAAATGTTTAACAACCAGCTCTCCAGAAAAAATTCCTTGTGGCACACTTTTACATTTAATTTGAATGATTAAAATATTCTCTATGTCTTTCTTAAGTCTAGACAATCAACTAAACAATGAGTTAAGCTCTGATTTGTAGTGTTGGTCCATTTCTGAAGTGTAAATGCCCTCACTGATCATTTAAAAATGGGCTCCAGCCCCTTGAATTCCAGGATCACTAAGTGCAGGGAGCCATCAGGCCATGATGCCTTGACAAGGTCACTCATGGATGCCAAGAGGTCACAAAGTGGCTCTTTGGCAAGATGGACTTTTCCACTCAGCCCCCTTTGTATGACTTCTCTTGTCAACATCCCTTACTAATGGAATTGACATGATTGTTATCCTCTCCTTAGTCTCAGAAAAAGTAATATATGAGCAAAATGCTTGCACATTATTTTCCCAAAATATCACCAAAAGATCAGACTCTCAAATCCAAACCCAAAAGACTGTCATGGGTTAACTTTTGCTTAGGTATATAATTCCCAGCAAAAGCTGTTCCCATAAGTCAAGCCCAGAAAATCCCTTACCCCCTGTACAGAAACTTATTCTCCTAAAGCCAGTACATAAATCAATCATAAAGACTTGTACAAAATGCTTTGGTACACCATGCTTCATCAAGCCTCAGTGACTTGATTCTACCAACTAGAACCCTCCTTGAAAAGCTCCTTAACAAACCCTGAAAAATGATCAGCCTAATATTAAATCTGAATTGTGTTCTCAGTACTTCTCTGATCTCTCAACCTCACTGCTATAATAGTTGAATTGTCTCTAGAATTTCTGATTGATTATCTATTTTTATTAAAGGTAATAAGTGATTTTCCTTGATTGTCTGGAAGCTCAAAGGTCCTCATAGGTTAATGAGAAAATTAAGCCACCTGTGACGAAATCATTTATCTTGTGTAGAACCTTTGTGTTTTCTGTCAGAATCAATAGTTACCACATAAACATATAGAATGATCTCAGAATGTTAATCAAACAATTTGTTAAAAGTGAATGTATCACTTATCCAATTATCTTTTCTCAAACGTGTATGTTGAATAATGCAACTTGTGCCAAGAAAATGGGTATAAAAATAAAGACTAAACCTGGGCTTGATGAAGCAGCCACTTCATGCAGAGCATGCCCCAGGCAGAAACATATACACAGAGCTGCCTTCAGTCTCTCATTTCTGCCTATCTGCCACACCTACAGAGAACCCCCTGGAGCCTGGACCCTGGGCCCAGGGCAACTAAAAGAGCTGTCTCTACCTTTTAAGAGTGTACAGTTTAGTAGAAGAATAAGGCACGCCCCTATATGACAATAATACAATAATTTAGCAGGTAGCAATTTTAAAAAACCCTTACCTTCTGTCTTGTAATCAACACTATGGATTGGTTCCAAGGCAGAAGAGTTGGTCACGGTCGGCTCTCACAACTAGGAAGTGTCTGAGGCCAGATTTGAACCCAGAACCTCCCTTCTCTAGGGCAGGCTCTCAAATCCACTGAGCCACCCAGCTACTCCCTGGCATTTATTTTTTAAATAAGTTTTTCTTGATATGTATATTTTTTACATTGCCACAGTTTCCTGCAGCACTTTCTCCTTCTTCTCAGAGAACCATACCATATTAAAAAAATTATAATTTTTTAAGCAATAAAAAGAAAAAGAGGGAAAAATCTGATCAGTGTGTATATGTACACACACAAAACTGAAAACATGTATTACATTGTACATTTGTGGATTTGTGTTTCCATAAATGAGATCTGAGACTCCAAGAAAGAACAACTACCGTTTATATAGTTTTAAGGTTTGCAATGGTCTTTATAAGTATTATCTCGTTTATCTATGATATTTCCTCCTTTTGCAGATGAGAAAACCAAGGCAAATGGAAGGCTAAATGACTTGCCTCACACACAACTAGCAAGTGTCTGAGGGAGGATTCAAACTCAAGTCTTCCTTACTCTTGACCCCATGCACTGTGTTGTATCCACTTATAAGTCGTAGTAGTTGTTAGCATTTATACAGCACATTAACGATGGCAAAGGGCTTTCTGTATACGGTCTTATCTCATTTGATCAGTAAAATGAGAAGTTTAAAGTATATAATCTTTGAGGCCTCTTCCAGCTCTAAAATCCTTTTGTCCAAAATCATACAGATAGTAATCAACAGAACTGGGAATCCCGCCCACGTTTTCAGAATCCAAGGCTGGATTTTCCTGTTAATTCAGGAAACATTAGGCCGTGTGCAGAGCTCTGAGTTGGGGATATAAAAAAATTTCAACGGAGGGACAACGTAACACCTGTGCAAGAAAGGACCACTCAAAAAACCAGTCTGGGGAAATGTGGTTGGGGTTTGGGGGGCGGCTGTGAGAGACTTTGGGCTTTCGTCTTTCAGAAAGAAATAGCGCCATCTGCTGGGAGGTTGTAGGACAGTTACGCGATCAGTCTGACATCGTTAGCTGTCGGCGCCGGGGTTTACTTGTGCGGGTGGATAAGTAATGTGTAGGCACCAGTCAAATATGTGCGTGCACAGAGCCTAACTAACAAGATATTCTGGAGAACAAAGAAGGACAAAATGTATCCTTAAATCAGTTTTTAAGGTCAAATTCGAGCGTGTGCTTATTTAAGAGGAGATCCTAGAATCCCACTGAGGAAGGAAGAGAGAGGAGATGAACACGGCAAGCATCGCACCTCCTTTCCCTTCCCCCCAAGTAAAGGTTCTTTATTGAAACTAATTATCCTATGCTACGGAGGCAGCCCCTAATGAACTAGCTCCAGTGAAAAAAATCTTTGTACATAGACAATGTGTTAAAAGTGTGTGTGTGTGTGTGTGTGTGTGTGTGTGTGAGAGAGAGAGAGACAGAGAGAGAGAGAGACAGAGAGAGAGACAGAGAGAGAGAGAGACAGAGAGAGAGACAGAGACAGAGAGAGAAGTGGATAGTATGTGCCTTTAAAGTACGTGTTCTTGGGGATGGTAACATAAGATACACGATATTGTGTGCAAGGTGTTTTGTTTGGGGTGCGGGTATGTGTGTGAGTTCAATCGATCAGTAAACATCTAATAATGCCTACATTATTTCAGATACCACGCTAGGCTCTGGGGATACAAAGACATTAAAGAAAAACAAAAACTGCCCCCGTCCTCGGGGAAAGTACATTTTATCAGAATGTGTATTCTTTTGTGAGCTATTGGTAAGGCTGGGTGAAACATGTTATAAGTTGTGTGAGATATGCGCTGTTGGGGACTTCCTGAGTGACTCTAGAATAATACTAGCATTTCTACAGAGCTTTAAATTTTGTAAAGCGCTTTGCTTATCTCCTTTGGTCTACGAAGGGATGTATATTTATTCTGTTGTGTGTTGGGTTCACGTAAGGGTTGAGATTGCGTGTGTGTGCTAACCTGTGCTAACTTCTCCAGGGGTAGGAGGCGAGCTCACACTCTGTGACTTCTATAATCCGGATAATTCTGTCCCGATTTGGGACAAAGCAGAGCTCAACTCCCCATCTTTCCAGCCCCAGACTTGCATAGGAACTACAATTCCCAGGTAGCTTCAGGCCGGTCTCGGGGTTGGGCCATAGCTTTGATCTCCAGGAGACCGGAAAGGGAAGGGACCTATTGCGAACTCGGGAAAGTGCAACAGCACACCAATCCTCGAGCACAGAGACTGTCGTGAAGGCGGAAATAGAAAGTCAAGGAAGTACCCAAATGAATTTTGGCCAATCGTTGTTCTCAAGGCCCTTGATGGCTAGGAAAGACTGGGATGGGGCGGGGGGTTACTCAATGAGAGCCGACCGTGACCAATGAAGGGGCAGAAGAGTTGTTGAGGGGCGGGTCCGGTGTTGACTAGCAGGTCCATAGGCCTGTAGATTTGATTGGTCTGAGGCGGGCGCCATGGCCACTTTGGTGAGCATGGGACGTGGGGCCGAGAAGAGTGTACGAGCCAGAGGCCGTAGACCCGGGAGGCCCAGACGGTCTCCCATACGCCCGCAGGAGCCCATAGTGGTGGACCTGGTCAGCGACAGCGGCAGCGAGGAGGAGGTCGGCGCGAGCGGTGCCAGGGTCGGGCAAGGCCCGGCCTATTCTAGAAATGGAGAGGGCGCCGAAGGCTGCCCCCGGGCCCACGACGGTTATAGCGATAGCGACAGCGAAGAGGAAGGGACCAGAGCAGCAGAGCGGCTGCGACTCAGGCCCCCTGCCCCGCGGCGGCGGCGCCTTCTGCTGGGGGCTGGGGAGGCCCCCGCCGTCCCTGTATATTCGGGCAAGGTGGGAGTTCCAGGGGGAGCGAGCGGGAAGGGGTGGCCTCAGGGACCCTCGCCCTCGGGAAGGTATGAAAAGGGAGCACTTCGAGTGTAACAAGGAGGTGGGATGGGATGGGATGGGAGTGAACGGACTGAGGACGTCAGGATGCTGCGGGTGGGTGGGCTGGTGACTCAGTCTGGATGACCGATCCCGTTCTTCTGCCTCCTGCTGATGTCTGTAGGTGAAGAGCAGTCTCCGCTTCTTCCCCAAGGATTTTAGACATCCACTATTCAACGAAAACCCTAGCGAGGAAGGTGAGATGGGGAAGCTGTCTGGGGAGGTGGAGGCCATCTGGGCAGGTAAGCAGACCAGCTGCAGCCCGAACAAATGATCACTGGGTTCCAAAAAGAACTAGGAAACCTTTCTTAACTGTCTTAATTTCAGTGCCTTCTCTAGCTATTTATCGTGTATAGAGCTTGCATGTACATATTTGTTAGCTTGTCCATTAGATCTTGAGCTCTGTGAGGGTAGGACCTCTCTTTTGCCTCCTTTTGTATGCTCCTTGGCTGGCATATGGTTACTAATTAGACATCTTCGGTTCCAATTTTAGACTACCAAGGAAAGTGTTATAGAAATTTTTGTAAATAAGTATTCTTTTCCTCTAATTTTTTTTTTTGGGGGGGTGGTGGTGGTGTGATGTGGGGAAGAAGATATAGGTCTAGTGACGGCATGGTTGAGTCAAAGGGTATGTACAGTTTGGTAACTTTCAAGGTTTTAATTCCAAATTGCTTTCCAGAATGGCTGGACCAATTCACAGCTCCACCCAACACTGTACCTTGGATAGGGCATTCTCTCTAGAGTTTGTTTTAACAGGCAGAGTTGTCCCTGAGTGAGACCAGTGGTTAGGGCAAGAGAGAAAGATGTTGTGCCTAGGTACTTTTTTGGGCAGGTGGGAGAGTGGAAGGTCCTGGTATATAGATAGCTATCTATATCTGTATATCTCTCTAAACATAACACAAATAAATAACAAAACTGATTATTTGACAAATATACCTGAGCTCACATATCCAGGTCAGTGCCCTTGCATAGCAGACCCCATTGTGAGACCATATCCTTGTTCCAAAGAGAAGATAAATTAATCAGCAAATATGTGATAAATGTTGGGATACAAGGAGTAAAGCAAAATATTCCTGCCCTCAAATGCTTATTATGTATGTTATTTATTAGCCCTGGATACAGTTATAAGAATAGGGACCATAACTTCATTGATATTGGAAACTCCCGCATTAGAAAATTCCCTCTGCCAAAGCAGATCAGCCCCTTCACTACAACTTTTAGTCTTAGAGAATAGCCCTGAACACCATAATTAAATCACTGGGACAGTAACTCTCAAAGAAGTGTGGGCCTTCAACCCAGGTCCTTTTGGCTTGAGGCAGGTTCTGTCCACAAACCCATGCTGAAATAAAAAAACAAAAGTGAGATGTCATTTCCCTTTAAGGAGCTTACATTTTAATAGAAGGAATCTCTCCTAGGGGAGTGGTAGATAGGGAAGGATGGGAAGTCATGGTTATAGTGAGTGGCTGCCCCCTGACATACCATTTCAGTACTATTGACTTGATTATTGGCCAGAAAAATGGCTACGGTAAAAATGAGAATCAGTCAATCGATAAACATTAAGTGCCTATTACATGCCAGAAAGTACAAAAAGATGCAAAAGAAAACTCCTTGTGGAGGTTACCATTTTAAGAATTCATGACTCTAGATTGTTCAGAGGAGCTCTTCCAGGTATGGCTTCTGGTAGTCTGGTTTGGAAGGTGGCATAAAATAAGTAAGGTAAAAATAAGGACATGTGGTCACAGAGATCATAAGGGTGGAGTGACTACTTGATGTTATTATTCGGATTGCCTTTAGAGTCTGCAGTATCATCTTTTGGATATCACTAATGGTGGCAAATTTCATTTTTTGAGGGTAGGGATATTGAAGCTTATTCATAGAAGGCAAATCCAACCCATTCTCCAGTTCACTTCTGGATCCACTTGCAAAATCCATTTGTCTAATATATATATATATATATATATATATATATATATATATATATATACTATTGAGTTAACTCTGGGTTATCAATCCAACTCATTGTTCCAAGTCCAAGTCAGAGAATTGGGCATTTTTCATCTTTTTTCCTAGGGAGTAGTGAAGGAAGCAAACCTTGATTTTTGTAATTTATATTTGATTTCATTCTGCATTTCATCTTATTCTGTAACTTTAATCTATTTCATATAGTAATCTAATCTGTTTTCTCTGTCTCTTGAGTATAAAAGCTCATGAGTTCAAAGTTCACCCTCCCTCTCTGAAGCTAGATTTAAAGATTTAAGCTTTACCTTTTTTCACTGTTAAAGAAAAACTGAGCTATTTTTAAAGATTCAAAACTCTCATGAAACATTCTACTGTTAAGGAAATTGTTCTCTCAGCACCATCTGCAAATCTATTTGTGCCAAGGGAACTTGTTATCATCTATAACTGCAGCTCTTGATGAACTCCAAGGAATTGATGCTATAGTTAAGAGCATATAAGCTTGATCTGGCCGCATCTTAGCTTTATCCCTTCCCAATTAAAAGTGGTCATCTCTTATTCCCAGACACCTGTGAGTTTGCTACTCTCAGCCATTATCACTGTTCTGAGGTTATAGCTGGGTCCTATAAATTCACAAAGCATTCCTTCAGGATAGAAAGGGGTGACCCTCATGTGTGTATATACCTGCTTTTCTTAATACAACTGATCTTGAAACCTCATCCCCATAACCAATGGTATGATTTCTTTACCTACTGTTATGAGGAAGAGATAAGCTTGGTAGGTTTTGCAGAGGGCAGAGGCATGAGACTAGCAGAGAATTCTGGAATCTTGAAGGGGGGGGTTAAGCTGGAAAAAAACTCAGGGACTGTTAGGCTGTCTGTCTCTCTGGATTTGATCCTGGAGGGTGTGGCTGCCAAGTCCTGGGAGTTTGACCCCATCCTTTGTTACTGCTGTGTTGCTGGTTGTGTGCTGTGTGTCCTGAGGAAGCTGTCTTTGTCCTGTGTCACCTGAAGCTGATTGTGAGCTGAGGACCAAGTCCATCTGGACTCTCAGCATCTTCCCCTGGATCCCTGCCTGATCTAGTATTTGCCAGTATCTCCCTTAACACCAAGAGGGTTAAGGCAGAATAGATGTACAGGGACTGGGTTTATAGTTTAGCCTATCAGGGAGATAGTGTAGGGAAATTAACTCTAATAAGAGCCTTCATGCAAAGGCATTAGATTTTGGGTTACTTTAGTTAGTAATCTCAGTGATAGGATTTCCCCTTACCCTCTCAACCTTTCCCTTATTTAATAAAATACACTCCCAGTTACTGTGGTTTGTTATCTGTGTGCTAGTCTCAGACCAGGCTCTGTCTGGTCTAGGCTGATTATTTGGCCCTTCCATCCATAGTGGAGAACCTGTCACTGGCCCAAAATATCCATCTCACCCCATTCCCCAAACCCTCTCCCTTTTACGCTACTCTGTTCTGTTCTTTGTTGCTTATAAAAAAGAATTATATCTACAATTCTTTGTCTTTGGCTAAAAACTAAAGCAAGCCATTGATCCATTTATTAACAGGTTCTATGCCATATTGATAAGCTATTATCTTGCTCAGAGAAAACTTACTTCAGTCTACCTTTGGCTGAGTTTCACTCTGCACAGTAAAGCCAAACTCCTTTGAATGGTCATGGATCTCATTTAGGGGGATCTTTGATGTTCCTGGATTCCTCTTGCCTTCATGATCATATTTCATAGGGCAGCTATTATCTGAGGGTCTTCTAGACTTTCTATGATATTTGTCTTCTTTCAAAAACTTGTCCAGACTAAATTTCTCAAATGGAACTGATTCTTCTCAGCAGTCTAAGCCAGAATATTCCTTATTGGATACAGATTTGTAGGTCTTTATTTGAACCTCAGTATACATATCTTTGTTCAGATCTTGACCAAATCTGTAGATGTTTGGGGCTTTTTCTTTTTGCTATTTCTCCATGCTTGATAAAAAACATTATGATTTTCATGTTTTCCATCAGGAAAAAAAAAACACTGGTACACACTCTTGGTCTGATTGAGGAGCCTCTGGTCCTACTGAAGTTCATTGCAAGTCCAAGGACTAGATACACCAAGAGCAATGACTTCACTGATATCATGACTCTTCTCTGTAACTTTGATCTCTTATCAGGAGCTGCCTTGGAAAGTTTCCTGTTATGTTTCTCTTTACATCTTTATGAGCCTTTGCTTAAACAATGTAGAGAGCTTCCGCAAATTTTTCACATTTTTCATTAATTTGAGCTGTCTTAGAATGGATACTAAGTATTGGTTCCAAGGCAGAAGAGCAGTAAAGGCTAGGCAATCTAGGGTTAAATAACTTGCCCAGGGTCACACAGCTAGAAAGTATCTGAGGTCATATTTGAACCCAGGACCTCTTGTCTCCAGGCCTAGCTCTATCCACTGAATCGCCTAGCTGTCCCTCATTTTCCCAAATTTAAAAACAGGGAGAAATTTTCCATTCCTGTTTTTTCATAGCCATCTCTTGGTTTGGAGACTGTATGACAGCTGCAGGAGGAGGAAGTCAGACAGGAATTTAAAAATTTTGAGTCTTGAAGGTTTTATTGGATCTTTCTTGTTTTTCTACCATCTGTATAATTATTTGCTTAGCCCCAGATTTGAAAGCCACTTCTTACTGATAGAGTGTACTTGATGCACTGAGCTGGGGCTAGTTTATCCACTACTTGAATTGCCATATCTTCTGAGATACCTCTCTCTAGAACTACCCATTTCTTCTATTATCTCTTTAATGGTTTCTTTATCAGCTCATTGCTGGTCTGGGTTCATTAGCATTCACAACTTTTTTGGGAATTAAGCCATTGTATTTGTTATAAGTGTCCTTCTTTAATTGTTTCATAATTTCTGCAGCCATCTGAATTGCCTGGGCATTGGATATTTTTTTTTCCTTTTTATATCCAGTGGGGATTGGGCCATATATATTTCTGAAAAGGCACCTCCAAATCCAAAGTCGTTTAACAATCTAGGTATCCAACCTTTTTGAGATCTGAATGGGAGAAGTTCTCTTCATGATGAAACCAGCAAGCTTGCCTTGATCTCTGTGATCTTACACTTTACACAGCCTCAAGCTAATCCTAAGTAGGTTGTATGAGTTCAAATACAAAACTGGTCAACATTATATCTTCTGCTATCTTGAATTCTTATAGTGTTTTCCTGGTTCTACTTTATTCTGTATGAGTTTCTCCCTTGCTTCTCAGAATTTTTCACATTCATTGTTTCTTATGGTACAGTATTACATGAGTATCTTTTTAATTTCTACTTCTTTGCTACCACAAAAAGTGTTATTATGGGTTAAAGGGTGTACATATTTTAGTTAAGTTATAGTCGGACCAATTCATAGCTCCAGTAATTAGCACCATTCCCTAATTTTTCAGGCTTATTTTGAAATTGTAGAATCTAATCCTGAATCTTGGAAGGCAAATCAGTTCCCACCCATAATGCTCAGGCTGCAAATTGGTATTCATTGTAACTATATTTCACCTTAATAAGATGTATTTGGGAGATATGAGAGAAGGGAGAATGAGCACATTTTGTAATCTGACAAAGAAAGTCCAACTTGGCTGAGAGTGGAGGGAAAATGTAGACAGGCAGAGTTGAGACACCCTGTGTAGTTGAGTGAAGTGGTTAAACCATGTTGAATTGGGACTACTATCAGTGGGATTGAAGCAACCTTCAGTTGCTGAAAAGCAGGGGATCTTATTGGATCTTTGGGTCTTGAAGCCTTCATGTACCTCTCTAGATTTTCTGTTGCTGATTCTTAACTGTGGTTTTTTCTTCCCTCTTTGTTACTCTTCTTTTTCTCCCAGTTGTGGATTTGGATTCTGATAGACCCCTTTCTGAGGCCATCTATTTGCCAGTTTCTTCCTCAGAAAAGAGGCCAAAGGCTAATGATGAAGAAGAGGAGAACCAGTTTTTGTGAGTATGCAGAATCCTTTTGGGAGCAGGAAAGTGATAGTGACTCTCAGTGGTTGGCATGTTGTCTAGGATCTAGGGAGGGAGGGATAGGATGATGCAATGGGATATTTGGGTTTGGGGACATTTTCATAACCAGACCTGGGTACTAGGATCCAAAGGGAACTGGAACTTCTGTTTCTCTTGGTCAGTGACTGCTCTGGGCTCTGCTCTCCATTTTCTTTTATATATCTTCTCTTTAGGGTCCAGGACAGTTCTCCTTCCCCTTCTCCCCCTCCCAGACGCCGAGGGCCATCCAGGAAAGCACCAACAGCCCTTGGGAAAATAAGGTGAAGTCTGTCTCTGTTGGAAGCAGGGGATGAATGGCAGCTATTTTGGAGAACTTTTAGGATTTACTGAATTGAGAGTAGTTAGTGCTTAATGAGAGGGTGGATAGGTGAGACCTTGACTCCTTTTTCTGATTTTACAGGGAAGTGAATAAGCGTTTGCAGGGTCTCCGTTCTTACCTGAGTCCCCTGTCAAGCAAAGACCGAGTTTCTCAGAACTCTGAGGATGAAGTGATATTGGTGGAGGAAGCCTATGCTGTGGAGAGCTCCCGACCCTTAACTCTTAAAGTGAGGTGCCGAGCTGACCTTGTCAGATTACCTCTTAGTACGGTGAGTACATGGGAACAAGACGTAATAATGGGTTAATTTGGGGAAACATGGAGCCAAGGAACTGGCCTAATTTCCCTGGTCCTTAGTTTAGAGGACAGGACAGTCAGTTTTGCTTATGAATTCCAGGTAGATTGTACTGATGTTGGGTATGAAAGCATTTCTTATACCACTTTTTTCCCAGGCTGAGCCCCTGCAGGTTGTTGTGGATCACATGGCATCTCGACTAGGAGTGTCCCCTGCCCGAATTCTTCTGCTGTTTGGAGAAGTGCAACTTTCCCCTAGTGCCACCCCCAGCTCACTAAAGATTGGAGTGGCTGATATCATTGGTGAGTGGAAGTGGTTGTGGGGCCGAATCAAAGTGAAGCATGAAAATCTGTAGAAGGAGCCTGAGCTGCCTGCTAAGTCCATCTACTTTCCTCCCTCTCTCTTACAAGATTGTGTGGTCCTATCCAGTACTCCTGAGCCTTCAAAAGAGTCAGGATCAGGGGAGGAACTTCGCCTCAGGGTTCAGGGACAAGAGAAACACCAGGTCTTAGAGGTCACGATTCCCCGGGTAAGTGAGGAATGGAGCCCTGGGTATGGATACCCTCCCTCCCATCCAATCAGTTCCTTTGGTGACATCTACTACTCTGAAACTCAGTCCTTTTCTGAGAAAGGCATCCAGAGGCTGTCTCCAGGGTATTCTTTATTTTGTCCTTTCCAGTTTCAACTTTGTTTTAAAAGGAGAGAAAAGGAAAGGGCTTTCCTTGGCCTGATAATTTTGCCTTCTTCCCTTCTGCCTTAAGACCCTTTTATTTAATCATAGCTTGAAATTGGAAGAAGTCTTGGAGGTTAGCTAATCCAGCTCTCATTTTCAGAACCTTAATGAATTTGTGCCAATCTTTTGGTCTATCATTTTTCCAGTCCCAGTTTTTTAAGTTACTACTTTATAGTTTGGGATCTGGTAGTGCTAATTAACTTATCAATTTTCTTTATCATAATTCTGGGTATTTTTAATCTATTAGTTTTACCATAAAAAATTTGTTCTGATGACGTAACTAAATAACCTACAGGTATTTTGTTTTGTATTACATTAAATCTGTATACTCCCTTTGGGAAAGATTGATATTTGAGCTATATTTGTTCCACCTAAATATTTTCCACCAAAATTACTTTGAGGGCTATCTTTGTATTGTTTATGCATTGATTATGCAGATGATTTAATGCACAGAGATTTTATATATTATTTATTGTAAAAATATTTCTCATAAGTGTTAGTTATTCTGGGTTATAGTTAATACTCTTTCATTACAAAGGAAGAAACTGAGTCCCAGAGAGGGAAAGTGCCTTGTCCAAGGTCTCTTTCATTTATCAGTACCATCTTTTATTGTAACCACCACCATTTCTGTAGCATTTTTCTGTCCAAATCCCCACAGTTCTTTCGTTCGGGCTCTTATGATACTTTCTTCCTTTAGGGTGCTCCTCTTAGAACACTGATGTCTCACTATGCAGAGGCCATGGGACTCAAAGGACATAAGCTCTCTTTCTTTTTTGATGGTGAGAAGCTTTCGGGCCAGGGGACCCCGGCAGAGTTAGGCATGGAACAAGAAGACCTCATTGAAGTTAGGGGTTGAAGTGCAGTGTCCTGCTCTCTACCTCTTCTCCTGCCCTCAGACAATGAGATGTGAAGCTGGGGCTCTTCAGGAGTGAAGGAGAATAAGTGGCTGCCCTTGTAGCCTTCCTATTCCATCTTCTCTCCTTCCTTCAGTTGCCCTAAAGCTAGATTAGAGAAATATATTCCCTTTCCCCTTGCCATCATTTACCCCTCACCCTTCTTTCACAAGTATCTTGGCATGAAGCTGCTACTCTAGCATTTGTTCTTGTTAGTTTCCAAGAGTGCATCCTGGTCCCTTTCTGCAATTCTAAGTATATATTTGTGTGTGTGTGTGTGTTTATTCACCCTGTATATATGTAAATGTGTCTTTTGACCTCTTTCTCCTTGTACTGATTCTTTTGGATCTTGGAGTGATGATTTTGCAGACCTCTTGTTTCCAAATCTCTTTTCATGAAACTAATCATTTTTGTAATTAACATTAAAATAAAAAAAATGATGAAGTTTGGATCCTGGGTTTGAACTTGAATTCTTCCAGGATCTTTGCCTCATAGGTGGGATGGTGGACAGAGAGGGTCAAAGAATTAAGTGTAATGATATTTAAAAGGAGGGGGAAGAGTATTCAAGCTCCAGAAGGTCAAACTCTGGATGGATTTGGGTTGGATTGCTGGACAGTCTTTTGATAGGGGAGGGTCATCCTGTTACTTGTGACACTTCTCCCAGCCTCTCCTATTTCACCTCACCTCTTCAATATTAAGGAGGGCATTAGCTGTGATCTCAGGAGAGGAATCGATTAAATAAGACATGGTTTTTGCCCTCATAAAGCTCAGAATTTTTAGTGGGGGGTTACACATGTATGGTAAGAATTTTGCTCCCCAGGGACTCTCTCTTCTAGCATCCCATTTACATATCTACCTTAACTAAAAACTTTTGTGTAGCTCTGCCCTTTCTCCTCACTGAAATGTGGCTGTGGAGGTTGGGTGAGAGTCAGATAGGAGAATTTTACCCATGTGTTCTTTATTAGGCTTTCTAATTTTGTTTCTTTTATTTCTTCAACTTTAAGTGATTATTAATAAATCTTATAAAATATACTTGGAGATATTGGATATTAATTTAAATCTTACATTTACTTCAGTATTCAACAATTGTGGTTTTGTTGATTTTTGTATTCTTTCCACAATGTATAGTTCCTGAAATGTGAAAGATCTCATGAATCTACAGCAATCTAGGGACGAGCCTTTCTTACCTAGGTGAATCATCTGTCAACCATCAGTGACTGGGCCCTAAATTAAAGCCTTTCTAGCTTTGTAGGAGCCGAGAGAGCTTACTCCCTCCCTGCTGCCAAAGAGAAGCTAGTTACCTCTTACCTGTTATGTTGAGGCATGAGAGTAGGATTTTGCTGGATCACATCTGCACAAATAACTACAATACAAAATTATGTATTAAGTATACAAGATAGATAAAAACTAAGTTATGTCAAGTTCTTGGCTGTAAACCTTAAAATTTCTTAGACTTATAAATGTTGGAAATTTCACCATTGGGAAATTTCATACTTGGAAAATTTCTTACTGATAGTGTATTGGAATGTGAACCCCATTGGCATGGGAGGTTCCTTCTCCTCCCTTCTTAAGATTACTTTAGGACAGAAACCTTTTGCTGAACAATGGAAAGGGCTTTGACCTATGCTTAAGCACAGAACAGGAATTTCTTTGAGTCATGATTGATTTTAGAATTGATACAATAGAGATACTTGGAATGACAGAATCAGGTCTTGGAAAATACAATTTCCACCCCACTCAGTCCTAACAGGATTTAGGAAGGGCTGCAGCATAGATCAAAATTTAATTATTTGAGAATATGACCTCCAACAGACATGTGCAAAGCCCCAGACCTCTGGGCGGTCCTGGGTTAAGCTAGAGCCACCATTGGCACAGGGAAATTGAAGGACAGTGATTGGTAGATGTGAGAACTGAGGGGAGGGAACTTGGATGGTTTCCTTAAAGATAGAGGGGGTCTGAGGACTGAGGGGGGTGGTGGGAGAGTTTTGGCTCTGAGTGGTTGGAGAGGTGCTCTGAGAAGCTTGCTCTGAAGGAAGCTGAAGGTGGGGGCCTCTGAGACTGTTTCTCCATTTTGGTCACGTGAGTAATAGGGACTGATCTCTTTTCTTTGCCCCAGCTATCTAAGGGCTTGGGCCCTTTGGCCCAGCCTAAACAGAAGGGGTATTTAAGCCCTATTCCCTTCTCTCTCCCTCTCTCTCTCTATCTCTAATTCCTTTCTTCCTCCTGTCTGTAATTAAACTCTATAAAAGGTTGACGGCTGATTTGAGTTTTCATTTAGGAATTACATAGCTGAATTCCTTGGCGATCTTAAATTAATATATATCAGTCTTTTAAAAGTGATTTCCTTGTCACATGGCTAGGGTCATCATTGTCTGGGACCATCGAGGAATAATCATAGTATCATTTGGCATTTGATTTGGGCTTTAAAAGGTGGGTAACATTTCAGAAGGGGGTGCTGGGAGTGTTAGTCAAAATCGGCTAACTGGAATAAGAAGGGTTGGGACCTTTCATCCAAACTCCTTCCCCATGGGCCTTCCCCCAGCAGCTGAGAGAGGCTGCTCTGGTGAAATATTTCTGTTTGAGATCAAGTCCCTGGAGGCTGTGGAATGGAACAAATGGCCTGTGGGAATCCATCGTCTCACAACCCTTGCATCTAGCTCCCTTCAAATTAGAGAGGGGACCTGGCCAGGACTATTGAACTCCTAAGCTCAGCTTTGCTCCACTTCCTACCAGCTTTGAAGGCGGGGAAAGGAAAGGGGCTGGAAGGGACTTTGGAGTCAACTGGGCCAACGCCTTGAGAGGCGAGGGGCTTGTCCGGCACAATCATTTGTTAGGCTTCTATTGGGTGCCAGGCCCTGGGCCAAGAAGCAACTCGCTGCTTTTCGGAGGTGGGGAGGGAATGGGGAAGAAGGGAGAGGGAGTAAGATCTTTAGCCACTCAGCTCAGAGAAGCAGGGGAAGCCTCGGGCAAGGTTGCAAGCCCGCCTCCCTTGTTGCTATAGTAACTAACCACGTGTTCGGGGCCAGATACTATCACGTGATGTGAGCTCGGCACGCTCCGCCCCTGGGTCATGTGATCTGCGCGTAGGTATCATGGCGGTGGCAGCAGTGCATTTCGGAGCCTAAGCACTTCGGGGTATCAGTGACGGCGACAGCAGACCTGGTGGGCGCTGGGAACTGTGCGCCGGTCGGGGTGAGAGGACTTCCTAGACCAAAAGAGAGGGCGGTTTGGAGCGCCGCTACCCTGTAGGCTAGAATGGCTCACAGAACTACATCCTTATACCCGAACCTCTTGCAAACTTAGCTTGTTTGGATCCCCTTCTCTTGTTTGGATCCCTCTTTCGAGTCCTCCATGAGCCTTTGCTTGTCTTGGGCTTCGGATATGCTCCCACCCCCCAACTACAGCCCCTCCCATGGTGCTGGGCTCGCCTTCTGTTTCCCTGTCCGGTTTGCAGTGACCACATGAACATGTTTTGTGTGTACCTTCTCAGGTCAGGTGAATAGGGGCCCGGGATGCTGGAGGCCAGACCATGGTGGAGGTCTGGCCTTACAAACTAGGGAAATGGCTCAATTAGTTTGATTCCATGAGCCTCCTTTTTTTTTTTACTTGTAAGATGAGCATAGTGATAATACCTCTTGAGGTTGTGAGAATAAAATAAAAGCCACATATAAAACACTTCTATTAAACATAAGCAGGCATTTCCCCTGAATCTTTTTTTACCTACATAAGAGACACTGGAATTTTTCATATGAAGGCTTATTAAGAGTTGTGGGCTAAGGATCAGGGAATCTGGGTTCTAGCCCTTGTTTTTTCATTTATTTTTATGACTTTAAACAAGTCATTCCATTTCTCAGGGTCTCAGGATTTTTCTTTGTAAAAAGCAGAGGATCATCAATTTAGAGCCAATGGAGATTTTAAAAGGGGTTCGATTTTTTTTATCCAAGGCTTTTTCTATTTCTTTCTTTGTGTCTTCTACATGATGAATATATGTATTCCTATTCCCTCCAGGTAAATTGGTTGGGCCTGACAGTGGGCTGGGCAAGTAACCATATAGAGAGCCAGCTGAGAGGCAACCATGTCTGGGCTGCTGGGTCAGCCCGACACAACCCCATTTCTCAGCCAAGCAGATGACACAGAAGAAGAAAAAGGGAGTCTGGGGGCTGGCAAGACTGCAAGTTTTGGGGGCGCAGAGCCCCAGGACAGAGAAAATCCAGATGGGGAAGGGCTACATTTGATAACAGGCATCTCCCCCGGACATGCAACTTTGATCGTGGGTGTACTTTGCTATATCAACCTTCTTAACTACATGGACCGATTTACTGTGGCAGGTAATTAATTTGGAGGGACTTTTGTAACAGAACACAATCTTTGAAGGTTGTTGTTTGTTTAGTTGTTTTTCAGTTGTGTCTGACTCTTTGTGACTCCATTTGGGATTTTCTTGGCAGAGATACTGAATGGTTTGCATTTCCTTCCCTGGCTCATTTTACAGATGAGGAAACTGAATTAAACAAGTAGTAAGTGTCTGAGGCCAGATTTGAACTCAGAAAATGATTTTTTCTGACATTAGGCCTGACACTTTATCCACATTGTCATCTAGCTGCCCATCCTTGATGGTAGCAACTACTTAATTTCTGTTTTTTTTATCTTGAACACTTTCTACATAATGGTGATTAATAAATGTTGAGCCAATTTTGAGGCAGCCAAGAAAAGACATGAGACTCTTGGAAATGATTCCAGTGCTGGGAAGAAGCGGGAGATAAGTTTTATTTGAAGGATATTTTCTTTCCCTCACCATTTCCCTTCTACTATACTGTCTTTTCAGGTGTTCTTCCAGACATTGAACAATTCTTTGTTATTGGTGACAGTAGCTCTGGCCTCATCCAGACTGGTGAGTGGGGTTTTGTCCCTGAGATTAGCGGCTTCCAATCAGAGAAAGACTGTTTCTGAAGTCTGAGA
Organism: Monodelphis domestica; assembly: GCF_027887165.1. Lineage (NCBI taxonomy): Eukaryota > Metazoa > Chordata > Mammalia > Didelphimorphia > Didelphidae > Monodelphis > Monodelphis domestica. The sequence goes on along the minus strand of NC_077233.1, from coordinate 135,637,576 downwards.
GAATTTTTTTCCCCTCTCTGACTCTTTCTTTGATATGTGTTTTTTGGGTGGGAAGACAAGGCAAGCTGATAAAGAGAGTTTAATCCTTCTGTCTCTTCTCCAGTGTTCATTTCCAGTTACATGGTACTGGCTCCTGTATTTGGCTACTTGGGTGACAGATATAACAGGAAGTACCTCATGTGTGGTGGCATTGCCTTCTGGTCATTGGTGACTCTGGGTTCTTCATTCATCCCTAGAGAGGTGAATTTTTTTTGTTCTGGCCCACTCTCAAAATACAACTACAATAAACTAATGTGTTACTTAAATAGTTGTCTGTCTTTGTTTACTCTTTTACCTGAGAGCATTAAGGCTATAGAGACATTCATTCTTTCCCACCCTTACCCTTTGTTTTTTTTCCCTCTGCTTATACTCTAAATGTAGACATTACCCAAGTTTCTCTCCTTGACTCTCTTTTCTTCTCTTTGTGTTTTCTCTCTTAGTGAACCAGATTACCTAACGTGGTTTTACCTGTCATTTCTATGTAGATAATTTCTAAGTCAATGTTTTGGGTAGATTTTGTTAATTTTGTTTTGCCAAGAAACTTGGAGAACCAGGGAGGTCATTATGGGCTTTGTGAAATTCTCTGAGGTGGAGAAAGACCAATATTTGCCTTTTTTCTTTTCCTAGAGGTTTTGGCTGCTTCTCTTTACTCGGGGACTGGTAGGTGTTGGGGAGGCCAGTTATTCTACCATTGCCCCTACTCTCATTGCGGACCTCTTTGTGGCTGATCAGCGGAGTCGAATGCTCAGTGTCTTTTACTTTGCCATCCCTGTGGGCAGGTGAGGTCCTGGGGAAGAGGAAGTTGGAGGAACTAGGGATCTATCTTCTAGTATGGAAGATGGGTTTTCAGGCCTGGAAAACAAGAGATAAAAAACTAGCCTGGGTTGAGATTCTAATCTTATCTGGAGAGAGCAGAGGCTTATGTGTGGTGTATCCTCTAACTTGCATCCCACAATCTTTTATCCAGTGGTCTGGGTTATATCGCAGGATCAAAGGTGAAGGATGTGGCTGGCGATTGGCACTGGGCACTCAGGGTGAGTCTTCCATCAGAGATGGAGAGGGTATACAAATCATCCTTCCTGAGCCTTGTTACTCTCTTTTGGCCCTCTTCCAAAGTTTATCTCACCAGTAGGATATTGGGGGGAGGGAATGCTGTCTAGCCTCCAGCTGGTCCTGAGGTAAGGGGACTATTCTCACGATGCCCTATGTTCTTAGGTCACCCCAGGCCTTGGGATGGTAGCAGTGTTACTGCTGTTTCTGGTGGTGAGGGAACCACCTCGTGGAGCTGTGGAACGATATTCAGACACCCCTCCCTTAAGCCCCACATCTTGGTGGGCTGATCTACGGGCTCTGGCACGGAAGTGAGTCCTGGAACTTTTTGTATAACCCTTGACTCATACCACTTGAACTCCTTTAATTCTTTGAGGAAGATTGTATATACTTCTTGTAAAATGAAATAGGAGAGCATCCTTTGTTGACTGACTCTTACTTATGGGAAGTATGAGCCATGAGACCTTAACACCCCCTTCCATCTAGTGGCTGGATAACTAAATTACAGTCTGGGTATTGGGGAGGAAAGAAGCAACTTCATTCTATGTCTGTTTGCCTTGTAAGGATAAATGTTGCTTGTATCAAATAGTCTCTTGCTCTCTTTTAGAGTCTTCCCTTTCTCACTCCCTATTAGTTAACTTTTTCCCTTGCCCTAAGTGCTGTTGAGGGATGATGGGAGATGACAGTTTTGTACTTTGATCTCCTTTCTGCTATAGTCCCAGTTTTGTACTCTCTTCCTTGGGATTCACGGCTGTGGCCTTTGTCACGGGGTCTCTGGCATTGTGGGCGCCAGCATTCCTGCTTCGTGCTCGAGTAGTCTTAGGAGAGACCCCACCCTGCCTCCCTGGAAAGTCTTGCTCCTCTTCAGACAGGTACCAAGAAGGAATCTCAGTGGGGAGGAGATATGGAAGGGTCTTTGGATAAGAATGAATGATCCATCTTTCTTCCCCTGAAAAACTCTAGTGGATTTATATATTTGTGGGAGATAGGTAAAAAGGGACAACAAGGATCAGGTGTCAGATTTGGGCATCCAGTCATAGTAGCTGAAGAAGGGAATGATTAGGGACAAGATATTGCAAGTATTTGATACTAGGGAACCAGGTAGTCTCTGGGACTAGGAAGGTTCAGGAGACTTACTGAGAAATCCAGCTGGGGTTTTGGGAAAATTGAAGGTTTAAAAAGTAGGAGACAAAAAAATAATGAAAAAAGTAGGCAACAACTATGAAAGAGTGGAAGGAAACATGAATTCAGAACAACTGGATTAGAATTTTGCCTTATGTTTTCTACATTCACTTCTTTCTTTTAGCCTAAGTGTCCTCATCTGTAGAATGAGAATGGATTTGCTCATTTAAGAGTTAAACTAAAGCTCTACAGAAATGACACCTGTTAGTGAAGGATAAAATTTCTGGAGATGAAAGCCAAGGCCTGGTGGGTGGGTCCAGGGAGAAGTCACAGTTTCCAGAGACTGATATGGCTCATTGAAGCCAGGAGTGGGAGATCTCACTCTACCTGGTGGCAGCTTCATCCCAGCCTTTAGACCCAGTCCTACTTGAACTTGGGAAAGTCTCAAGGAAACTTTTACACTAATGTTAGGTCATAGGCCATTAAGCTCTCCTAAGTTTGACTCTTTTCTCTCTCCCAGTCTCATCTTTGGGGTGATCACCTGTGTGACTGGGATTCTGGGTGTGGCCTCTGGGGTGGAGATCAGCCGCTGTCTACGCCGAACCAACCCCAGGGCTGATCCCTTGGTCTGTGCAGCTGGATTGCTGGGCTCTGCCCCATTTCTGTTCCTGGCCTTGGCTTGTGCCCAGGATAGCATTATAGTTACCTATGTGAGTGTCCTCAATTTTCCCTCATCTCTTGATGCCACCTCCCTATCCCTAACACACTCACACACAGCCCTCCCTCAGAAATAACCCTGAGCTTGCATAGCTGGGTGGGTGGGTGGGGCAGTGAAACTCATGGTCCCCAGTCTCAATCTCACACCCCCTAAGTGGGTCAAGAAAAAGTAGAAAGAAAGATCTCAGAGAACTGCTAATATTTCCAGAATACTTCCTGATGTCCAATTTATCTCCTCAGGTTTTCATCTTCATTGGAGAGCTTCTGCTATCCATGAACTGGGCCATTGTTGCAGACATTCTGCTGGTGAGAGAGTGGGCCATCTCTAACCTGACTTAGGTGTTGATTATCCTAGTGATTAGCACCTTGGCTAGTGAGATCCTGGTGAAACTTTGTCCCCTTGCATCAGTGGCTTTGTTCTTTCTGAGACTGATCCATGACCCCAGCTTGTTCTCTAACTTGTGGGCTGCTGGTTGGTTGCTAATGAATATTGGTGAACCAGTGGAGGCCATTCCTGCTTCTAGGCCAGAACTCAAGACCCTAGTGGTTTAGGAATTTTACTTGTGGTATAATGAGGATAGTCTTTCTCTTCTGTTTCATTCCACTTCATTGGGTTTCAGCAACTAATTTAGAAAGTGTTGATGGAATTCCACACTTAGCCCCTTCCATCCTCGTCTTTCAGCTTCTCAACTTCCCATGGCACTTGGGGAGTCTAACTTTGGGTTTTCAATTCCCCATCTAGTATGTGGTTATTCCCACACGACGGTCAACAGCAGAGGCCTTCCAGATTGTCCTGTCACATCTGTTAGGGGATGCTGGAAGCCCCTATCTCATCGGGCTGGTGAGTGGGAATCTTTTTTTGGGAGTCTTAAGCCCTGGCTGGGACATTCTGGTCCAGGGCAGGTTAGGAAATTATGAAGATAGAAGGAGAGATATTTCATATCAGTTAGGTGAGTTAGTTTAATTTGAGCAATGAATGATGTTTTTAGCACTGTCTTTTGAGGGATGAAGAGCTATCCTATGGAAGGAAGATTAGACTTTTTTTTTAATTCTGTGAGGCACATTTTGGGGTGCATGAAAGAAAAAGCTTAAGAAAAATGGAATGGGCTACCTTATAAGGTAATGCGCTTCTCATTTTTGGTGTTCAAGTGAAAGTTGGATGACAGTTTGTTAGGGATGTTTTCCAGTAGGGTCATATAATCTAGAGTGTTCAAGTCATCTCTGGATGATCTTTTGTTGTCCCTTTCAGTTCTTATTCTCTGATTCAGGGGGAGAAGACAGCATGGTTCTGGGTCTGGAGCTTTTGTAGGGGGACAAGACTAAACTCAAACTATAGAGAACAGTTCAAGGGAGCATTTGAACAAATATGGAGTAGTAAAATGTAGACAGTTAAGATAATCTAACTATCTCCATCCTACACCACTGATCTTGGGCTGTGCTCCATTCCTGCCTTATTCTCTGACTTCTCCAACTGATTTATCTATCCCTCGTCTCACTTATATATGACTGTCACCTCAGTCCTTTTCCATTTCTCTCAGTGACCTTCTTCATCTCTTTCTACCTCTATCCTGCCTCTATTTACCATCTTTGTCTTGCTTCCCCCTATCTCTGATGATCTTTGTCCTGCTGTCCCACTTCTTCACAATGTTATCTTCTCTAAGCTGTTATGTTTCTCCCCTCATCTCTACTCCCTGTCTCTGACCACTGACTATTCCATGTATTCTCTTCTTCAGATCTCTGACCGTCTGCGCCGTGACTGGCCTCCTTCCTTCCTCTCTGAGTTCCGGGCCCTGCAGTTTTCCCTCATGCTTTGTGCCTTTGTTGGGGCACTTGGCGGTGCGGCTTTTCTGGGCACTGCCATGTACATTGAAGGTGATCGGAAGAGAGCACAGCTCCATGTGCAAGGTGAGCTTTCCTCTCCCCAGCTCTGGGCAGTTGAGACCCTTTTGAAAACTCCTTCTGGGGCCAGCTTTGGTCTCTGTTCCCAACTCTCCCTCCAGATAGCTTTGTCTTCCTCACTCTCTCCCCTAGATTTTATCCATCCTCCATCTCTCAGTCCCCCACCCCCAACCCCTCATTCACTGCTGCTTGTCTTTTTGTCTCTTTCTAGCCCCCCTTCCACCAGGTAGGCCTGTGTCTGTCTCTTCTCCCCTGCTCTTCTCTTAGATGTTTTACCCCTTAATTTCATCACTTCTCTATCCCCAGGACTCTTGAGGGATGTGCCCCCTCCAGATGATCGGATTGTGGTCCCTCAGCGAGGCCGTTCTACCAAGGTTCCAGTGTCTAGTGTGCTCATCTGATTGGCAGGACGATAGCCTGAGGATGCCTCCTGTTTGGGGTCCCTCAGGGTGATGGACAGGCCTGGCCTCTGAGTAACCCCAGGACCCTGGACTATTACCTCATCCCTGTGCTCAGTGTGGTACCATGACCACTGAGCTGGGACCACAGGAGTGGGCCAGTGGCTCAGGTTTGCCCCCTTCCCCTCCCTTTTGCACACATTGATACACTACATGCACAGCAATATTGGTCAGGGCAGGCATGATTTCACATTGGGGAGGGGGAGGTGGTGGAAGGGCCCAGAGTAGGGACCCTCAGCTCTCTGCAGGTCTGTTTGGGGAGGGATGATCCCTTTCCCCTCTTCCTCTTTCAGGCTATACGTGGGTTCCAGCCTGCCTTCCTGGGATCAGGGGCAAGGTGCCCCCACAGTCCAGGCAGGAGGGGTTGGTGCTATTTTTATCTGAATAAACTTTGTATCCAGAGCCTAGTGTCAGCTTGTGTCCTTTTTCCTACCTAACTGGAATAAGAAGGGAAGAACCCTGTGTGTGGCAGGTACATTCCTTCTCTGCTCAGGGTCCTCTATATTTTATCATTATGCCTTGGGATATTCTGTTTTAAGAGTCTTTCCTGCACTTGCAGTCTATGCCCTTTGTTGTAAAGGGCTTTCCTGCTCTAGTAATCTATATTATATAGTGCTCTAAGGGCCCTTCCTGCTCTGGCAGTCTGCTGTGTGCTGAGGGCCCTCCTTGCTCTGACAGTCTGTGATTCCGTTAAATTCAATGTGACATTGACTCACCCACTGGCTTTTCCTACTCGACACTTTAGAAATTTGTCTTCTCACCATCCGACAGGCAGCCCAGCTATTAGGGATGATAAGATAGTTGCTCTGTCTCCCTACACTCTGGATGATGGACACAGAACATCAGAGATCTTTGTACAAAACAACCTGGGCTTTGTAAAGTGAAGTTGAAAGAGGTTAGAGTTCCATTCTCTTCTTTCTTTCCCATCCTCTTTCCTCTCCCCTCTGGTGTATGCCTCTTGTGTGACAAGACCCCAGGTGGGGAATATATGACCCAGTACTTAAATCTATGGTGCTAACCCTAATCATGTAGCAAGATCCTTTGGGAACAGCTGGGCATTCTTGATTACCAAGACCACCAAGAGACCATCCCAAGTAAGATTGTTGAGCCAGGGCAATGGGGGAGACTTGGGGTGCTCCCCTCCCCCTGGGGGGCACAAGTATGGGGGTGGGAGGCGGGTGCAGCCATGCAAGGAGCCACGATAACTTCCTGTCCCCGCCCGGAGCTCACCACAGCTTCCTGCTGCGGGCGGGCAGCGCTGAGTATAGGAGAGGAGGGGATCGGGGGAACGGAACCGTCGGGACCAGGGACCAGGTATGGGGATGTGGAGGGAATGGAGGGGGTTTCTGGTGCCCAAACAGGATGCCCCCCTCTCTACCAGCCAATCTGCTGGCTTCCCAATAGGCTAGAAAGGCTCAGTAGAGACTGGTGGACCCAAGCTTGTCCTCCATACCCACCCCAATCCCATGAGTGCTTAAGAGGTAGAGCCTTATATACAGCTTATTTGCCTATATTAGTTTGTCTTGATAGCAGCCTGAGCCCCTCAGCTACATAGAGACAGCCTGCTCTGCGGAGGCTCTTTGGCTGTATCCCTTTGACTCCATGCTGAGTATCTGGGTTGCTGTGCCTCAGGTCTATGGCTTCTATGACACCATTGCCCACTGAGGGCTTAGATGTCTTCCACCCCAGAACCTTTCAACTTCCGTTCTCCTCTCCCATCGTCTTGGGGAGGGAAGTTTGGGATCCAAGCATAGAATTCTGTCTGAAAGTGGGAAGGGGAATGGATGGGGGTGGGGGCCTGGTTGGAAGGCTTCCTGGGGTTGGCCTTCCAGGCTGCCCTAACCTGTGGGCCTTGGCCTGTGCCCCAGATGGAGACCACCTCCGTGGGTACTGGCCTCCTCTGGCTCCTCATTCTACTGTTCCCAGCCTTGCTTGTCACTGCTCTGTGTCTGTGTTGCCGGGACCTCCCTGGTAAGTGAAATACTTTAGCTCATCTTTAGCTTTGAGCCCCCTAGACCCATTCCTTTAACCTTTCTCAAAGGGTCTCCTAATCCCACACTCACCAGTTCATTCCACCATTCCTCTTAAGGGGTCCCCTCTCCCTTGTTCCTTGCCCCAGCCTAAGGGAATTCCTATTTGTATCCCATTCCTTCTGCCTCACCCGCCTCTTCCCGCACAGGCCCCAATTCTGAGGTCCCCTCAAATGACAGGTGAGTGACTGTGACTGTTCCTCATTCCCAAATGGTGGCTGTGATGGATTGATATTGGAGGGAGGGGAGCTAGCTGAGTAGGGGCTGGTGGGTGAGAGAATGTTGAGGCAATGGGTGGATGTGGGGGTAGAAGTATGGGGCCTTCTCTTCTGCCACCTCCAGCCTATGGCTTCCCTCTTTCCACCAGCTCACATCAGACAAGTAGTGGATTAGTCATCATCAAACCCCGCTGTGAGTATGGCAGGAGGTCTCTGTACTATCTCTCTGCTCCTTGTACTTCTCTGGGCCTGCTTTGAGGAATAAGGGAACAGAGCCTTGGGGGAGAATAACTGAGGGAGTGTGTGTCTATGGACATCATTGTGTGTGAATTTGAAAGATATGCTTTTTTGTTATGTGTCCATACTGTCTTTGTTAGAGATTCGGTTCCAATCTCCTGCCTCTGAAATGTCTACCACAACCTTTGACGGAGAGCATCGTTGAATTTAGAACTGGAAGATATTTTAGAGATTATCGAGTCTATTCTCATTTACAGATGAGAAGCTGATGAGAAACAAGTGGGAGGGTGGAGGGGCACAGTGTGGGGCAGGGGATGAATTGCCCAAAGCCGTAGAACTGAGGTCATTCTTTGGCCCTTTCCTGAGCCCACCAACTTCAATGTAAAGGGACCCTTTAAGATGGGTTCTTTGCTTTTTGTGTGTGTGGTGATCCCGTGGCCCCCATGTTGGAGCACAAGGCACCCTTCCTAAAAGAATGATTTGTTGCCTACATTCCTAATTGAAGGAAATGCTCAATTTGTTAGACGTTAGGAAAAATAAAGATGGAATTTTTTCCATCCAGGTAAGTACCCCTGAAATGTAGCCACAGAACCTCATGTTAAGAACCCTTGCTTTTGGGAGACTTAAGATTGTTAAGATCTTCAGCCTCCTAATAGCTCCTGGAGGGCAAGGATTGTTTTTTTTTTCATCTTTGTATTTCTTCCCACCTTGAGTTACAAAGGCCCAGAGTGGACTGTTTAATGAATTCAGTTCATTGAATTGAATTAGCCAATTGCAAACCTTTTAGTTCAATAAACATTTAAGCAAGTGCCTTTTCTGTGCCAGGCCACCAAAGACATAAAGACAAAAAGGTCAATCCTTGCCCACAAGGAGTTCACACTCTCCTGGGCTGCTGGTGCTGGAAACTACACGTGCACAGATAGTGAAATAAGAAGTATTTTGGGGAGAGGTGAGGATGTACAACTGAGGGAGGGGGTGAGGAAAGGCTTCTCGTAGGAGATGGTGCAGCATTTGAGACTTGAAGGAAGTCGAGTTCCAAGAGGCCATTACTTTCTAGTGACCAAGGCAGTATATCCCACATATGTTGCTCCTCACCTCCTCTTTATTAGGAAAGGGAATAGAGAGACATGGAGAAAAAGGGTTCCTATAGGTCAGACAGGATTGGGAAGTTTGGAAGATGACTGGTTAAAGTTTTCATAAGTTTATGCAAGTGATAGACCAAGTGTGCTTTTTGCTACCACTGACATTTTTAGTGCTGTATTTGTTTTATTTAGTATGATTTTGTGTTAACTTTAGCCCTATTGTTCTGTTAGGTAGATTGAGGGAAGAGGAAGGTTGCCTTGCTAAGTTCAGGAGAGCTGGAGAATTTCAGGTGCTCCAGGGAAGAGCCACTAAATGATCCCTTCTAGAGAGAAATAGGTTTGGAGTCAGAAGGACAAGGTTTGAGGCCTCACCTTATGCTACCTGGTAGCTGTGTGTGGACCTCAGTCAAGCCATTTCCCTTCTCTGGAAAGCTTAGCTTAAGCTTGAACTCTGGGGTCTCTTATAACTCTAAATTCTGGGATCTTTGGCTGTAAATGTGAAGGGCTTTCAGGAATGAAAGGGCCTTCCCTTATGTGTAAAGATGTGCCCTGTTGCTGAAGTATCCTCCCTTCCCCTCTCTGCACCTATTGAATTCCTGCCTGTTTTTTGTTAAAGTTCCCTCCTTGCTCCAGTACTTAGGAAGCTTTCCCTGATCTGGCTACCCTGTCCCCCTTTCAATAACTTTCCCCTCTGACCTCAGCTCTATGATAGACTTTTCACATAATATTGCGAATGCTAGCTATCAGCTCTTGTATCTTCTCCCTTAGAAGGTTCTGGGTTCTATGAAGGACCATGTCTTAGTTCAACTTTGTATCTCCTATGGTGCTTTTAGCCAAAGCCCAGCATGCAGTAGGCATTTCGTTAATGTTTGTTGCATGAATAAGGAACTCTTCTAAGAGACCCAGAGTCCCTTGGCCTCTTGGATCTTGAATTTCTTGAAGACAATGACCTCCTAGATCCTGAGGGTCAAAAGCCCTGAGTGGGATCCCTTGCTATTCCTTCCTTCCACTCCAGATCCTCTAATGGTGTGTACCTCTGCTCTTTTTCCCCCAGACACTAATACTTCGTGGCCATCTACGTGGCCCCCTGGCCAGTCAGATCTCCCTATCCCGTGAGTACTTGCTTAGGTTTCCTCTGTGGCTTCCCCTGAGCCCAAGTTTTCCATCTTCCCAGCTGCCTCTCTAACCTGAAGTCTGAGGCCTCTGGCTTCTTGCCCTCTGGTCTCCTCTGAATCCTGGGTCATCTCCATTATTGCCTCCCCTGAGCCAAGGCATCTCTACTTCCCCTGCTCCTATGGACTCTCAAAGCTCCCTCCCTTCCCCAGGCAGTAACCCATCATTTTGTTTTACCTTGTAGCAGGTCTCCACAACATCCAGGGTTGTCACACCGGATTCCTTCTTCTCGAAGGGACCCAGACAACCGTGAGTTGGGCAATGGAGGGTGGTTCTAGAGCCTGAGGTGGGTGGGAGAGGAATCCTGGCTTAGGCTGGGTAGATGAGCTGATTGTGACTCTTCCTTTCCTTCCCAGGCAGTGAACCCAGCTATGAGAATGAGGGTACAGCACCACTGGCAGTAGGGTTGGATTGGGGCCTCGAGAAGCGGGCGGAAGGAGGGAATGGACCTGATGGGACAGCTTTTGGGTGGAGGAAGAGGGATCAGGCTTCCCCAGATCACCTGCTGATACTTGTGTTTTCCCTGGAGCTAGAACCTGAGGATGCTGATGAGGAAGAGGAGGACTACCCCAATGAAGGATACCTGTGAGTAGGAGGGTTGGCCTCAAAGAAGCTCCTTGGGAAAGAAGAAGGCTTGGGGTCACATCATCCTATCTCCCCTTTGCAGTGAGGTTCTACCCGATGGCTCGCCAAACTCCAGTTCTGCACCTCTGTCCAACTCTGCACCTAGCCTGGGCAATCCCGGCCTTAGGGACAGTCCATCTTCTAGTGAGTTGGGGAGGGGCATTGGCAAGACAACTGGGCAGGGCAGGGGTGGGGGAGTTTCAGTGTAGCTGAGTAAGCAAGGGAATGTATATGTGTGTGTGTAGTGGAATATTTATGGGATACAGATACAAGTGGGCTCTGGGTGTCCTGGCTCTGACTTCATCTTGGGGCATTTTCTTGTAGTGGTATCAGGAGAAGATTATGTGAATGTCCCAGATAGTACAGAGGTATCTCTGGGTAAGTGACTCTGTCCATGCCAAGACCCACCCCCCCTTCTCCTCCTTCCCTTCCTCTCCCCCTTTTCCTTCTCCCTCTCCTCCTCCTTCTTCCTTCCCCTCTTCTCTTCCCTCTCCTTTTTCCTCTCTTCTTCCCTCTTCTCCTCCTTCCTTTCCTCCTTTCCCCCTTCCCTTTCCTCTTCCTTTTTCCCTCTCCTCTCCTCCTTTTCCTCTCCCCTTCCCTTTTCTCTTTCTCCCTCCTCTCCTCCTCCCTTCCCTCCTCCTTCCTTTCCTGCCTTTCCTCTTTCCTCTTTCCTATCCTCTCCTCCTCCTCCTCCTGCTGCTACTACTCCTTTGCTAGCCTCCTTGCTTCCCTTCCTCCAGGTGGTAGCTGTGAATATGTGAATGTACCAGAAGCCCAGGAGGAAAGGACACCTTCGAGTAGGAGTGAGCCTGGAGTGGAGGGGATGGGCGAGTTTCTGACTGGGACTAACTTCTTGGGGAGGCAGTGCTGGGGAAGGAAGGGTACAAAGGAGTCCTCAGGCTAGGAGTGTGAAGGTAAGAGTCCACATTCGTCCCTTCTCCCTGCAGCCCCAGTGACTGACCAGGACGGTGAGGAAGAGGGACCAGATTATGAAAATGTACAGGAACAAAGTGGATATTCCTTCAGTGAGAGATTTCCCCAGCCCCCTTTGCCCCCCAACTCTGACCCTAACAGACGACCCCCTCCCTCCCATTCCTGGCAGCCCAGTGGTGTTTCCCTCCCTGGCCCCACCAGTCCATCCAACCACTCTCCAGAACCAGCTTCTTCTCAGGAACTCCTCTTCCCCCAGACTCTGAGCTGTCTCCCCAGTTCAAATCATTCTTGTTGCCTTTTTTTTTTAATTTAAATTTTGCAGCCTAAGACCCAGCGCCTCTTGGATATGGGCGAATGGAAGCATCAGTGGATCTTCTGAGCACCCCTGACCTCTGTTTCCCATCCTGGCACCATCCTGAGAGTCAGCCCTTTAACTTATTATTACTTTAGAAATACCCCGGCCCCTGACCCCATCCCAAGCAGTCTGCACCTTCTCCTGACATAGCCTGAGAACAACTCCCCCCTTTGTTCCCTAGCCTGTGGGCTATGGTCCCTCCTTAGTGTATTGAATTAAAGTCCAAGACTTTCTAGCCGTGTGTGGCTCCAGTGCTGTGTGGAGAAAGATCAAGGGTGCGAATGAGTGCATGTGCCTGTGTTTATACCCTTGGGTCTGAGTGTGGGTGTGTGTATACAAATGGCCAGAAATAACAGGTCTGCATATATATGCATATGAAAAAAAGCAGGTGTTGTGTCTAGCTTTGTGCTTAGGACCTGGGATGGGTACAGAAGACCAAGTAGACCCAATTTATGGATAATTTGCTTTCTGAATGTCATTTTTTGGAACCATATGAAAGAATGCCCCCAATACGAATAATAGCTGAAATGAACACTGAAAAAACTCTCAGGTTTCACCTCATACTCTGCAAATGGGCAAAGATGACAAAAGATGAGACTAGAAAAGGCAGGCACACTTGTGCATTTTGGGTAGCACTGCAGATTGGTACAACCACTCTGCAAGACCATTTAGACCATTTAGAATTATACTAAGGAAATGTCTACATTGTTTGTGCCATTTGACCCAGAGGTCTCAATGTTGATATAGATTGTCTCCTAAAAGCATTCCAAAGGCCCCCCAAAAAAGACCCACAATACACTAAAACATTTTTAGCAGCATTTTATATGGTAGCAAAGAACTGGGAACAAAGTAGATGTCTATCAGATGAGGGATGGCTAACAAATCAGAGTTGTGGTTCAGTCGTATCCAGCTATGTTTCTTGGCAAAGATATTGGAATGGTTTGTCATTTCTCCAGTGTGTCCCCATTTTATAGAGGGGAACTGAAGCAAATGGAGATAAAGTGACTAACCTTGGCTCACACAGCTAGTAAATGTCTGAGGCTGGATTTGAACTCAGATCTTCCTAATTCCAGATCTGGTGCTCTGTTACCTAGTAGTCCATAAGAAATCATGGTGCATGAATGTAATAGAATGTTACTGAGCTATAATATTATAACAAATACAATGGCAACTAGGTGGCTCAGTGAATAGAAAGTCAGGAGATGGAAGATCCTAGGTTCAAATTTGGTCTCACATACTTCCTAGCTGGGTGACCCTGGGCAAATCATTTAACCCCAGTTGCCTAGCTCTTATCACTCTTCTGCTTTGGAACCAATAATGAGTATTGATCTTAAGACAGAAAGTAAATACTTAAAAAAAGATTATAGCAAATATGAGGAATGCAGAGAAGCATGGGAAGGCATGAACTGATGCAAAGAACAGATATCTATAATTACAACAATATAAAGGGAAAGAATGAAGACAACGGTGACAAAAACTGAATGCTGCATGATTAAAATGACCAAGGTGGATCCTGCCCTTCCTCTGCAAAAAAAGGATGAGAAAAACAGTACACCTCTCCATTCTTCATAGAGGTGGGGGATTAAGGGCTGGGAATACTGCATATACTGTCTGTCATTCCCTTGTTGATTTGGTATTTTTTTCTGACCCGCCTCTTTCCCTCATTCTTTGTTCCAAGGGATGGTTCCTTCAAGGGGATCATTCTCTGGTTCAGGGAGGCTGGGGGGAAAATATAAAATATATCTTTTCTAAAAAAAAAAGGTGGTTGTTTAGAACTCAGAATGCTTTTCCCCTTGTATTGATATAATTAGGGGTCATGGGCAACCCTACAAAAACCTATTCTATTCATATTGTTGCTGTCAGTTGTGATATTGAAATCACTTTAAAAGACATATATTAATTTAAGGTTGCCAAGGAATTCACTTATGTAATTCCAAAATGAAACACTCAAGTCAGCTGCCAAATTTTTATGGTGTTTTTAATTACAACAGGAGGAAGAAAGTATAGAGGGAGAGGGAGAGAGAGAGAGAGAGAGAGAGAGAGAGAGAGAGAGAGAGAGAGAGAGAAAGGAAAGGGAGAGAAGGAAAGAGGTTTAACACAGACCCCACTCTGGCTCAGGCTGAGCCAAAGCGGGCTTTAAGGCCTTGGATAGCCAAGGCAGAGAAAAGGGATCAGTCCTTATCACTCACGTGACCAATCTGAAGGAAAGAAGTCCACGGGGCTCCTCCAACTCCAAGCACCAGCCTCAAACTGCCTCTAGCCCTCTTCACAGGAAGTCCTGAGAACTCCAGAGGCTGTTCTCTGCCTCACTTCCTGCGTCTCACATGTGCCAATGGTGGCTCTAGCTTGACCTAGGACCGCCCAGAGGTCTGCCCTTTTTTTGCACATGTCTGTTGAAGGCCATATTTTCAAATAATTAAATCTTGAGTTTGATGCAGCCCTTCCTAATCTTGTTACACAGAATAGGGTGGAGAATGTAGTTTCCAAGACCTGATTCTGTTATTCCAAGTATCTCTATTGTTATTGATCAGGAAATAGCTAAATCCGATCTTCTAAAGAATGGTCTGAATAGGGTGGAGTAGTTTTGAAATTCACACAGTCATGTCCAACTCTTCATGATCCCATTTGGGGTTTTCTTGGCAAAGGTACTGGAGTGATTTGCCATTTCATTTTCCAGCTCATTTTACAGATGAGGAAACTGGGGCAAACAGGGTTAAGTGACTTGCCCAGGGTCACACAGCTAGGAAGTGTCTATTGCCAGATTTGGACTTGAGTTTTCCTGATTCTAGACCCTACATTCTATCTACTTCACTCCCTAGAGGCTCGATTATACCTGTAATATGAATGAAATCTTGGACATTTTATAGGGATAAGATTTAGAGATAAAAAATACCTTAGAAATCATCTATTCTAGAAATTCTCAAACTCTTTGGTCTTAGGACCCTTGGACACTTACAAATTATTAAGAACCTCCTCACTCTCTACTTGCTCAAGAGCTTTTGTTTCTGTGAGTTATATCTTTTGATATTACCATATTAAAACTGATAAAATTTAAAAGCTCATTAATTTATTTAAAATAAAATATACTGTTTACTATAAATTAGAAATTTTATGAAAAATCAATATATTTCCCAAAACAAGATTTATTGAAAATAGTGGCGTTGTTTTACATGTTTTTGCAAGCCTCTTTAATGTCTGGATGAATAGAAGGCAGCTAGATTCTTGTATCTTCTTCTGCATTCAAATCTATTGTGATAGGTTGTTTTGATTGAAGTATATGAAGAAAATCTAGCTCACAGATATGTAGTTGGAAAAGGAAGAGGTGTTTTAAAGGGCAAAAAAATCTTAACATTTTTGTGAAAATTGTTTCAACCTCATGGAGTCACCCTGGAAGGGTCTCAAGACTCTCATGGAACCATGGACCACAGTGGACCATTACATTCTCATTCTTGAGCTCTCTATAGCGCTTTTTCTTGATAGTCTCTTCTTTCCAAGGTCTTGTTCTTCTCTCCTTCTTCTCATCCTACCTCTCAGAACACTCCTAGGTCTCCTTTACTGACTTCTCATTCAGGTCACACCCAACTCTAGGGATCCCTCTTCTCTTTTCTCTCTACACTACCGCACTTGGTGATCTCATCAGTTCCTGTGCTAATTACTATGTGGGTTTTTAAATTAATAATCAATAACTATTATATTTTATAAAGTTTTATTAATAATAACTAAAGTGGACTTCAGCCTAGTTATAGGTTCAAAAGAGAGAACAAGGGAGGAGTTACAGCCACTTAAATATAATCACACAAAATGTGGAGACACAGGAAAATGGAATTTTGGGAAATACTAAGGGAATTCTGGGGGATGAAGTCCAAAGGCTCAAAATCTCCATTTATACATATTTCCTCCTGTGATCCTAATGGGAAACCAGTTTCCCCAGAAGGATCATGGAAACATAATCAACTTAAAAATTGCAACAATTTGTGAATAAGAGGAAAAGAGAACAAAACTAATGATTACTAGGTTGACAAAAAGCCAGTTTGGGGGAAGTCCCCTTTGTCATAAGAGTATACATTCAAAACAAAGGCATTTCAACCCCCCATAGTTCAATTCACATCCCAAAGTTCACTCTGGATCTTCTAGTGCAGCATATGGTCTCTGCAGGCATCTATCTTCATGGGGCATTCTGGATTCTGGGAGGTAGCAAGTTTCTTATTCTAAAATTGCTCAAATTTAACTCAAAGTTCACAACAATAACTTGGCCCCCCTGAGGTAAATAATAACAAACACAGGGATCACTCAGTGATGCATGGCTGTGTTATGAGGTATATGAATCAATTTGCAAAAGAAAATAAAAAACATGAACAATCCAAATAAAATAAAAATAACTTGTGGATGAAATACCAAATGTAAAAGTCTTACGTCTAAAAAAATCTAAGTAAAGGAAAAGCAACTCTATAACAGGTCCTTGAATCAGGGCCCAACTTAAATGATTTAAGCACTTATGCATTTACCCAATCAGTAGCCAGGACTACAGAGATTTTGCCACACTATGAAAGACAGAAAAGGGGCTAGATTATAGGAGCCAGGGAGGAGCCAAATTTGAGATACTTAGTAGAATGCAGGACAAGGAAGAGCTGCCTTTAACACATGTTAAACAGCCGCAACCTTGAACCCCAAACAAGTTCAAGTCCCCTTGGCTCAAAATTACATCAATCCCACCAGGGTTGGTTGGTATCTTTGACCTTGGTATCTTGTGCTCAATTGGCACTGTGCAGTTTAGCTTTGTGCTTGTTTGGCACTGTGCAATGGCTCTTTTTGTATTCTCTTCTCTTGGAATCAGACAGAATCTTTAAGCAAAGTCCCATAATTTTTTTTTAAAAAATCAATGGCATCATTTTTATTGTCTAAAGCTTTTTGGGTAAGCATAAATATTAGAACAAATGTATTTAAAACATATTACTGCAAAATAAAAAAAATTAAAGAAAAATCTCAATACTGTTGACATGTACTTCAAATACAAAAAGGAGAGAAAAGATAAAACTCAGATACTATATTGCACATGCAATAAAAAATCAAAGGTTATTTTTAAAAGAGTTTTAATAATCAGAAATATATAGCTTAAAATCAGTGACACAGTCAGCCATGTGTAAGTACAAAATGATTTTCAGAATAAAACAGTAACACAGTAGATAATGAACATTTAAAGAAGTACCAAAGTCCCCCAAAATTCACAATAGCCCAGTTAATTACAATAGCAAACAAACCCACTCTTATATTTCACATAAGTTGCTATATGACATAAAAAAAAACCTATGAACTGATGGATATTTGTCACAATTTTTACAGATGTAGCAAATCTTTGAACCTTGACAAACATTTTTAAACAAAGCAAAACTTATTTGGGTCTATAACATCATTGAGAAATCTAGATTGTTATGCTGGAAGTAAATTAAAATGAAGAGTTTTGCAGGAGCTCTTTTTTCTGGCTTCCTGATACATATAAACACCTTGGTAGGAACATTTCTTTGTTTCTCTACCTTTAATACAACATTCTTTATAATATAAATATATATAAATATAAAATATCATTCATTCAGAAACTACTAGTTATGTAAAACTATTTCTGAAGCCTCCTTAAAATTACAATTAAATTCTTAGCTCATTCAATTATCTAAAGGTTGTATATAATTTAATCAGTTTTGTTGAAATCCATCCATCATCATCTATGTGAAAATTAACAAAGGCGGCATGTGATCTTCGATGGATCTAGCAACAAGGGTTTTAGGCAAGATGTTCATGGGCTTAGAGATAGAGAGAGAGGGGGGGAGAGAGGGGGGGGAGAGAGAGAGAGAGAGAGAGAGAGAGAGAGAGAGAGAGAGAGAGAGAGAGAGAGAGAGAGAGAGAGAGAGAGAAAGGGGAGAGAAGGGAACAGGGCTTAAATACCCCCTCTGCTTAGGCTGGGCCAAAGGCCCAAGACCTTGGATAGCTGAGGCAAAGAAAAAGAGATCAGTCCCTATCACTCATGTGACCAAAATGGAGAAACAGTCTCAGGGTCTCCACTCCAAGCACCAAGCTCCAACAATTCCTTTCCTCCACACAGGAAGTCCCCAGACTCCTCAGCTGTCCTCTACCTCACTTCCTGTGTCTCCCCTGTGCCAATGGTGGCTCTAGCTTCACCCAGGACCTCCCAGAGGTCTGTCCCCTTTGCCCATGTCTGTTGAAGGTCATATTCTCAAATAATTAAATCTTGAGCTTTGCTGCAGTCCTTCCTAAATCCTGTTACCCTGAGTAGGGTGGAGATTGTAGTTTCTAAGACCTGATTCTGTCATTCCAAGTATCTCTATTGTTATTGATCAGGAAATAGCCAAATCCCATCCTCTAAAGAATGGTTTGAACAGGGTTGAGTAGTTTTGAAATTCACAAAGGTACACATTAAAGATCAATATAGACAAAACATAGTAGCTTAAAATGACTCAGTATAACAGAAAGATATTGACTAGATTAATACAGATAAACTTTAAAAAATTTAAGCCTTAAAGCAATCAGTAAATACAATAATATAAACAAAGGTGCCGGCAGGTAGTGCAGTAAAGATCCTTTTCACCAATCCCAATAGAATTGTTCACTATTGTAGGAGGAGAATAAACTCAAAATAGTTATCAAGAAACTTCCATATCTCTTTTAAAGTTTCCTTCCTCTCCCCAGTATTTATTATCCATTTAGATTTCTTTTGTTAGCACTCTGAATTTCCTTATAGAAGTACAGGGCAGAATCTCCACTATGCATGTTGAAAGCTGTAACATACCAGGCATGAAAGTATGGTTGATGTATTAAATACTTGATCAGATCAGTTAATGATCAATGTATAGACAGTTCTTAGGGCAGGAGAATTCCTGGGCCTAAGCCACAAAGGCTTAGCCCTCACCTTGTCAAACCTCATTCCTCTGAAAAAGCGCATGTCAGGTGAATCCCCACCTCCTCTGATCTTGTCATTGTCTATTCAAACAATGTTAAGACCTACGTGCTATGTTACGTATTCATTGATCACCTCTCAATCCACAATAAATGCTGGGGTGAGGGGTGCTACTCTTCCTCTTGATTCCTGCAACCTTGAAGTTCTTCCTTCTATTGCTCTTTATCTTTCCTAGCTCCACTCTTGGCCACGTGCTTCCTATCTTGGAATTCTTACTTCCACGTGTTCTCTTATTTCTCATGTTTTCCTTTAATTGATTTATAAAGGAAAATATTATCAGGGGCAATTGCCATTCCCCATAGCAATTAACTTGTCTGTGTGTCTTGAATTATCACCCATTTTCCTCAGACTCCTTCCTCCTTCTCAAGTTAAATCCCACAAAAGAAAAATTATATAGCAACTGCTGGATGGACTGCTATAAAAGCAGTTAGGATGTTTAGAACTTTGTCAAAATATTTCAGGTTGTTTTGTAGCACAAGCAGCTTAGCTTGTGTCATATTCTTGAGGAGAAGGAAATAAAGTGGGAAATCTCCAATGAAAAATAAAAAGTCCCAGGAAAAGAATTAAGCAGATCCAAACTGCACTTTTTAGCTCTACCAACTCAAACTGTTGTTTCAGAGTTTCAAGCATGCTTTGCAATAGCATGTTTCCTGAAAGACACTGAATGGGGTTTGTTTAAAGAGTAAACATAAAGAAGCAAAATTTTGAGGGAAAACAATAGTGTATTTGCATATGAGAGAAAAAATACTTCTCCTTAGTGTTTTGGGTCAAGAGAAAGAAGGAAAAAAAAATCAGGTTTATTCCCCCAAACTGACTTTAAATCTACTGATTTGGAACTAACTTCCCTCCTGCAGTGAACCATTCATGACTTCATGGAATAGAGTTCCTCTTCCCAGGTGTTTGTGACATACCATTCCTGCTGAGTACACCAAAACATAGTAATCTCAGTTCAAGGCTGCATGAACAGTTCCAAGATCTCCTGGGAACCGGTTAACTCCCCTGTTCACTCTCTGAGGAGGATTGGGGAGGATAGATTGTGTCTCTGGAGAAGAGCTTTAAATCTGGTGTTCTGCTTACAATAAATGTTCATTATCCCTCTTTGATAATGTTCCACTCTTTCTTTCTTGCGACTCCATAGCTGTTCTCTGACAGCTCTAAGCTGTCCCCTGACAGTCCTAAACTGTCCCCTATTGCGACTCCGTAGATGTCCCCGGCAAGTGGCGTCCGGTACAGGGACACCCTTTCCCCCTGGTTCTTTTATTGGAACCCTCCCTTCAGTTCTCTTTGGAGAATCCCTGGCTTGTCTGGTTCTTTCGAGAACCCCCGGCTCTGTGTGCTGGTCATGCAGAGTCTCGATGCTACGGAGATACCCTCGGTGGTGAGTATACGAGATGAGAGGGAAATTATATTTCTTCTTTAGAAAGGATCCTAAAACACTGATTTTTTCCTTTCAAAGCATGCTTGTCACAATGTTGTGTGTTTCTGTTGATCGTTGTCTTTGTCACAGTCTCGTCTCTATGTATTCTTAAATTGGACACTCACAGAAAGAAAAAAATGGGATAGTTGCAAGATTAAACTCATCTGTCAAAAATCTTCAGCAGAGGACAAAAGCAAATACCTGTTTAATGATTTTTTTTCCTCTTTCTTCCTTTGGGTGGGCCCCCGAAGGAGTGAAAAAGAAAAATTCAGAACAGAAAAAGGGAGATTTTTACTCCACAATTAGAGACTACTTTTCATTTAAGATTAATGGTTTGATGTATGCAATTTGGGAGGATTGTTAATGATTTTGATATGATCTAAATATAATTTCGTGTAACTATTTGTCAGTTAAATGTAAAATGTTAGCCAGATTTTATTGAGCACAACAAAACTCATGGTTAGAAGTTTGTTTTGTTAGATTTTCAAATGCATAATTGTTTCAGTGAACTTGAGAATTGTCTAAATGTGGCTGATAGCCAGACTGACAGAGAGAGGGAATGTTTTATTCTATAAGGACAAAAATTGCACTAGCTACTTTATAGATGTAAAAGTCATCCAGAAAAAGTTGCTATGTTGTTGAGAAGAACTTATTCTAGAAATTAAATCTGGGATTTTTTCAAATCAGATTTATTTTCATGCATGTGCTGTCAGGAATAGTAACAAGAAATCATATGACACACAAGAAGTTTTTAAAGTGATTAATCTGTTCATGGATTTCAATAATACTAGTACTAAGAATTTGGTATTTTGCAAGAGAGAATTTCTAAATGACGTTGTCTTTGGCTAAGGTTATATGAATTGCTTTTAAAAATGTGTACAATGTATAGGAAGGAATTTAAGGGTATATGATATGCAAACTGCAGCCTTGAAATCAAGAAGGGTGATAGTACCTTTCCTCTACTTACAATAATGGTAAAGAGGAGAAGCCAGAAGAAATAAGAGTAATAGAGATACTAGTTGAAACTGTGAATTCTAGTGTTAAATAGATACAACAAATTGTAAATTGGAATTTAATCAGGTATGTAGCAATATTTTGAGCTAAAAGAAAACTAAACTGTAGGTTTTATTCTACTTTAGACAGAAATTTGAGAGGAGTGCACGTAAATGCTTTGTACTTCAGTTTGGTTAAACATTGAAACATTGCTAAAGGACTTAATCAAAATTATTTGGGAGTTGTGGAGTTCAAACTAAAATCCACTGAGAGTAAATTATTACAAAAGAGGTTTGATAAATTCAATATTTTAAATTATAGTAAGCTCACTTGTTAAAGAAGGATGGGACAAGGTTATTCAGTAATAAATATAAATTGAGCCAAGGAGCCTTAGGATAAATTGCTCAGAAGCTATTAACCCCTTCCTTGCACACAGGAAGGAGAAAGAAGTTCCACACTGATACTTATGAACTGAAATAGGGACCTCAAAGAGTTAACAACCGCTGTGTGATAGAACTTAAATGAATATATTTTAATTGTAGAAATGGAGGTTTTAAGATGCTCAAACAAACAAACTTTGCCAGCCTTGTCTGACCAAGTAGCTTGTTTGAAGCTGTGGAATTTTCATGCAAACATTCCATGTCCAGAATGATAAGATTATTCAGCCAACAATATGTAGCTTCAGCCCTTCATTCTGTAAGGCTACACTTTCCTGCTCTGTACCTCATCCATCATATGGCTGAAGATGAATCCCAAATAAGCAAGTGCTATAGTCAATTGGAAATTACCTTGCAAAAATACCATTTAGTCATTGCTCAAGAAAAGATTCAAAAAACAAGTCCCGTACTCTATCTAGGGCCTCAGTTATATGCAACATCTGTTATGCCTCAAAAATACAATTAAGAAAGACTGCTTTAATACCTTAAATGATTATCAGAAATTGTTAGGTGATATCAATTGTGTTAGGCAATATTCATTTCTTACTACAACTGAATTACAACCTTTATTCAAAATACTGGAAGGGAGTTCTGATTTGAATTCCCCTAGAACTTTGACACCTGAGGCCTCTCTTGCTTTACAGATAGTAGAAGACAAATAGAATCAGCTGCTATCAGCCTCAATTAGCTGTGGAAGTGACTATTTTTGCAACTTTAATGTTACCAACAGGTGCCTTCACTGAGAAACAAAGAGTCATTGAATGGTTACATCTAAAAAGCAAAACGGGAAAGGCACATTATAATTGTCTTATGGCTCAATTAATATGGAAAGGCATAGAACATGTGGTTTCAGGTTTAGGACGGTATCCTCATGA
Source organism: Monodelphis domestica (assembly GCF_027887165.1). Taxonomy (NCBI): domain Eukaryota; kingdom Metazoa; phylum Chordata; class Mammalia; order Didelphimorphia; family Didelphidae; genus Monodelphis; species Monodelphis domestica. The sequence goes on along the minus strand of NC_077233.1, from coordinate 135,614,950 downwards.
AATCCGGGTACCCATTGCTAAAGAGATACTACAGAAATATTTACACAGTCATGACGAATGGTCTTTACTATTAGTGTACCCATTGCTATTACCACCTACTCTCCACAAGGCTTATTTTCTTTTTTGTCACAACATCCTATTGTTTTTCCTCATATTCTAAGAGATCGTGTATAATGTTTATGTTGATGCAAATGCTAATTACAAGACAGGAGTATACAAGGAAAGTAGCTCACCTGGCATTTTTACCACTCCTCATTCTTCTACCCAACAAAATGAATTAATAGCTATTTTACTAGCTTTTTGGTTATTTCAGGAGCCTTTCAACCTTATAATGGACTCTAAATATGTTTTTCAGTCTTTGCAGGGCATAGAACAAGCTGTCATCAGATCTACTCAAAGCAATGTACAAATGTAAATTACAAACTGTCATATGACAAGGGACACGTCCAGTATATGTCATGCATGTACACAGTCATACCACTCTGCCTGGACCTATTTTTAAAGGAAATGATATCATAGATCAAGCTTTGATTGCTCAATGTTATCTAACTGACATACAATTAGCTGAGGAATCATATCATAGATTTCACCAAAATAGTACTGCTTTACGCAAAATGTTCCAACTCACTAAAGATCAAGCCAGAAATATTGTTAAAAAGTGTCCTAATTGTGTTCCAAACCCCTCCCCCATGCATATTGGTGTGAATCCCAGAGGCTTAAATAGTACATATATATGGCAAATGGATGTGACCCATGAACCGTCCTTTGGACGACTTAAATATATCCATGTCACTGGGGATACTTATTCAGGATTTTTATGGGCTTCCTGCTTGACAGGAGAAAGAACTTCTCGTGCTATTAATCACTGCTTAAAGACTTTTCAGATGGCTGCCCCCCCCCCCCCGAACATTTAAAACAGATAATGGACCTGCTTATACTTCCAAACAATTTTTTCTTTTTTTGCCAAACTTGGGGTATTCAACACCTCACAGGTATCCTGTACAATCCACAAGGACAAGCTATTGTGGAGTGCAGTAATCGAATACTAAAACATTTCTTTTTAAACAAAAAGGGGGAGACAGCACCCCACATAGACGATTGGCAATAGCTATATATACTATAAACAATTTGATCTTTACTTCCAATAATATATCCAGAGCTGAAAATCTTTTTTTCTCTGCATTCTCTTATGAATGAAATTCAGGTACCACCACTCCTGTGCTCCCTGCCCCAGAACAAAAATTTGGCATGTGGAAAGATGATAATCAGTCTTGGCAAGGACTACCCAGTGGTCCTGCCAGGCCGAGGTTTTGTTTGTGTCTCCACAGGTAAAGACAGTGTATGGCTCCCTTCCTGCCGAGTTCGAGAAATTGACCATAAAGAGAAGGAAAAGGAGAGGACGCAGGAAGCCTCGCAAGGAGACTCGACGTCTCCATAAGATACTGACTCTTCTGCTTCTATTCCAGAATTCAAGTATAGCTACTAGAATAAAGAGATGGGTTTTTGGGAACAACCACCTTGGGTAGAGTATGTCGACACGGGACACGCTTTACCTGAAGTCATCTTATATACAAAAACTAACTCTGATATTCCTGACATTTACCACGTTGAGAGATAAGCTAAAGACAGAAATCAGGCCAACAATTTGTTTGTGCCTTTCAGTTGGACTGGACTAGTTGAGGCACCCCCAGTGGGCCTCCCACAAGACCATCCTGCATGCCTGCCCCTCAGATCTCTGCAGGCACATTATTATGGTCATCCTGTCCTGTCCGACTCTTTCTGGATAGGACCTTATTGTGTAGACAAAGGGGTAAAATATGAAGGTTAAGGCCAACTGCAATATCTAGGTTGGCTAGGGGAATCTTGTGATAGTACTTGGGGACAAGAAAGATCTATTTGTCCATATGTGATGGAATATGAACAAAGAGACACTGTTAATATGTTTCTGCCCTTGCGATCATGTAGATCTAAAAGGGCATCATGTATTCATTGGAAAAATATGACTTGGGTATCTTGGCATAATGACACAAGGTGTATTGGAAAGAAACTGGATTCTTATAAATTTCATGATTGTTTTATAGGAGGATACAGCTTGCCTTTGTGGGTGACACCCCCAGAACTAATCGGCAACATTCTGCTAATTTCACACAGATTTTGACTGATTTTGGAAAGATAGCCCTGGCATTGGATAAAGTATATATGTCTCAATAGAAGTGTTACATTAGACATTCAAGCTTGCCTAACAGGGATATGCTTTTATAACTACAGTAAAAGATCATCCTGAAGCTTTGAACATTACTGAATTAACACACAAAGGAGTTAGATATTGAAATGTAACCTGTAGCAATTGTAGGGTCAGTCATTGTGCAGGATCACAAATGAATGGGCCAGTTTTAATCATCAAGCGGCCACGCACGGCCTTTGCCACTGAACATAAAGATTCATGGTATGGTAGTCCAGGGGATCAAATTCTTCATGTATTACAATAAAAAATAAGACCATGACATAACGATGTCATCATCAGGCATAGTAGCATTAGTTTCTGCATTGGCTTCTACTATAATAGATTCTGTATCTTTGGCACAATCAATTCTAACTTACATACTCTTGAACATGATGTCAATTATTTGAAAGCATTGGCTACTAATGTAACTTCAGCATTAGAAAGACAAAAAGAACTTGATATGAGTTTTTACAAAATTATTATGATGTTACAGAAAAATATGATTGATCTAATGAATGAAGTAGAATATTTGTCATTGATAACACATATGAAAAGTGATTGTAGATATGCTGCATTTTGCTTGCTACCCATAACAGTAAATAATGATACAAAAACATTAGAAAAAATAAAATTACAATTACAGGGATTATGGGACCATGAAAACATCACCAAAGATATTAATGATTTGGGTATATTAATTCAGAATATTGTTTCATTCTTATAGGAGAACCTTGTACCACAGTATATTGCAGATTTTTTGTATAATTGGATTGAAACAAAAAAGGGATTATTTTCCTCCTTATTTCATGATATTACTCTTCTTGTAGTTGGTGCACTTGTGATTTTGTTTATCTGCTTATGCTTGCCTTGTTTACTAAAAGCTTTAATGACTAGTTTTGCTATATTGCAAAAAAACTATTAATCGGACCCTGTACCAAAGGGAATTGGATGACATAAACAAAAAAGGGGGAATTGCAGTGAACCATTCATGACTTCATGGAATAGAGTTCCTCTTCCCAGGTGTTTGTGACATACCATTCCTGCTGAGTACGCCAAAATATAGTAATCTCAGTTCAAGGCTGCATGAACAGTTCCAAGATCTCCTGGGAACAGGTTAACTCCCCTGTTCACACTCTGGGGAGGTTTGGGGAGGATAGATTGTGTCTCTCGAGAAGAGCTTTAAATCTGGTGTTCTGCTTACAATAAATGTTCATTATCCCTCTTTGATAATGTTCCACTCTTTCTTTCTTGCAACTCCATAGCTGTTCTCCGACATCTCTAAGCTGTCCCCCGACAGTCCTAAACTGTCCCCTATTGCGACTCCATAGATGTCCCCAGCACCCTCCCTGTGAAAAACTGTTAGTAACAGTCCTCTAAACTAGGAGTCCAGGATCAGTTTTAAAAAATCTGTTTGAAAATTAGAGGGTGTGGGGTTCTTTTCTCCATGCTGAAAAATGGCTATGGTGAAGGACCAGCCCGGGAACCTATTTTCTCCCTGCCCCTCTGCCCCTAGAGCCCCTTTAGTCAAGTTAATGAAGAACCAGTTATCATACCCTGGAATGTGCTAGGGACTGATAACACCCCTGACCCCAGGAGTTCCTGTCCCTCCCCCTCCTGACATATGCCAGAAGCCATAAAGAACCTAACCCCAGGAGTTCTTGTCCCTCCCCCCTCCTGACATATGCCAGGAACTGATAAGGACCCCAGCCCCAGGAGTTCCTGTTCACTCCCCCCACACCCCAGGAATTCCTCTGCATCCCCCCCACCATAAAAGTGTATAAAAAGCCTGCAAACCCCAGACCCAGGGCCAGCCAATTTTTAGGGCTGAGCCCCCAAACTGCAGTTTGGTTAATAAAGTACCTCTTGTGTGTTGCATTACCATGTGTGTGTCTCCTCCTTGGAATCTGAACCAGAACCGGACAGAACATTTGGGGACTTGTCTGGGATTCCAAAGGTTTGGACCACACGGTGGTAAAGGTACTTGAATCCCCGAAGGGAAATCTGAGTGTGTTTGTTTGTGTGAATATGTATGGGGAAGGGAGAGTCTGGATCATGACATACAGCTAAGTGGCTGACCACTGGTCATTGGCCCGGGGCTTATTCAGGACAGCCTATGCCAAATTGGATCCATTAAGACCCCCTTTCACCTGTTTCTGAGTGAGGACCTGCCAAGTACATGGTTCCTGAGTCCCGCAAGGGGCTGGGCCGGAACAACCAGGAAGCAGAAGTGTTGTTTTGAGAGACTGAGAGATTTCCCCTTCTAGAAGATTTGTTAAAAGTGCTCAATAGGAACTTTGGGGTGGTTAGAGACCCCCCACCCAAGTTGGATTTGGGACTGGAACTTCAGGGTGGTTAGAGGCCCCCTGCCCAAGTTGGACTTGGGACAGGGACCAGGTCCCTGCACAAAGGTTTGAGTCCTCTGAGGACCCAGTGCATCCTAAGGAGCACCGTTGGATGGTGAGTATGAAAAAATGTCCACGCTGGCAGACAAGCTGAGGAATTAAATCCGGATTCAGTAGAGGCTGTTGGGTTGCTGGACGCAGCTTTAGTCCCACAGTCAGGTTACTAAAGAGATGTCTTTCAGTGACTTCTGGGGGAACCTTCAGGTTCAAAGGTATATGAATGTGTGAGAGTGTGACCTATACAGGTTTCTGTTGAATCTTTGTTGTTTTTGTGTGGCTAGATTAAACAAAGGAAGAGGCAAAAAGAGTTTAAGATGCAGTTTCACCAAGGGGAATTTCTTTTGTAATAGCTGTTCCCCATTCCTTCCACCTATATCCCAACCAGGCAGGCTAGGAAGCAGCAAGCTTCCAAGCAGGAGAGAGAATCTGAATAGGAGGGGATTGAAAAGTTCCGTCCTTGAGAAACCCAGTCAGCCTCATGAACATCTCACCTCCAACCCCAGTTGGGAGCAGATAGTTTTGTCCAGATACTACAAGAACATTTTATTAGAAATCAGTCAAAAAAAGAGACAGTTTAGATAGATCAGCAAGTAGAGTTCAGAGAAAGTTAGGAAACAAGAAAGTCAACTCAGCCAATCAGATAGCTAATCGCAGTAGTTTAGCTCAGCACAGCTTCCTCAGTTAAAGGGGCAGTATGCTGAAACTGTTTTAATGAATTTTCTCCCTGCAAATATTTCTTCTTAAGAATGGATCCTAAAACACCTATTTTTTTCCTTTCAAAGCATGCTTGCCACAAAGTTATATGTTACTGTTTATCTTTGTCTTTGTCACAGTCTCATCTCTATGTAAAAATGGAGGAGTTGCAAGCTTAAACTTCCCACAGTGAAAAATCCTCAACAGAGGACAAAAGCAAATATCTGTTCAATGATTTATTCCTCTTTCTTCCTTTGAATGGTCCCCCAAAGGAGTGAAAAAAAGAAAAATTCAGAGCAGAAAAGGGAGATTTTTACTCCACAGTTAGAGGTACTTTCCTAAGGGTTGATGCATACAACTTGGGAAGATTGCTAATGATTTTGATATGGTAATGTATTGTGGTAACTGTTTGTCAGTTAAATGTGAAATGTTAGCTAGATTTGATTGCGCCCAAAACTCATGGTTAGAAGTTTGTTGTTAAATATTGCAATGCATAATGGTTTCAGTGACTTTGAGAATTGTCTAAATGTGATTGATAGCCAGCCTGACACAGAGAGGGAATGTTTTATTCTATAAGGACAGAAATTGTACTGGCTACTTTATAGATGTAAAAGTCATCCAGAAAAAGTTGTTATGTTGTTGAGAAGAACTTATTCTAGAATTTAAACTTGGGATTTTTTCCAAATCAGATGTTATTTTAATGTATGTGCTGTCAGAACTAGCAGCAAGAAATCATATGACACACAAGAAGTTTTTAAAGTGGTTAATCTGTGCATGGGATTTAATAATACAAGTACTAAGAATTTGGTATTTTGCAAAAGAGGGAATTTCTAAATGGTATGTCTTTGACTAAGATTATATGAATTGTTTTTTTAAAAAATGTGCACAATGTATAGGAAGGAATTTGTGATCTAGAGCTGAACATGTATTCAGATACAAATTCCTGGAAAGTAATGGAGTGAATACAAATTATGTGTGCATTTGTTCTATAGAGAGAATTAAGTTCTCCACCTAAAAAGGTTATGGGTATATGATATACAAACTGCATGTCCTTAACAAGACAAATTTGACCAGCCTTGAAATCAAGAAGGGCTTGTCATGAGGATTAAATTCAATTCAGTGCAGTACCTTTCCTCTACTTACAATAATGGCAAAGAGGAGAAGCCAGAAGAAATAAGAGTAATGGATAGAGATACTAGTTGATACTAGGAATTCTAGTGTGAAATAGATACAACAAATTAAAAATTGGAATAATGTTGATGGAATTTAATCAGGTATGTAGCAATGTTTTGAGCTAAAAGAAGACTAAACTGAAGGTTCTATTCTACTTCAGTCAGAGGTTTGAGAGGGATACAGGTCAATTCTTTGCTCTTCAGTTTGGTTACACACTGAAAGATTGCTAAAGGACTTAATCAAAGTTATTTGGAAGTTGTGGAGGTCAAACTAAAATCCACTGAGAGTAAATTATTATGAAGTGTGTTTGATACATTCAAACTTTTAAATTGTAGTGAGCTCACTTGTTAAAGAAGGATGGGACAAGGTTGCTAAGTAATAAAATTTAAATTGAGCCAAGCAGCCTTAGGATAAATTGCTCACAAGCTATTAACCCCTTCCTTACACACAGGAAGGAGAAAGAAGTGCTTATAATTGTTACACACTGATACTTAAGGGACTGAAATAGGGACCTCAGAGTTGACAACCACTGTGTGATAAAACTTAAAGATGAGTATATTTTAGTTTTATATTTTGGAGGTTTTAAGATGCTCAAGCAAGCAAACGTTGCCAGCCCTGTCTGACCAAGAAGCTTGTTTGAAGCTGTGGAATCTTAATGTAAACATTCCCATGTCCAGAATGATAAAATGAGTTGAGTGATATGTAATTGATAAGTTACCTCACTCGAACTTTGGGAGTATGTTGGTTGATACTTTGATTACATTTTTTATCTGCATAAAGATATATGTTGCAAACAGTAGCCAAGGAGTGGGTAGGATGTTAAAAATGGCATATATGTGAAAAATGCTTGCTCAGAATTTTACGATTGTTATATGAGTTGCTGCTAAAACATGTGTTTTAAGTATTGTTTCGATGTAAACAAAAGCTCATTGTACTGACTGTACCATAGATTTTGTACAATACTCAGTGGTTACCTCAGTTTCCCAATTTGTACTATGAACTGAAATTTATAATAGATAAGCACTATGCTAAAGATGTTCAATGATGTAATCCTTTAAATCAATTCTTTTGGGTTACTGATTAGCAAATGAAGTGATACCAATGGGAGGTTTGTTTGATTTAAGCAAGTCAGAGAAGGTGGGAAGGTATGAAGAAAGGGACTTTGATCTAAAGTCCATAAAGCTTGAGTATGCAGTTTTGTAAAGGAAGAATGGAAGTTGTGTTCAGCTTTTTAAGCAGAGGGTTTGGAAGGGAGAGACAGACAGACAAAGAGAGAGAGAAGAGAGAGAGAGAGAGAGAGAGAGAGAGAGAGAGAGAGAGAGAGAGAGAGAGAGAGAGAGAGAGAGAGAAGGTGAAAGAGAACAGATAGATGTTCTGTTCTCATAAATGGATCTTTGACCTAGGGATAATTTCTAAAATTAATGTATGTGTTGTGGGAAAATCACATAATGATTTTTTAATTTCTCTGGACAGTTATCCTGAAGTGATTCCTGTATGGCCTTGTCTTAGTCTTTCAGATGGCCTAGGTCCAAGAGATGATACAGCTCGGATTTATATTACTATGGAGCTACTCAATTCAGCACTCATATTCTTTAATTTCAGGTTTTGTGACGAAAGTGTGAAATAGAAATTATTGCCAAAATACATAAGAATAATTGAGTGATCAGCCTTGTAGGGATATAAAAGGCTTGTTTGAGGGTATGGAAATTTGTTTCTGGACTGCTGATAAACAGAACTTCTTTCAGCTGAAGTGGGTGAGACTTGTCTTTTAAGGAAAAAGAAGGTTTCTGGGATCTAATGGTGACAAAGTACACAAAGGACAGAGAAAGTCCTGGAATGGTTACAGAGGCATATTCTGGGCTCACCTGGGAATGAACCTTTTCTGACCATCTAGGCTGTTAATCCTTGAGTGATACAATGGTGGCATGAGCCAGTGATAGCTTTGGCCTGTACATAAAATCCTCACTATGTGTCCCTTGGGACATGAGGAAATGTTTTTCCTGTTGGCCTTTTCCTTTGTGACAAATTCCCATAATCAGCACATAATGCAAATTGTAAAATTAAAGTTTCCATTTCCCCAAACAACCTATTAGGTTAATAATAGAAAATTCTTAAATTGTTAGGGAACATACTTTGAGAAGTAGGTGAAGTTTATTCATAGAAGGCTTGTATTTGTAGCCTTAATTTACCACAGTTGAAGTTTGGATCTGGAGCTTAGAAATATAGTTCAAAGCTTTCTTGAATTTCCCCCAGAATCTGGGGTAAAGGAATACATCTATAAAATATTGTTACTCAAGTGTTTATAGATGTTTGTAGTTAATGTGTACTTTGCAAAAGGACATTCTTTAACAGAAACATCACATACCAACTCTGCAAACAACTCAGGAATCTGATTTCCTAAAGGGATCTATTCCTGTCAGAAGATGATTTCTGAAGATGAAGTCTGTTGGCTAAGATACCCAAATGCAAATATGTAATATCAATTACTATTGTACTAATTTTCTCTGTTTCTATCTGGTGTTCTAGTTTATGCCCCAGTCCTGGTTTCTACACTTCTGTCTTAGGGGCCGACTCTCCCCCTTGTGACCTGTCAATCAGGGGAAGCAGTCGCTGGACATCCTTTGGATCTCCAAGCAGGTCCTAACCTACCTAGGACCCAGGCATTCACTGAGGACATGCCTCTAAAGACCCTGTGTCTATAGCCTTTCCCTCCCTGTTCAAGTTTCGGCTACTCCCCTGTGGGAGATGTGAACTTTGCATTTGTAACCCTGTCACTTCTCTAGTTGCTTCTAGGGTAGAAGCACTCATGAGAGTCACCCAGATGCCACTGAAACCTTGGCAACCATTCCAGCCTGAAGCCCTGGATATTGCCTACAGTCAATACCTCTCTCCTGACCATAGGCAGGGACAGAGCTACAACCATTCTCAGCTCTGAAGAAGCTACACAATATTGAGACCATCACTCCTTTCCCTTAGCTATTTGGAGAGGGGGAGATGACATGGGCATTGTACCCCCAGAAACTCGGGCAAACTTTTATCAGAGAAATTCTTCTGCTCCCTTGCATCCTTGTGATTCCTAGCCTAAGGATTCTTTTGCTTTTATGCTAGTTAATCACCTAGTAACTTCTGTCAAGGATTGCGTTAATACTGTCCAACTATGGTCCTTCACCAGCAATATCAAACTCTGATTCCTACTGAATCCCCTTATGAGGATATGGTCCCCATAAGATTCCTCATATACAGCAAAAGAAGTAGGGAATGAAGGACCAGCCTGGGAACCTATTTTCTCCTTGTCCCCCTGCCCCTAGAGCCCCTTCAGTCAAGTTAATGAAGAACCAGTTACCATACCCTGGAATGTGCTAGGGACGGATAACACCCCTGACCCCAGGAGTTCCTGTCCCTCCCGATCCTGACATATTCAAGGAACCATAAAAAAACCTAACCCCAGGAGTTCTTGTCCTTCCCCCTCCTGACATATGCCAGGAACTGATAAGGACCCCAGCCCTAGGAGTTCCTGTTCACTCCCCCCACACCCCAGGAATTCCTCTGCATCCCCCCTACCATAAAAGTGTATAAAAAGCCTGCAAACCCCAGACCCAGGGCCAGCCAATTTTTAGGGCTGAACCCCAAACTGCAGTTTGGTTAATAAAGTACCTCTTGTATGTTGCATTACTGTGGAGGGTGGAAAGGGATTGGGAGCATAAACTATTAGCACTAGAAGGAGCGTTAGGACAGAGAATGCTAGAACTGAAAAGAACCTTAGAATCTCAGAGGGTCAATGCTAGAAGAGAACATTTCTTAAGAGGAGAAATAGAAGACCTCCAAAGAGTAAGGGACTCACCAAAGGTTTCACAAGTGGCAAGCAGAGCTCCTGACTCCACCTATAATACCTTAAATCATTATTATTTACTCCTATTAGAAGAATCTGAAGTTATATCCCTCTTCCTCATGCTTCCTTATTTGACATTTAAATTGAGGCAAAGATAGCAAAGTCCCATCCAACTCACAGAATAGATTTCACATCTATCAAGTGCATCAAGATGGATGTTGAATTAGGGGGACTCTTTGTTATTTCTTAGAAAGGAGGGTACCAAGCAGCAAACAGAGAAGGAAGATGTTTGCCTTTGATACTTCCCTCATATTGAGAATCCTGGCAAAACCCAGAGAGAGTAGTGTAGTGCTCCTGTTTTGACAATGTGAATTTCAAAACTATTCCACCCTAATTGGACCATTCTTTAGAAGATCTGATTTAGCTATTTCCTGATCAATAACAATAGAGATACTTGGAATAACAGAATCAGATCTTGGAAACTACATTTCTCCTCCCTTCTTAGTTTAACAAGATTAGGAAGGTCTGCATCAAAGTCAAGATTTAATTATCTGAGAAAATGGCCTTCAATAGACATGTGCAAAAAAAAAGGACAGACCTTTGGGCTGTCCTAAGTCAAGCTTGCGCCACCATTGGCACATGTGAGATGCAGTGATGTAGAGAACAGCCTCTGGAGTTCTCGTGACTTCCTGTGGAGAGGGCTAGAGTTCAGTTTGATCCTGGAGGATTGAGCTTGGAGGAGCCCCACAGACAGCTTTTCTTCAGACTGGTCACGCGAGTGATAAGGACTGACCCCTTTCTCTGTGTTGGCTTTCCAAGGCCTTAATGCCTGCTTTGGCTCAGCCTGAGCCAGAGTGGTTCTGAGTTAAACTCCTTTCCTTCTTTCCCTCTTTCCTTCTCTCCCTCTCTCTCTCTCTCCCTCTAATAGTTTCTTCCTCCTGTTGTAATTAAATCACCATAAAAATTTGGCAGCTGACTTGGATATCTTATTATTTGGGATTTCCCTTGGTGACCATTTAAATTTAGATTTTTTCAGTCTCAACCATAATATGCACTCTTTACAACAAGCAAACATTAAAGAATGATCTTCTGTTGGGGGATACTCATCATCCTTCAGGTCCCCTCCAGCTTAGTAAGTGGTATGATTCTCTGTCTGGCTGGGCCCTTCCTTGATGCTAATTATTTGTTATTTAATTTTTACCCAGGGATGCTCATTCCCTCTCACAATGCTTTGAAACATGGTAATCAGAGAATCATCTTTTTCAGAAATTGGAATAAACAATAAATGTATCCAAATAAGGTCCCAAATAACCCAAATACCAAGAAGGATACAGTAGTGGTGAAAACAAAAAGCCTGAGAAACATTTTAAGAAAAGGTTAGAATTTGAGGATAGTGAATGTGAAGAGTGGAGAGCTGTAGCTCCCCTTCAGACTATCTCATTCATTTGTTTTGAAACGAGGTGCTGATTTTGATCTACATGTCTCTATACATGTGGACCTGTTCACAGTTCAAGTTCATTGCCCACTGGAAATAGCCATACAGCTGCCAGTTTTTTCTACAGACACTTCTCAGAGATTATAGAGCTTTGGTGGGATCTTTTCCCATGCTCCTTTTACACCTCCACAGCTTCTCAAACTCCTTTCATTGGCTTCCTATCCTGACCCACAGCCTCCCTAGTGATCCCACCACCCTCAGCTTTTTCATCTCTCCTCCCCTTCTTTAAGGCAACAAATTACTGGTAAGTTGTATTGCTCCAAGTATTCTCTTCAGTGCTAGTGGGCCTGTGCCCACCCACCTTTGCCCTCAGGGCTCCCTTCTTTGTCCCTGTGTTTTTAAGAGGTCATGGACCCATGAAGGGGCACAAGACAGACAGGGATGCACAGGCAGAGCTTTTGAAGCAAACCCCAACCAGCATCTCCAGGTGTGCTTTCAATAGTGAGTGAGGGAAGACCCCATCGAGTAAGGGATCTAAATATCTACCCCACTGGACATTCACCATTCAGCAAGGATCAGACTCAGGATGGACAAAGGCCCTCCCAGAGTGGGGGACCCAAGGCACAAAGCAAGCATGAAACTGAACTGATATAGACCTCTTTTAGCATGTGACTAGGTTTTAGGAAATCTCAATTTTGGAATCAGATTCTGTGTGGGTGTTGTAAATAACTTTGTGTCTGACAAAAAGCAAACAAAAAAAGGAGAAAAATACTCAAATATTGGAGGATTTGGGGGCCAATTGGAGACAGAGAATCAAAGACTCTGAGGGCAGAAAACCAATCATTTATTCCTCACTACAAGAAACGCCAGGAGGTGACCTCCCTGGGTGCTGGAGACAGCCAGGTCAAGTTTTCCCTGGAATGCCTGTTTCAGAAGGAAGCCAATCCTCAATGTTGTATTGTGAATGTTACCACTGATGCTTCCAGAGTTTTGCTACATCAGATGTGACATCTTGTCTATGTATCTGGCTTAAAAAACAAATGAGTTCCTTTAAAAAAAAAAGTCATAGTAACTGTGACCATATGATTATTAGCACATCAGAAAGTGGGGATTTTGCTATTTCCTCCTTTCAAAAACAAATTTGTCTGAATAATCTGAACTTTTAAAAAAACTTTAAAGATATTTTAAAGACATTTTCAGCTTTTTTAAAATTAAAAAAAATTCACGAGAGACTGTTCTGAACAGGAATATTTGTATTTGAACAAGATTTTTGGCATGTAATTCAGTCTTGCAGTATACAAACTTTGTGTATAAATGTTTGATGATAAGAATCTCTGTTTGTACTTGGCAGGTTTTTTTCTGTTTTGCTTTTTAGATAATATGTATATCGATATTTTTAGTTATCTTTGCTTTTTTTTTAGAGGAGTTTGTAATCACCTTATAACAGATAAAAATAAACCTTTCCTTTATAACCCCCCCTCCAAAAAAAAACCCTCTGGGAAAAAAAAATGGCTGGGATTGGCAGGCTCTTGTGGTGGGTCTGGTCTTGGCCAGAGGAGGCTCCAAGCTGGGTGGAGAGCGGTGAGGAATGCTGGCCCAGCAGATGGACAGGAGAAGCAGCAGGCAGTGGCAGGCGGCAGGGAGGGGCAGGAACACAGGTACACCCTGCCACTGGACCCTTGTGGTGGGCAGCGACTGGCAAACTTACTATCTTTGCTGTAAAGCTATCTGCTCAAAAACTTTTTTGAGAATTCGTAATCGCTTTGTGGTAAGCCAAAACTATCTGTATGCTGATGATGCTCAGATCTACCCATCCTGCCCCAAACTCTTGAGCTACAATCTTGAATCTCCAACTAACTTTCAAACATCTCAAATGGGGTGTCCAGCAGGTAGATACCCTAAACTCACATCCAAACTGAACAAATTGTTCTCATCCATCCATTCCATCAGGGAATGTCTTCACATACTTGGTGTTGACGTCCTCCTAACTCACCCACAAACTTGAAGCCTGTTGGTTACCCTCAACTTGGGTTAGCCTGTCTGCCCAGACCACTACGCCTTCACTACAGGTGAGAGCTGGATGCTAGGTGGACACCAAAGGTGGATGAGCAGCCCTCACAGGAGAGACATTAGACCTCCCGGATCACCCACACACTCCATAGGTATCTCTGTACATCAATTTATCGATAGCTATATATACATGCACATGTATGCACAAATGTACGTGTATCTGTACATAAATGTATACATATTTCTCTCTGTACATGTGAAATAAAAAAAGAAAAGGGAGGAGTGAGATATATCTCTTATGTAATAAAGGGATTACCAGAATTATGAATAGTGAAATCCAGGGAGAGACAGCACTGAAGCAAGATTCTGTCTGAGGAGGACGAATGGAGGCGGCAGGGTAGAGAAATTGGGTCAGATAATTCTTCCACGACAGGGAGCAGACTAGCCTGACTAGATTGGAAGGAGAAAACTGAAGCAGAATAAAGGATATGTCTGAGGTCAGGAAGTCCCAACTCTTGAAAGTCAGCAAGGAAAGAGGAGGCAACTGAGAGAAAGGTATTATGGGTTCTCCAACTGGGATTACGGGGTTTAGGGATGGAAAGCGCTTGAGTCCAATGTCCTTGTTTCATAGATGAGGAAAGGGAACTACAAAGGGCAAAAGTGATTTGTTTTTATATCCCCAGCACCTCGTACAGTGCCCTACACACAGCATGGACTTAGTAAATGCTCATTGCATTACCCAAGGGGAACTGAAATTTGAAATCAGATCTTGTGACTCTGACATTACTTATACCATGAGAACTTTGCTCTTTGGAAGATTCATTTAATGTTCCTTTGACTAGAGTCTTCCTATTACTCCTTATGGCATGAGCATGGAAGAGGTCCTGGGTTCTTGGAGCTGGGCCATGCATGGAAGTATGAACGGGCAGATTGCTCCCAAGTTTTGGCTATGAAACTGTCTGGGACCAAGAACCAGCCCTGGTACATTTGGAAAGGATCATTCCCAGAGTGTTGGTCAGCAGGGGATGAATTCTTTTGACTTTTATGGAGACTCATGAAGTCCACTGACTAAAGAATGGAGAACTTGTATCTGTGTTGGTGTCTGGAATACTTATATTGAGGAAATTATGGAGCTTGAAGTATTAGCATCAATTAATATGTAGGACGATTTGGAGTACAGAAATTGCGCTGAGTGGTATGGTGGGGCTGGAGTCAGGAAGACATCCTATTGAGTTCTGTTCCTCAGAAACTTACTGGCTGATAGCCCTGGGCAAATCATTTTTGCCTTTTGTTTGCCTCAGTTTCCTCATCTGTAAAATGAACTGGAGAAGGAAATGGCAAATCACTCTAGTATCTCTGCCAAGAAAATCCCAAATGGGGTTATGAAGAACTGGGAATGACTGAAATGACTGAACAACAGTAACATACTGGACAATTTGGAGTACAGAGTATAAGAATTAATTTCAACAAACTTTATATGTCTACTACATATACAAAACTGAGCTGGATGCAAATGAGGTACAAACTTTGGAGTTGCCCTTTGCCTTTATAGAGTGCATAGTCTAGTGAATGAGGCATGACCCGTGGAAATAGCTATGATGCAATAGTGCTCGAGAAATTCAAAGAAAGGGCTGTGCAAGGTTTAAAGTAAGGAAATGTGATACCCACTGGAGAAAGCAGGGGAGGCTTCCTGGAAAAATTGTTGTTAAATTCACCTTTAAAGGTGAATTCATAATGGTGAATAAAAGGTGAATATATAAATGGATGGGAACCATTCCAGGCTTAGGAAACAGTGTGACATGGAGGCAGGAAATCGAGGAGCATGTCGGACTCCAGTTTGGCTGGAACATGGTAGGAGAAGGAGAATTTTATGAGACAATGCTAGAAAGATGAGGTGGTGCCAGATTGTGAAGGGCATTGAAATTAATCTAAGGAGTTAGAACTTTATTCTGCAGGTTATAGGGAACAAGTGCAGTTTTTTGGATAGAGGACTGACATATCCAAGATAATTGCATAAAGTACATTAGTCTAGATGGTGCTTGAAGGTTGAATTGGACAGTTGAGGCAGGAAACTAGGTTGTTGCATTAGTCCAAGTGGACGGTAATGAGGATAGTTTATATTAGGTTGGTGGTAATGGACGTAAAGATGAAGGTACTGATCCTAAATAGATTGTTGGGGTGGAATAAATAAGACTTGGTAACTGCTTGGCTATTAAAAGTAGGGAGGAGATGGGGGGAAGAGAAAGACCAAAGATAAAAACTAGGTTATGATCCCAAGAGCCTGGGGAAATGGTATCCCGCCCCCCCCCCCCCAACTCCTCCACGGAAATTATGAACTCAGGAGTTGCGGCAGATTTAAGACAGAGAATATAAACTCTGGTTCCGACATCATGGAAGCATGTTCAAATCTCCTTTCAACTGAAAATGTTAAGAAATAAATGTTTCTCTTATGTAAAGTCCTTTTTGGACTTATGAAAAGGAAGGAAACCATCAGCACTTAAGCTGTTTTATCAGGAAACATTTTCTCTCATCTTAAATCCTTCTGTTCCTCCCCCCTTTCTCTTTGGCTTAACCCCTTTCTTTTAGGCACATATTTAAAAAGTCATTGATTAAATGTCTCCTATACAGTACAGCCAAATCTAGTTAAGATCATTGTTTTCCCCCATCCCAAAGGGAAGGACACATCTAAGGTCAGTACCCTCTTATTCCATTTCCTGAAAGGTTTAAATATTATTGGTGGATTTCCTGATTACTTTAAGTAATCTGTAGCTAGTTGGGGGTGGGGAAGGGTGGAGAGTTAGGTGGGGAGAACCCTTGAAGGGAAATGTCAAAAAACAGGTTGAGTGGTTTTAGAATTGTTCTCTAGGGCCTTTAAGGGAAAACTTATGTGACTTGTTCTATTTGATGAAGTAACAAGGATTGTGTGACTTTTTAAAATCTATTGTGAAATATTTCTTAATTGCATTGGGTTAGAGAAATTAGATTTTAGGTCATGTGAGACTTTTGAGTGTTTGGACATTTCTCTATCAAACCTAGAAATGCTTGGATTTAAAAGATTATCGAGTTAATTTAAAAAATGTTTCTGCCAGATTTGTGCCTAAAACATAAGTAAAGCATTCTCTGACTGTAGCCATTACCACTCTTCTGCCCTAGGTGGAAGGGAAGGGTTTTAAAAAAAAAGAAAGTATATTAAATTGTCCAGGTAGAGAGCCTGGGAGGCTCTAGAGAAAGAGAGAAGATTCGGGACAGCACCTTGGGGGAAATACACCTTAAGGAGTCAGGAAACGGGTTTATTGAAGGAAACAGAAGAGGAAGGAAGAAGATCAGACAGTGTAGAGTCTGAAACCAAAGGAGGAAAGAGGACCCAACAGTTTCAAATGCTATGAGAGGTCAAAGAAATTTAATAGAATTAGAAACACTTGTAATCCCTGTTTCCAGGGTGCTGGCTAGCTTTGGGTCAGGAGTTCTGAGTTGTAGTAAGGCTAAGCCAAATTTTCTCACTGAGTCAGGCAAACTGGCCCAGGTCAGAAACAGAGTAGGTCAAAGCTCTCATGCAGATCGGTAATGGAACTGGGTCTATGAATAGTCACCGCACTTTCAGCCTGGACAATATAGGGAGAACCAGTTTCTCTACCTTCTCCTCAAGAATATGAGACCTTGGGTTCAAATCCTAACTCTACTGCTTACTACCTTGGGCAGGGTCCTCATTTCTCTGGGCCTTGGTTTCCTTATCTATAAAATGAGGGATTTGGATTAGATGACCTCTTTGTAACTCTAAGTCCTATGATTTTGTGAGGACCTTTGAGAGGGCAGTTTCAGGAGAGCAATGAGGACAAAATCCAGACTTTAAGGGATGGAAGAAAGATTGGGAGGTAGGAGGAAGTAGAGGAAATGGGTAGACTCCCCAAAGTATTCAGTCATGAATGGACAAAAAGAAAAGAAATGATAGTTTGATAGAGTAGCTAAGTTAAGAGAATGCTTTTTAGGACTGGGGAAACCTGACTGTATTCCTAAGCAGATGGAAAGAAGTCATTCTAAAGGGAGAAACTGAAGGTATATGAAAAAGGACATATCTATTTGAGTAACTGCACAGGGTGGTCAGGTAGTGCAGTGGATAGAGAGCTCTGGCTTGGATTCAGGACTATCTGAGTTCAAATCTGGCCTCAAACACGTAACAGATGTATGACCCTGGGCAAGTCATTTATCCCTGTTTGTCTCAGTTTCCTGATCTGTGAAATGAGTTGGAGAAGGAAATGGCAATTCACTACGGAATATTTGCCAAGAAAACCCCAAATAGGGTCACAAAGAGTCAGATGTGGCTGAATAACAACCACAAATTCATTCCTGTGTCCCTTGTAATCTGCCTGAAACTCATCTTGTCAAGGTTACCAATATTTTTTTAAATGACTAAATCCAAAGACTATTTTTCTCTCCTCATTCTAAATGACCTCTCTGTAGCTTTTGAAATTGCAAGTCACCATTTTCATCTTGGACATTCTCCAACTTTGTCTTCTGATATAGTATATGCTCCCTCATATACATGTTTGTTTTTCATATTTAAATGTTTCCTTTGGTTTCTGTTCTTTTGTTTCTCCCCATCTTTCTCTCTCTCTCTCTTTCTCTCTTTCTCTTTTTTTTCTCTCTCTTTCCTTCTTTCTTTCCAGACCCTTTCCTTTTTCTCTTCTCTTCTCGTCTTCCTGACCTGTCCTGTCCTGTCCTGTTCTCTCCTTTCCTCTCTTCTCTCTCCTCTCTTCTCCCTTTTCCTCTCCTCTCCTCTCCTCTCCTCTCCTCTCCTCTCCTCTCCTCTCCTCTCCTCTCCTCTCCTCTCCTCTCCTCTCCTCTCCTCTCCTCTCCTCTTCTCTCCTCTCCTCTTCCTTTCCCTCTCCTCTTCCTTTCCCTCTCCTCTCCCTTTCCCTCTCCCTTTCCCTCTCCCTTTCCCTTTTCCTTTCCCTTTCCCTCTCCCTTTCCCTTTCCCTTTCCCTTTCCCTTTCCCTTTCCCTCTCCTCTCTCCTCTCCTCTCCTCTCCTCTCCTCTCCTCTCCTCTCCTCTCCTCTCCTCTCCTCTCTAGATTGGTAAGAGGTGAGAGAACTCCAGCCTTCACCAGCCCCCCTTTTGGCACTCTACAAGCAGTATTAGTATATGGTCAGCTTCTAGCTTTGAGAGAAAAGATGGAGGAGGTCAACTTCAATTCAGGTTCTTGAAGGAAAAGACTCTGGGAAGACATGAGAGAAGCTGGCAGTCTCCATCATGTCTCTATTCCCAGCCTCCTATTCTAGAGACTCCAGGAAGTCCTACACTGCTCCCCACCCTATAAAAAAAAGTGAGATCCAGGACTCTCTCTCAGTTGGGCCAAGTTACTTCCTCCCAATGGAAGAAAGAGTTTCTTTACTCTGTATTGTCTGGTCTATATTATTGTAAAATTTTAATTAGTCTCTAGTAATAAAAATATTATATTTTATGAGGTTTATTAAAAATTATTAAAAATTAAGGATACAAAATAATAAACCACGTGCCTAGGGCTGATTAGCCCATTCAAAGCTTACTTACTACATCTTGCAAATGGCCAAGCAGGAGAAGAGTGAGAGCATAGAAGAGCATAGTAGAGAGAGAGAGGTAGGCATTACCACTAGTTCAAATACTAATTGTGATCTCACCCAGGTGGAGACTCAGGTGAGATTATAGGGAATTCTGGGAAATACCAAGGACTTCTAGGGATTGAAGTCTAGGGTTCAAATCTCCCTTTTACATTATCCTGGGCATACCATATCTGATTTCTCTTTTGCTAAGATTTGAATAAATAAGTTCTTTTGATCTCCTCTATGTCTAGACCTGGAATTAGATGAGAAAGGGGTCAAGTCTTGGATCTAAAACTTGAGGGTCACTTCCCCTCAAAATGACAAAGTGCTTAGAAGTTAGTTCAACCTCGGTCATATCTCTTAGATGCTTAGTATTTAAGGGGTCAGATAGCTAGACTTCTAGCCTGATATCTGAGGAGCCCACAATGATCTCAACCCCAGCTCCCTGCTTTCCCTCCTGGTACAAATGACAGTCTCCTTTGGGGAAGGGTTGGGGGAGAAGAGGCTCTTAGAGATGTCTCTTCTGCCTCCCTTTATGCCATACAGGATGACAGGGCTTCTTTACATGTGTGAGCCCCACTCTATCTCTACGTGTATGTTGTTGAAGGGCATCTTTTTTTCATTTTGGGTTGGATTAGGTTGCCTTTGAGGTTCCTTCTTATTGAAGTTCTGTGATTCTTTCAATCACCCAGATTTACAACCTCAGAATTCTCTTTGACTTTGTTCTCACCCTCCCCATTCAAGTTTTTTAAGTCTTGTTGATTCTACCTCAACATGTATTTTTTATTACTTAAAATTTTTTTTAAAATTTAGAACTTGACAAACACCAACAAACATGAACATTTCCATATACAAAGAAGAATTGAAAAAGAGGATTGTAGTTGAAACTGCAAATGCCTATTACAGGTTGTTTTAAAAAATTATATAGCATTTTAAAGGTATAAATGCAGAAAGTCATTTCTCAATGGACAAATGTTCAAAGGATATGAATAAACAGTTTTTAGATGAAAAAAATCAAAGCTATCAAAAATCATATAAAAATGTTCTAAGTCACTCCATTAGAGAAATGCAAATAAAAACAACTCTGACCCTAACCCTAACTCTAACCCTCATCCTAATCCTATCCTCATACCTATCAGATTGACCAATATGACAGAAAAGGAAAATAATAAATGCTGGAGGGGAGGTGGCAAAATTGAGATACTAATGCATTGTTGGTGGAGTTGTGAACTGATCCAACCTGGAAGACAATTTGGAATTATGCTCAAAGAGTTATAAAACTGTGCATACCCTTTGACCCTGTAATACCACTACTAGGTCTATATCTCAAAGAAATCATAAAAAAGGGGAAAGGACCTACTTGTATAAAAATAGTCATAGCTGTTCTTTTTGTGGTGGCAATGATGTGGAAATTAAGGGAATGTCTATCAATTGGGGAATGGCTGAACAAAGTGTGGTGTCTGATGGTGATGGAATATTATTGTGTTATAAGAAACAATGAACAGGATGACTTCAGAAAAAGTTGGAAAGATCTACATGAACTGATGAAGAGTGAAATAAGTAGAACCAGGAAAACATTATACACAGTAACAGCAATATTGTAAGATGATCAACTGTGAAAGACTTCACTTTTTTCAACAATACAATGATCTAGGACAATTCTCAAGGACTTATGACAAAGAATGTTATCCACCTACAGTGAAAGAACTGTTGGATCAGAATGCACTATTTTTCATATTAGTTTATCTGTGATTTTATTTTGGGGTTTTGATTTTATATGAATATTCTCTTATAATAATGACCAGTATGGAAGTATATTTTACATGATAATACATACATAACAAAGGTCAAATTGTTTACCATTTCTGGGAGGGGGTGGGAAGGGAGGGATGGAGACAATTTGAATCTTACAATTTCAGAAAATGTATGTTGAAACTGTTATTACATGTAATTGGGAAAATAAAATATCTCAAGAAATAAAAAGGCATAAATTCAAAGCTATTTGCTTATCTGTATCTCTCTCTGAAACTCCTTTTGTTTTGTCCAATGCTTAGCACAGTGACTAGCACATAATATATATTAATAAATGTTTATTGACTGACTGCGCCTTTAAAAATGCTTCATTGATGTTATCCTTTTTCTTTTCTTCCTTTTTTGGGGGGCATCATTATTATAAGCCCTTTTCTCCTTTTCCCTTTACAAAATTTTCCCTTGTTACAATAAGTAAAATCTAGCAAAACAACTCCATACATCAGCCCTATTTGAAAAATATATGTTTGGTTCTCAACCTCTTGTACATTACTTTTTCATGAAGAGGGAGGAAGCATGCTGAATCATTGGTCTTCTGGCATCATGGCTGGTCATTGCATTGATCAGAGTTCTAAAGTCTTTCAAGATTGCTTTTCTTTACAAAGCTGTTGTCAGTGTACAAATTGTTCTCCTGTTTCTGCTCACTTTACAAGTCTATCCAGGTTCCTCTGAATCATCTTTTTTAGTTTTTTTCTTACTGTAAACTCAATTATATTCTATTACATTCATGTAATATAATTTGGTCAGCCATTTGCTAGGTGATGAACCCCTCTTTAATTTTTAGTTCTTTGCTTCCACAAAAAGTACTTTGACTATTTTTACAATACAATCCCTTCTTTCTTTCCTTTTATCTCTAGAGTATCATCATTTTCTTACATATACTACCTTCCTAATTAGCTTTCCTGCTTCCAATATTTCCTTCTCTCTGGCATCTCCAAGGGGTAGCTAGGTGGTACCGTAGATAGAGTGCTGGGTCTAGAGTCTGGAAGACTCATCTTCCTGAATTCAAATCTAGCTTCAGACACTACCTGCATGACCCTGTGCAAATCACTTAACCCTGTTTGCCTCAGTTTCTTCATCTGTAAAATGAGTTGGAGAAGGAAATGGCAAAGCATTTTAGTATCTTTGCTAAGAAAACCTGAACTTAAGAGTTAGACACGACTGAATATAACTGAACAATTGGTACCTTCAACACAGATGTCAAATTACTATTGTTAAAAATCAGCTCTGTTCATGTCATTGCCCTACTTAGAAATCTTCAGTGGTTCCCCGTTGTCTCTTGAATAAAATAAAAAATTCAATGTCTGGTGCTTAAAGTCCTCAGAGATCTGGTTTCCTCATACCTTTCCGGGAAAGCCATAAGTAGACAGCTAGATGCATAGTGGATAGAACACTAGACCTACAGTCAGGAAGGTCTGAATTCACATCCAGTACTTAGCTGTGTGACCCTAGGCTAGTCACAACTTCTGTTTGCTTCAATTTCTTCAAGTATAAAATGGTGATGGTAATAACACCTAATTTCTAGAGTTGTTGTAAAGATTAAGTGATTTGATATTTGTAAAACACTTAGCATGCTGCCTAGCATGTAGTAAATTGCTATTTTTTCAATGCAGCTATTATTATTAACTAGGACACTGAAATTTAAAAGATGTAAACATATTAACTGTATGCTACTTCCTAAGCAGAGTAGAAACTGCTACTCTCTCTACTGTTCAAATTAAATTTCCTTAGTTTCTTCTTATGATGATTTTTACTTCCTGAATTTCAAAGTCAATCTGAAGGCTCATTCCATATTGTTTGCCTAGGATGTGTGTCAGGCTGCTTGCTCTGGGCACCAAAATTGCTAGTTATAGCTCTCCTTTTTAGTCTTATTTCATATTATTTCATTCCAAGTACTCTTCATTCTTTTATCTATCTATCTATCTATCTATCTATCTATCTATCTATCTATCTATCTATCTATCTATCTTTAAAATTTAAAAGTCCTTATCTTCTGTCTTGGAATCATTACTGTGTATTGGTCCCAAGGCAGAAGAGTAGTAAGGGTTAGAAAATGGGGGTTAAATGACTTGCCCAAGGTCACACAGCTAGGAAGTGTCTCTGAGTCTGGCTATCAATCCACTGTGCCACCCAGCTGCCCCCTTCTCCCCCCACCCCAGTACTCTTCATTCTAATGAAACTGGCTGAGGAGCTGGTTCCTCTTGCTAGGAGGTCTACTACTTCCATGCCTTCGCGTATAAACAGTATGTCCTCCATTTAAAAAATGCATTCCTTCCTCATTTCTTTCTACAGCATAACTCAGGAACATGATCCTTCCAGTTATTAGTTCTTTCTCTTTCCTAAAATCACTTTGTATATACTTTGCCTTTAACAAAGGCACTTATCTGTGCCTTAAAGGTTTTCCCTTATCTAATTCAAAATCATGTAAGATAATTTGATAGATGTAGCAATCACTTTATTGGATCCTCTGATGACTAGAAGCAGAGGAAGCAAAAAGGCATTCAACACTGTCATGAAAGAGGTCCAGTAAAGAATCTAGGGTAAAGGAAATTCCTCGAGTTGGCAGAGTCCTCCAAATGCTCTTGTCTCTATTGGATAATCACTCAGCTATCCACAAGGAAAGAGAAAAACAAATGGATGAAGCATTCCTATTGTCCAAAATATGGTATCTTGTTGGATGGACAATCTATAGAGCTCATCTATCAGTACATACATACATACATACATCTCATACAAACGTTGCAAATGGATACAGCAAATGAGTAAGAATAAGGATGAATTAAGAGAAGTCATAATGTGGGTAAAAGACATCTTGCAGAAGCTCCTCACCCAACTGGAGAAGTTGTACCAAGGAGGGAGCAGAAAATAAAGAAGAAAAATGTTGCCACTGACCACAAAGAAGAGAGCCAGCTATGGATTCAAAAGAAAATTATCCCTGATGGTTGGGAGTCAAGTTTCAGAAGAGAGAAGGCTTAGGGATCTTAACTGAACGACTTGGTCAGCAGAGACACTAGGAGATCCTTCAGTGCTGGAGATGTGAGTATCTTTACTACATATAGATGTCCCTTTTTGGCAGTGTTCTTTACATAGGTGCTTACTCTTTCTATTGACACCATGTAGATTTGTGAAATACACATGAAGAATGCTCCTAGGTTTATGGTGGAAAGTGTCGTAGGGAGCGTTCTTGTCATGCCTTTTCAGGAAATGCCTTTGTTTTAGGCTAAATGTTTCCCCAGGCTGTATGTTAAAGAGAAATATGCTACTGGGGACTAATGAACTACAGTTTTAGGGATAAACTAAAGAGAATGCCACATTAATATATGCTTAAACTAGGTAACTGACATTTACGGTTTCATTTAAAATCCTCTTTTCTGTTCTTTTGTTTATTGAAATGTTCGTTAAGTTTATACGGTAAGATCTCCTTAAAAAAAAAAAAACCAAGGCAGGAAAATACATAAAATAAAATTTTAATTTATGCACTGAAACTGCACCATTTTCCCAAATGGCATAAAGTCTAGCAGCAGTTCACCCAATCATGCTCATTCTTGCTCTGAGAAGGGTTATTATGAGTTGTATTGCTTTGTGCCCAACATTAGCTCTAACATCAGTCTTTGTCCAGAGTTCTAGCTTGTAACAAGTCATGTCCAAGTCAGAGCAGTGCTTCTCTTTGTTTCATTAACAGTAGTTATTTATAATGGTCCCAAAGTACAAGAATGGTGATGCTGTTGTTCTAAGTCCAAGAAAAGTTGTAAAGTGCCTAGGGATGTTTGAACAAGAAATACTTATTAAATAATGAGGTTCTCTAATAGGCATAAATTTCAACTTATGTGAAGGGTCATAGAACATACTGATTGCATAAAACAAAGTTCTATTGTAATAAATAAATTTTAAAAAAATCAATGGGACCTGGTAACCAAATGTATGGGTCAAAGTCAAAGGGAAAGTCAACGATGCCTTTAACATTTCTAGCCTGAAAACCTGAGACAATAGTGGCATCATTCATAAGAACACGGAATTTAGAAGAAGTTAGTTTTGGGAAAAAGACGAAGGCTTCAGTTTTGGATGTGATGAGTTTGAAGTCTTCAACTAATATCCCATTCCACCCCCTCATTGTGGCCTTCAGGCTCAAGAGGAAATGACACTTTTGGACTTTGCATCTTCCTGTGGAGGGTATTCTTATGCTCTTTGGGGTCTTCTGAAGTATAGATCTCAGTGATTAGTGAAGAATTGGTTAGCCTGGATTCCTGTGAAATTGCCTGTGGAAGGAATTGCTTTGTGCTGGCCAATATGAAGAAGTCTTCATCATAGACATACCACTGAAGAAATCTTCAGAGAACAGTGGAACTAGGAGCAGACCTAGATCCATAAAGTGTCCACTGGCCTGAGAGAGAAGTTTCTGGTTCTTAATTTCCTGGAGAAGTTTTGATGTAATCTCTAAAGCATATAGAAACCATGGAGAAAGCAAGGAGTTCCAGAACCTCATCTTTTGGAGGAGTGCTGACTACCAACCTCCTAGCAAGAGAAGAGAGAAGTTCCTAGTTAGCACAATCCCAGACTCCATCCTTCCATCAAGAGAATGGGGATTTCATGGGCTGTTCCAGCCCGTAGGAGAGAGAATTGAGTACATGGCCTCCATAGCTAGAGGAACAACAAGGAACTGAAGTTAAAAGCAAAAGATGGAGATGCAAAAGATGCAAACTCTGCTTCTTGCTATTACCATTAATTATTTAGGCAGTATAGATCTTTTAGGAAAGAAATACCTTGTCAATAAACCCTAGATTCACTTTCTTTCTGAGGGGAACTCAAACTATTAGGTAGTACTATAAGTCTGAAAGTTTGTATAGAACTCTAGGGTAAAGGTAGAACGCAAAATCCAGGGAATAGCAGCTACAATTTTGTTTCCCATCCTAGGGGAATCTAAATCACAACATAGTGCTCTGATTCTGGAGTACTTTTGGGACCTGGGGAAAGGCACAACTCACTGGAGAGAGAGAAGAGAATTATACTGACTCTCCTTAAGTTACTTTGAGGCTTTATGTATTTACTGAATTTTCCATGAGATTGAATAAAGGTTATCTCCTACCTGATATATAGTCAATCCTTAACTTTCTTTTTGTATGTGTGAAAATTTTATTTAGTCAATTTAGAATATTATTCCTTGGTCACAAAAATCATATTTTTTCCCTCCCTCTCCTCCCCCCACCCCTTTCCATAGCCAACATGCAATTCCACTGGGTTTTACAAGTGTCCTTGATCAGAACCTATTTCCATGTTGTTGATGTTTGCATTAGGATGTTCACCCAGAGTCCACATCCCCAACCATATCCCCCTCGACCCATGTAGTCAAGCAGTTCTTTTTCTTCGGTGTTTCTACTTCCACAGTTTTTCCTCTGAATGTGGATAGTGTTTTTTCTCATAGATCCCTGCAGATTGTTCAGGGACATTGCATTGCCACTAATGGAGAAGTCCATTACATTCGATTGTACCACAGTGTATCAGTCTCTGTGTACAATGTTCTCCTGGTTCTTCTCCTTTCACTCTGCATCAGTTCCTGAAGGTCATTCCAGTTCACATGGAATTCCTCCACTTTATTGTTCCTTTGAGCACAATAGTATTCCATCACCAGCAGATACCACAGTTTATTCAGCCATTGCCCAATTGGAGGGCATCCCCATATTTTCCAATTTTTTGCCACCACAAAGAGTGCAGCTATGAATATTCTTGTACAAGTCTTTTTCCTTATTATCTCTTTGGGGTACAAACCCAACAGTGCTATGACTGGATCAAAGGGCAGACAGTCTTTTAATGCCCTTTGGGCATAGTTCCAAATTGCCCTCCAGAATGGTTGGATCAATTCACAACTCCACCAGCAATGCATTAATGTCCCAATTTTGCCACATCCCCTCCAACATTTCTCACTTTCCATTGCTGCCATGTTAGCCAATCTGCTAGGTGTGAGGTGATACATCAGAGTTGTTTTGATTTGCATTTCTCTGATTATAAGAGATTTAGAACACTTTTTCATGTGCTTATTAAGAAATTTGATTTCTTTATTTGAAAATTGCCTATTCATATCCCTTGCCCATTTATCAATTGAAGAATGGCTTGATTTTTTTTGTACAATTGATTTAGCTTTTTATATATTTGAGTAATTAGACCTTTGTCAGAGGTTTTTGTAATGAAGATTTTTTCCCAATTTGTTGCTTCCCTTCTAATTTTGGTTGCATTGGTTTTGTTTGTACAAAACCTTTTTAATTTAATGTAATCAAAATTATTTATTTTGCATTTTGTGATTTTTTTCTAACTTTTGCTTGGTTTTAAAGTCTTTCCTTTCCCAAAGATCTGACAAATATACTATTCTATGTTCACCTAATTTGCTTATAGTTTCCTTCTTTAGATTCAAGTCATTCACCCATTCTGAGTTTATCTTGGTGTAGGGTGTGAGATATTGATCCAAACCTAATGTCTCCCATACTGTCTTCCAATTTTCCCAGCAGATTTTTTTTTTATCAAATAGTGGATTTTGGTCCCAAAAGCTGGGATCTTTGGGCTTATCATAGACTGTCTTGCTGAGCCATTTACCCCAAGTCTATTCCACTGATCTTCCTTTCTATCTCTTAGCCAGTACCATATTGTTTTGGTGACCACTCCTTTATAGTATAGTTTGAGATCTGG
Source organism: Monodelphis domestica (assembly GCF_027887165.1). Lineage (NCBI taxonomy): Eukaryota > Metazoa > Chordata > Mammalia > Didelphimorphia > Didelphidae > Monodelphis > Monodelphis domestica. The sequence continues at coordinate 135,587,124 of NC_077233.1, read as the reverse complement.
GATTGCAAGGCCACCTTCCTTTGCATTTTTCCCCATTATTTCCCTAGATATCCTTGATAATCCTTAACTTTCAAGAGAGGTAACATTCCTAAAAATGATGCAAAAGTCAAAAATGCAAATGTTGATAACATTAAATCTATGGGAAATAGGGGGTTAGATTCTTGCAACCACCAGAAACTAATCTACTAGAGATTGCTGAAAATATGCTTTTATGCATGTAATTATTTATTGAAACCTTAATTCTCATAATAGACCCCTTTCCTAACATAGTAACCATGACATAACCCATAAAAACAGCACACAAAATAAAATTGGTAACATGCAAAACATTTTTCTTGCTAGAAATTAACTAGAATTCTTTATGCTAACATCTCAATTAAAAAACATTGATTTCAGACAATATTCAAAAAAATTCATTTTTCATAACACAGCAAATCTATAGTACCATAGATATGGTATAGAAAATAAAATTCTTAAAACTAAAACATTTTTTAACCTGAATCTTACCTTCCACTATTTCAGATGGTGATGTGAAGGTATTATACTGTGTACTATATTGCTATAAACCTCTCTATGTTTGCCATCCTCTGAAAACCAAATAAGAAACTACTAGGATTTTAGTAGATGCTGTTGGAAAATACAGAAACTGATGAAGTCTGGACGTCACCCTTAATATATTGTCCTTCATGGTCTATGGATGGTGTCGGACATTTTGAAGGATCAACCAGCTTGAAATAATTTTCTCCTTTTTGCTGATAGAACACATTGTTGATTCATTAATATCATCTCATGGCCAACACTGCAGATATTCCAGGATAAAGTTTTTTTTTACCTTTATTTTATCACTAAGCTGCATCACTGATTTTGCACACTTAGGTTTAGAGCCCAAAAGATTTGCATTGTGCTTTGAGGACATAATTGCAGTACAAAACTTGAATTTTAAAGGCAATGAAAATATGTAACTAATGCACAGTAATCTTTTTACAATAAAAGGATGAACAAGACCTTTGAAACATCTAGTAGGATACCATCTAGTTCATAAACTTGCCTGCATAGAGCCTCTTATTTTTTCTCTACTGTGCATAGCCCCATGGTTGCCAAAATGAAAGTGAAAATGAGGTTACTAATAAAATCTACTGAGAATGTTGAGGATTGATTGTATGTATTCTTTGTTTATGGGATCTGGGACCTTTTGCTCACATTTGTGAAAGTCTGGACAAGAATTGCTCTCAAGTCATAGTGTGAGATTTCCCAGAAACAACTTTGAGTGAGGGAAATATAAGTAAAAAACAAACAAACAAACAAATAATGTGGGCCCTGCCCTAATTGTGAGCCATTCCTGGCTCTGCTGCTTTTTCAGAATCTCCTCGGAAAAAGTAAAAAAAAAGGGAAACTCCCACAATAAAGGCTCTCTTTTATTGGGTAACACAAAAGTCATTCCTCCCATAATAGATTCTTGGACATCTCAAAGAAGTCCAAGCCAACCTATTCATTGCTAGTCCCCGAAGAGCTGCCTATTCTTCACTGGCACAAATAGGGCATGTCTATACCCTCAACATGAAGATAGAAAGTTCCAAATAGAGCCTCACCTCCTTGTCAACTCATCAAGTTGTTTGGGTAATGCTTCTGATCAATACCTTATATGCAGATGGCTATAATATATTACTGGTGCATCAGATATGTGCAAAACAAAATGTGCTATGTGAGATTTGAGAAGCAAAGTTTTCATTCAGAAGAATAAGAGAAGGCTTATTGGGTAAGACTTTGAAGTATAGGCAGGATTTTCTTTTTTTTTTAAGTTGATTTTTAATTTATTTTTAATTTGTTGCTTTGCCACATTCATTTATTAATATATCTTTCTCCCACCCTCTATTTTTCCTCTAAAACAAACATTTAGAAAAGTTCAATAAAATCAATTGAGACAAGATATGATTATGTTGTTGTTCAGTCATTTCAGTTGTATCTGATTCTTCATGACCCCATTTGGGGTTTTCTTGGCAAAGACATTAGAGTGGTTTGCCATTTCCTTCTTTAACTCATTTAAAAGATGAGGACATTGAGGCAAACAGAGTTAAGTGACTCTTGCAGGGTCACATAGCTAGTAAGTACCTGAGATTACATTCGAACTCATGAAGATGATGAACCATAGCTCTGAGTTAGGATCTCAGTATTGATTCTAACACAGAAGATAAGGGTCTAAAAAAAAGTATTAAATTCATGTACAACAATTTGTACAACAATAACTGATGGGTATTGTAGAGCCCAACTCTACAAACTACTCGTAGGTCAACAAACTGGGATGAGAAAAATGATTCTGGGATTACAGGAGAGTTGAACTGACAGACTGATGGACAGATGCACAGAAGTCCTCTTGCTGACCAGTGACAAATTTTATTGATTTCAAGTAGCTATTTATAGATGGTTAGATCAAGCAGAGGGATTAGATCAGTCACAATGGAAGTCAGTGATTAACAGAGTGGAAACAATGAATTTACATTACTTAGGTGGCTTTGAACAGAGTTTTCTATAGGTGGTAATTCAACATGTCAATGTATGACCCAGCTTTGTATAGAATACTGCATATTTTTCTCATAGAACTCCTGCATCAGTACTTTTCTTGGATGAACATACAATATTTATTTTTCTCATGCTAGGGAGCTGGCTATGTGTCTGGAAATTCCTAAACTGTGGTTTCCCAGAGACCTTGCAAACTAGGGAGCATTGGGCATTCCACAGCTTTGCTGGAATGAAAGCCCCTAATCATTTTATGCTTTTCCCATAGGGCATGACTTTATTTCTACATTTTTGCTATCACAAAAAGTGATAGGCAGGGGAAGCTAGAGAGCCAAGCCTAGAGATGGGAAGTACTGGATTCAAATCCGGCCTCATATACTTCCTACCTGTGTGACTTATCCCTAGTTGCCTAGTTTTTATTGCTCTTCTGCCTTGGAACCAATGCTTAGTATTGAGTCTAAGATAGATGATGAGGGTTAAAAAAAAGTGACAGGCAATAATTTGATAGACAAATGCCAAGGCAGAATTTGAATTCCAGACCCTCTACTGTCTGTCACTGTGCTAAATCTCAGATTATTCTCCTCTGGACACTTTATACTCTAACCAAATGGAGTGATTTTCTACTTTCCAATACTGATTTCTTGTCTCTATTATTTTGTTCCCAATTTCTTATACTTGGAATGTTTAACCTTCCTCTCATTGTCTATCAAATTTCTTGGGAGCCAGTGAACTCTGTCTTCCTGACTGAGTAGTCAATCCCCTTCCTGCGTCTGCCATTGTGGGCACCAAGAGATCACTGAATCATTCCAAAGTACCTAGCTAAAGTACATGTGATCTACTGGAAGTGACTGGGGGTGGGTGGTGCTTTGGGGCTATGTTAATTCAGCTCTGTGGGGAGTGTTCTAGCCAGAACACATGGTGGGTGGTGGGGTGGGGGAAGGGGGGAAGAGGAAAGTTCATGATTACCCCATTACATCAGTGTTCATTGAACATTTACTGTGGGCTAAGTATTATACTAAGCATTGGGGGGTTGATGGGGGGACGGTAGCCACAAAGTTTAGCTAAAATATATGCTTTATTTATTCATCTATTCTTTCATCAAATGCAGCATGGTGTTGGTGGAAAGACCTGAGTTCAAAACCCAGCTTTGCTACTTTATCTGTAAGACCTTAGATCAGGGGTCCCTAAACTATGGTCTGCGGGCCACATGTAGCCCCCTGAGGCCATTTATCTGGCCACCACCACACTTCCAGAAGGGGAACCTCTTGCATTGGTGGTCAGTGAGAGGAGCTTTGTATGTAGCGGTGCCACAAAGTACAGAGTCCCTACTTCTAGTGACATAATCCTTTGCGTGGTGCCTTGTTCTGAGAGTAACTGAACGAGAATGAGGCGCTTCACAAAGGATTATGTGGCTGCACAATGGAAGACGTCAGCACGGTGAGCAGCGATTTGGTAAAGAGGATTCCACACTGTGTATACTGCTGCCCGGTATAGTGGTGGTGGTGATGGGCCTGTGCAAGGTGTGACAGGCCCATCACAGCCAGCACTGCAGCTTCCGCTATCCCAGACAGCAGCATACAGATTTGTTCATAGTTTTTTTTATAGTCCGGCCTTCCAATGATCTGAGGGACGGTGAACTGACCTCCTGTGTAAAAAGTTTGGGGACCCCTGCCTTAGATCTTTAATCTCATTGGATCTCAGTTTCCTCTCATACAAAATGAGAGCACCAGACTACATTACAGCTACCAGAATCTCTTCCAGTACTAAATCTATAATCTTTGTGTAGATTTTAGTCTGGCAGGAGAATAAGACAGAAATACAAATATAAGCAATAGCTAATAGACAATGTTGATTAACAATCAACTAATGTTGCCTCACTTTCTTTCCTGATTCTACTCTCTTCAAAGCAGAGGGAGAAGAAGCTAGGCGGCTCAGTGAATAGAGATCCAGGTCTAGAGATAGGAGGTCCTGGGTTCAAATGTAGCCTCAAATACTAGCTATATAACTCTGGGTAAGTCACTTAACCTCTGTTTGTCATAAGTCACTGGAGAAGGAAATAGTAAATCATTCCAGTGTCTTTGCCAAGAAAATTCCATGGATCATATTGGTGGGCTAGGGTCCACTGGGTCATGAAGAGTTGGACACAATGGAGTGACTAGACAACAATAAAAATAGAAGCAGGGAAGGGGAGATAGCTAGGTGGCTTAGTAGACAGAGAGCCAGGAAGTCTTGAGTTAAAATGTGACCTCAGACATTTCCTAGCTGTGTGACCCTGGGAAAGTCACCTAACCCCCACTGCCTAGCGGTTACCACTTTTATGCATTAGAACCAATACATAGTACTGATTCTAAGACAGAGGGTAAGGATTTAAAAACATAGAAGCAAGGTTTCATGTGCCTCTAAGAAGTGTGGCTAAAGTAGTTCCTTGGAATGTAGTATCTGGGCAACAGATGGTATCCAAGTGATAGACCTACTTCTCTGAACATGCAGCCCCATAACTATGAGCCTCTATTTCAATTACTCTGCTGCATACCTAGAGAGCCCCAACTTCTAGACTTCTATTTCTAAGATTCCTTCCAAAATAGCAATTTTCAAAATGTGTTCTCTGGACCTCTGGGGATCCCCAAGACTCTTTCGAGAGGTTCCAGAAGACCAAAACTATTTTCATGATAATACTAAGATGTCATTTGCTTATTGAAGTACTCCTCCCTCTTCTAACTACCTATCTGGGTGAGGCTAGATTTTCTTCATATAGTTCAACCAAAACAACACATTGCAACAGATTGAATGTGAAGACAGACAGGAGAATGCAGCTGCCTTCTATTAAGCTAGATGTTTCAAGAGATTTGCAAAAGTACGTAAAACAATGCCACCCTTCTCAGTACAATTTTTTGTTTTGGAACATAGAGTTATTTGTCATAAAATGTGTTATTTATGTTAACATATAATGGGTTTGTTATTGCTATTGTAAATCATTTAATACATATTTGAAAATGTTATCAGTTTTTCTTTCAAATATGGTAAATATTGACAGATATAAGTCAGATAAACAAAAGCTCTTTAGGGTTGTCACTTTTAAAGAGTATCCAGTGTTTGAGAACTGTTGACCTAGAACCTTAGATCAAAGATGTTCTCATTATAAATCATAATTCAATGGACTTGTTTTTTGACCCTTGTTTTCCTTTCTGAGTGTGATCTCAAAGAATTACTTGCATATGGATTAAATGAAAATTTTCCTATGGTGAAAACTAAAGTAATGACATCAGATGAAAATTCCCAAATGACTAGCAACTGGTCCTATTAACGGTCTGGGTTTTCATCTTTCCCTACCCTCTCTTCTATGCATTTATTATATAAGTACACTCAAGGATTTTATTGGTAGGGAATTTCTTCTGGTCTAAAAAATAAAGGGCTGGGTGGATTCTGTAGGCTTACTGTATTCACCTCTACTGTTTCTGGGGATTTCCCGGGTTAGTCCTCAGCTTGACAGGATCCTGGGAGGTTCTGATAGGGTGGCTCATCATCCTCTCCTAATGTCAACAACAGCCAGACTTATATGGCCACACTAGCTGTTCTCATAATGCCAGCCCTGACCTTGGCAGCGGGGCGTGGGAGCAGAGACAACCAGCTCTACCATTCAAAGTCTCTTAGTCAGAAGAGACTTCTTTGATCTCTTTTATTCCTTCTACCATAACCCATCTACCTTGAGGCTGCTCAACCCCAATTTTCTGTTTCTTTTTTAAAAATTTTATTTAATTAGTCAATTTAGAACATTATTCCTTGGTTACAAGAATCATGTTTTTTCCCTCCCCTCCCCCCACCCCTTCCTGTAGCCCACCTGCAATTCTACTGGGTTTTACATGTGCCCTATTTTCATGTTGTTGATGTTTGCACTAGGCCAATCATTTAGTGTCTACATCCCCAATCACATCCCCCTCGACCCATGTAATCAAGCAGTTGTTTTTCTTCTGTTCAACCCCGATTTTCTGCTACCTAGAGAACCATGAAGTTCTAGGTAAAGACTGGCAACTGATTCATTCAGGTTTAGGGCTGCTTCACAAAGGAGTTATACTATAATATACGAAGTAGCATGAGATAGAGTAGAGAGAGCTGTTAGACAAAATATTCTTTGCCTACGGCTTAATAAAATTGTGTTTTTGTTACTGCTGGTATGTTTCTTTTAGCTCTGATCACATCCTGATTGTGTGTGAAAGTCTCCAGCTCTCATCCAAGTCAGATGGGAGAGGGGTAATGGGTGCTGGGCACATAGAGATTTGTGACTCCTGTTTGGTAGAAGAAGGATGTTGGTTCCTGGGTACCTACATTGGTTCTATGTTCTATGTATGTTCCTTACTTCAAAAGATTACCTACTGTGTGCCTAGGGATATGGAGGTTACAAACAAATAAAACAGGATCTCTGCCCTCAAGGAGCTTACAGTGTGTGTGTGTGTGTGTGTGTGTGTGTGTGTGTGTGTGAGGACTAAGATGTGTACACAGATATAAATGAAATACAAATTTGGCTAAAAGTTTATGAGATGAGTACAAGGTATTATGAGATCAATAAGGAAGATGCTACTTCCAGTTAAGGGATCAGAGAAACTACAAGGAGGAAATGGTCTGTAGATGAGTCTGAAATGCCAAACTGATCATCTAGAGATCTAAGGAGAATGGCTGGTGACCAGGAGAGCAGGATAAGACAGGGCACAATTTGAATCTTCTTTTTTCTAAGCTTAGTGAGAGGATTTCCTGTAGAAAGGGGGCTTTGGACTAAGTAATGAAAAAAAGTAAATTGCTTCCTCCTTACTCTTTCCCATTCTCCCTTCCCTGCTCCTACCCCTTCTCTCTCTGCTTCTCTTTGCCACTCCACCCCTCCCCCCTTCCCACATCCTGCACTGTCTCTGGGGAGCGGAAACTCAGAGGATGAGAGTAAGATAGGGGAAGCTCAGCTGCTGCTGCTCTGATATGGGCATGGAGGGTGGAGGTGGGGAAGCAAAGGGGATTCTGAAAGGAGAGAGAGACCTGGACAATTGGACACTAGGAGTCTGGAAAAGGAATTTGGTCTAAGGTGGGAGATAGAGCATTGTTTGAATTTTAGTCTAAGAGTGGGAGATCCTTGTCTTTGGGAGTGACCTGGTCATGGGCAAAATGCCCATATACCCAGAGTCTCTGCTCAGTAAGTGGAATTTGGCCCAAGGTTATTCCAAGGGATGCTCTCTGGAACCCACAATAAACAGACCATAGGAAAGTGCTAAATTCAGTCACTTTTCAGTTCAGACTGGAAAAGATGTGGAAGAAAACAAGGGTAGTATTGGTGAAGAACCTGAACTTTCCCCTCCTTTCTTCTATTTCTCCCTTCTGTTTTCCCTTTATTTTCCCCCTCCCCTCTTTCCTCTATTTTCCACTTTCTTTCTCCTTCTCTCTCTCTAATTGAGCTAGAGCTTCTCCTTCCTTTAATCCTGGTGTTTGGAGGGTGCTGGGGACAGTGCTAGACATTTGTGGAGAGGGCAGTTTCCTCAGACTGAAGGGAATGGCCACATCCTTAGTGGAGATCCTTGGGCTTCTATCTGACATCATAGTACCTTGATGGCCCTCAAAGCTGGGTGCCCTACTGAAACTGAATCCTTTCCTCCTCTCTTCTCTTTGTTCCCACCAGCACATCTGTGATATACGGATATGATCTTCTCCAGGTTTACCTTGGCTTCCCCTCTATGCCAAATCATGTTTATTCATCACCTTTAAGACCCTCTTCTAGGAAACCTTCCATATTGAATCCTGGAGTCAAGGGACCTGGATCTGAATCTAGTTTCCATATTCAATTACACTGCGACCATGAGCAAGTCTCCTCATTACACCCCAGTTTCCTTAACTGTAAAATGGGAATAACCAAATTTTTACTCTCTACTTCATGGGGTTATTATGGAAAAAGTGCTTGGTAAAGCCCAAAGTGCTTTAGAAGTGAGTGCTCTGGTTGTTGTTATTGAGCTTTCCTTTACTGCATGGAACCCTCAGCTCTTATCTCAATCAACATTCACAGTACACAGGACACTGAGTAGAATGATACTTTTGGGAGTATTCTGATGGCAATGCTCCTTCCTGCAGCAAGCTTATAGTCTAAGGTAGAAGGTAGTACATTGGGCAGATGATAAAACAATTTAGACTAGATGGCAGCATATGCCAGATGCCCTCTGGATGGTAAAGTACTAGAAGAATTGGGAGGAGACAGAGTTCCCTGGGGATAGAGGTGAGAGGAGAGAGTTGTATTGGGTCTTCATTCATTTCAGAGGCAGCTAGAAGATATGATTAGAGTGCTGAGCCTTGAGCCTGGAAGATGAGTTCAAATTTAGTCTCAGATACTTACTAGCTGTGTGACCCTGGGCAAGTCACCTAACCCCAGTTTTCTCAACTGTAAAAGAGGGATAATAATAACTACTTTGTGGCACATTCCTTACCCACTCATAACCCCTCCCCTCCCAATTTGTTCAAAGATCAGTTATATGTAGTTTAGTCTGGGTTATCTCATATTTTCTCAAATGTTAGAATATTCAATTTTTGCTCTGCTGGGTTCTCTTTATCTAAATGGTAATTTGTCATTTTCTTGCACTCTTCTCTTGGGTGTCTCATCTCCCCCAAGACCACAAACTATCTGAGAACAGGGGAAATTTCTCTTTTTGTCTCCTCTGCTGTTTGCAGCTCTGCACACAGGTGGTAATACTTGTTGGCTGTTTGAATTCAGTTTTTGCAGTGGATTGTGTGTGTGTGTGTGTGTGTGTGTGTGTGTGTGTGTGTGTGTGTGTGTATGTGTGTAATGAGATTATAGGAGCATAGGAGACAGGGTCTTATAGATCAAAAACTGAACTCCCTCATTTTATAAAGGACAATAGCAGAGGGGAAGTGACTTGCCTAAGCTCACACAGGAAACAGATTGAGATGAAACTTGAACCCTGGTCTTCTGACATGCCAAAATCAAGAATGCTCTTGCCTAGTGTGTGCTGGGCTAGATTTGAGAGTCAGAAGAATTTGAACCTCTGCTTTGGCACTAACAGGATGACCTTGGGGAAGTCACAACCTCTCTATTCCTCAATTTTCTCATCATCTCATTTCATCAAATGAAAAAGTTGAACTAGACAATCTCTAAGATTAATTTTAGATCTAAAGCAACAATTGCATGAATTGCTTATGAGTAGCTGCCATATAAAAAAATTCTCAAAAATCACTCATACTGGGGCAGCTAGTAACATAGTAGATAGAGCACCATCCCTGGAGCTTGGTGGACCTGGGTTTGAATCTGACCTGAGACACTTCCCAACAGTTTCCAACTGATCTTGGGCAAGTCACTTAACCCTGTTTGCCTAGCCTTTGCTGCTTTCCTGTCTTAGAATTAATACTACGACAGAAGGTAAAGGTTTTAAAGAATCACTAATAATAAAAGAAGTATCATTGAAAGCACCTGAGGTTTCACCTCCCATTCATATGGTTGTCAAAAAGGATTAATAAAAAGAGGTTGTCAGTTTTGGAGGGGCTGTAGGAAAATAGGCACATTGTTGGCAGAGCTGTAAATTGGTATAATTAATTGCAGTAAATAGTTTTGAGGAACAGAGAATGAAAAGCCCACCCCTCTTCCAGAACACTGGAAAACAAGTTGAAATTGATCAACCATGAATCCAGAGGACTGATGATGAAGCATCCTTCCTATACCCTAATCAAGAGGGGACTGGCTCAAGAGGCAGAATGAGACACATTTTTGAATATGGACAATAAGGGGAATTTGTTTTGCTATACTTGTTAGCAAGAGGTTGGTTTCTTCTTCCTTCCTTCCTTCCTTCCTTCCTTCCTTCCTTCCTTCCTTCCTTCCTTCCTTCCTTCCTTCCTTCCTTCCTTCCTTCCTTCCTTCCTTCCTTCCTTCCTTCCTTCCTTCCTTCCTTCCTTCCTTCCTTCCTTCCTTCCTTCCTCCCTCCCTCCCTCCCTTCCTCCCTCCCTTCCTCCCTCCCTTCGTTCGTTCCTTCATTCCTTCGTTCGTTCCTTCCTTCCTTCTTTCCTTCCTTCCTTCCTTTCTTCCTTCTCCCCCCCTTATCTTTCATCTTAGAATCAATATTTTGTATTGTTCCAAGGCAGAAGAACAGTAATATTCTCTCTTTCTTGTTTGATCACAAATTCTTCCTTTATCTATAGATCTAAGAGATAAAATTTTCCATGCTCCCTTAATTTGCTTATGATATCACTGTTTATGTGTAAATCATTCACCCATTTTAACTTTATCTTGGCATATGGTGTGAAATGTTGGTCTATACCTAGTTTCTGCTGTATTGTTTTCCAGTTTTCCCAGCAATTTTTGTCAAAAGGAGTAAGTTCTTGTCCCAAAAGCTTAGATCTTTGGTTTTATCAAATACTAGGTTACTAAGGTCATTTACTACTGTGTTTTGTGTATTTAATCAATTCCACTGATCCATCACTCTGCTTCTTAGTCATTACCAGAGTTTTTTGATGTTGACTATCTTATAATACAGTTTGAGAACTGGTACTGCAAGGCTACCTCCCATTTACTTTTTTAAAAAATTAATTAATTATTATTTTTTAAACCCTTACCTTCCATCTTGAAATCAATACGACCAACGCAGAAGAATGGTAAGGGCTAGGCAATGGGGGTCAAGTGACTTGCCCAGGGTCACACAGCTGAGAAGTGTCTGAGGCCAAATTTGAACCTAGGACCTCCCATCTCTAGGCCTGGCTCTCAGTCCACTGAGCCACCCAGCTGCCCCCTTCCCATTTACTTAAAAAAAAAAAAACTGATTCCTTTGACGTTCTTGATCTTTTGTTCTTCTAGATGAATTTTTTCCGTAGTTCTATGAAATAATTTTTTGGTAGTTTGGTTTGTATGGCATTGAATAAGTAAATTAATTTAGATAGAATTGTCATTTTTAATATATTGACTTGGCCTACCTATGAACAATTAATGCTTCTTCAATTGTTTAGATCTAATTTAATTTGTGTAAAAAGTATTTTGTAATTGTCTTCATACAATTCCTGGGTTTTTCTTGGCAAGTAGACTACCAGGTATTTTATATCATTTGCAGTTATTTATTTATTTATTTTTTAAATTTAACAATTACATGTATTAATGAATTTCCATACAAGTTTTCCTAAGTTATATGATCAAATTTATCTCTTTCCTCCCTTCCCTTCCCCCTCCCAGTGCTGGAAGGTGATTGGATCTGGGTTATATGTGTATTATCATGCAAAATATATTTCAATATTGTTAATTTTTATAAATCCATAATTTTGTAAAACCCAAACCCCAAAACATAAACTGAAATAAACAATTGAAAATTGCATGCTTTCATCTGCATTCTGACTCCAACAGTTCTTTCTCTGGAGGTGGGCAGCATTCTTTGTCATGAGTCCCTCAGAATTATCCAGGATCACTGTATTGCTGATAATAGCTAAGTCTATCACAGTTGATCGTTCCACAATATTGTGGTATTGTGTATAATGTTCTTTTGGTTCTACTTATTTCACTCTGTATCCTTTCACATAGTTCTTTTCAGAACTTTCTGAAATCATCCTGTTCATCATTCCTTATAGTACAATAGTATTCCATCACTATCACATACCACAATTTATTCAGTCATTCTCCAATTGAGAGACATCCCTTTAGTTTCCAATTCTTTACCAACACGAAAAGAGTCACTATAAATATTTTTGCAGAAACAGGTCCCCTCCCTTTTTTTTTTTATCTCTCTGGGTTACAGACTTAGTAGTGGTAATATTGTATCAAAGGGTATGTACAGTTTTATAGCTCTCTGGGCATAATTCCAAATTACTCTCCAGAATGGTTAGATCAGTTCACAGCTCCACTATGCATCAATGTCCCAATCTTGTCATATCCCTTCCAACATTTATCATTTTCCTTTACTGTCATATTGACCAGTCTAATAGGTGTGAGGTGGTACCTCAGAGTTGTTTTAATTTGCATTTCTCTAATCAAAGGGGACTTGATTTCTTCATCTGAAAACTACTTATTCATATCTTTTGACCATTTATCAATTGGGGAATGACTTGATTCTTATAAATTTGATTTATTTCTTTATATATTTGAGAAAAGCAACCTTTATCAGAGAAATGTGTTATAAAATTTTTTTGCCCAGTTTTTAGTTTCCCTTCTAATCTTGGTTGCATTGTGTTTTTTTTTTTTTAACCCTTATCTTCCATCTTAGAATCAATACTATGTATTGAATCCAAGGCAGAAGAATGTTAAGGACTAGGCAACAGGGGTTAAGTGACTTGCCCAGGGTCATATAGCTAGGAAGTGTCTGAGGCCAGTTTTGAACCTAGGACCTCCTATCTCTAGTCCTGGCTCTCAAAGAATTGAACTACTTGGTTTTATTTGTACAAACCCTTTTAAATTTAATCAAAATAATTCATTTTATATTTTGTAATATTCTCTGTCTCTTCTTTGGTCATAAATTCTTCCCTTCTCCATAGATCTGACAGGTAAATTATTCTATATCCCCCTAATTTATTTATAATACCACCCATTATGTCTTGATCATATAGCCATTTTGACCTTATCTTGGTATAGGGTGGGAGATATAGATCTAAACATGATTTTTGCCATGCTGTTTTACAATTTTCCTAGTAGTTTTGTCAAATAGTTAGTTCTTATTCAAGAAGTTGGGATCTTTGGGTTTATCAAACACTAGATTGCTGAGGCCATTTACCCCTACTCTATTCCACTGATCTGCAGTTATTTTAAATGGAATTTCTCTTTCTATCACTTCCTATAGGACTTTGTCGGTAAAATATAGAAATGTTGATGGGTTTATTTCATACCCTGGGTAATGACTGAAATTCTCAAGAAGCAGTATTCCTTAATTTTAAATAATTTATTCATCGACCAATCTACACATTCTAATTTGGTCAAAGGTTTCTCTTGTTAAATCCAAAAGACCTCCTCCCTTCAGGATCAGGTACCTATATACACTTTTTGGAGCTCATTACTCAATTCCTCCCTTGAACATCCCAAAATATCTCTAACTGGTAAGTAGCTAACTAGGAGACAGTCTATCAAACGCTCAGCTCTTCCCCACATTGGCAGGTCATGATCATAATGTATGGGGGAAAAGAATCGTTGAAAAATCTCTCTGGCACCTAGACTTTTTGAAAGGAACATAATCCCGGGTGTTTCTAAGAACAAAAGAAATGTCCAATCTATAGAGCTGTGACCAAAACTCTCCTTAGATCAAAGAACTTTGGAAGTGCTAAAAACTTATAGACCCTCCATAACTACTCCTGCTTTTTTAAACCTTGCCTGAAACATAATGCTCCAGCCCCTTATTTTTATTCTGTGTATGTGTCTCTGTTTCAAGTGTGTTTCTTGTAAACAACACATTGTTAGATTCTGGTTTTTTTAATCCATTCTGTTATACATTTCCATTTTATGGGTAAATTAATTCCATTCACATTTACAGTTATGTATTTAATTTATTTATATATTTTTCTCCACCCTATTATTTCTCCTGTTTATTTTTCTCTCTTTTTGCACTTTTCTCCCTCAAAAGTCTGTTTTGCTTCTGACCATGACTTCCCTTAATCCTCTTTCTCTTTTATCAGTTGAAAATTTTGAAAGCCCTTTTCAGTTCTTTGAGTGCTCTGTAAGGCTTGATTAGAAACTTTGGGAATCTGCGTTTTATTGAATATAATTCCTGGGTAGAGAATGGTTTTTGAACTTTTGAATGAACGACACCAGCTGAATCAGAAATCTTTGCAATATCTCTCAAAGGCAGAATCTTTTTGGTTTCTATAGTATCCTTATCTTTTCCCTCTGCCCCTTTCTTATTTTGGTCCTTTGATTTCTTATCTTTGTCCTTATTCTCTGTATCTGCCAGTACTTTTGTCTTTTTCCCATTCCCATCTTGAGCCTGTCCTTTTCCTTGCTTGTCTAAATATCCATCACACATCTGATGTGTGATGTGTGATTCCTGATCAGTTGTTTCAAAGTTATTATCTAGTACTAAAATCTGGGCTGCCTTTTTGGGTGTCAAGAATTTGAGAATGTTTCTAATGTATGTAAATGTTTGGATAGCTGCCATGGAAAATATGTAAACTTAGGTAATTATTTGCCATACTACTTTGTTATCTGTAAAAGGTATTGTCCTTACAAATGCTGAGGAGTTGGCTATCAATCCTATGGTTTCCATTGCCACTCCAGTATAGGTACTATATAAGATGTTCTAAATCCAGTAGCATGCAATAATGGCTAACACAGTAACTCAAAACAATATCTGTAGCATCATTTCTTTTATTGGTCTATATCCTGAAGCCTGGGGTGGGTCAGACTTTTCTTGGGGTGCCAAATTGTAGTAGATATGGAAACTTGGTGAATTATGGTGTGTGTGGGAATTTTAGAGAAGTTGCACCAGGAAGTAAGCCAAAGAAAGAGCCTGAATCTTGAGCCCCTCTCCTATATTACTTCCTATTTCTTTTCCCAACTGTCTGGATGAAGATCTTCTCACAGATGGTAAGTTGAAAATTTTCCCATTAATAACCAAATCTCACAACTAGCACTTTAACTAAAGGATCTTTTATTCTTTGGGGAGAGTGGTTAAGAAGAGATTGGGGGAAAGAGGGAAATTAGGGTCTCCCTAATTTCTAAGTTATATTATTGATTGAAGATTTTGAAATAAACTCAATTCAAAAAACAAAATTATCTTCCCCTAAGGGTAGATATTAACAGCACTACTGACAAGTCTCTTCTGGACAAAACCAAATCTCTCTTCAGCTCACAGTATAGGTAGAAGGCAATGGCCAGAGAGGAGACTAAGGGGTCTGTCTCCCACCTTCAGGCAGAAACATTCAAGAAATGAAGTCCCAGGCAGCTGGAGCTTCCTAACTGCTTCCTTCAAGGTTCCATTGGTACAGTCTCTCCTCCTCTGATGATGTGTTCCAAAAATTCTGAGCTCCTTTGCTTTGCAGATCCATTTTTCTTTGCTCAAATTTCCACACAGTCCCACCCCACTTCTCTTTTCCCCTTCTTCTCCTACTTCCCTGTAGGGTAAGATAGATTTCTACATCCAACTGAGTATATATGTTATTCCCTTTTTGAGCCAAGTCCATTGAGAGTACAGTTCAAGTGTTGATTGTCTCCCCTTCTCCCATTTCCCCTTCTACTATTAAAACTCTTCCTTTTGTGCCTCTTCTGTGTGAGATAATTCTCCCCATTCTTCCTCTGCATTTCCCCTTCCTTTATTATATCCCTCTTTCTCACCTTTTAATTTTTTTTAAATCATTGAATCATAGTCAACTCAAACCCGTGTCCTCTGTCTATATGTACTACTACATCTAACTGCCCTAATAATGATAAAGTTCTTAGCAGTTGCAAGTATCATCTTCCTATATAGGAATACAAACCATTTAACCTTATTGATTCCTTTATGATTTCTCTTTGATGTTTATGCTTCTACTGCGTATTGTATTTGAGTGTCAAATTTTCTATTCAGCTCTAGTCTTTTAGGAATGCTTTGAAAGTCCTTTATTTCATCAAACATATATTCCTCATTCCCACCCTGAAGGATTATACTAAATTTTGTTGGGTAGGTTATTCTTGGTTGAAATACTAGCTCCTTTTCCTTTCAGAATATCACATTCTAAATTCTCTTGTCTGTAAGAATTTAAATTTAGGTTTTATGCTAAAGATGAGAATTCTAAAGTAATATTGTGTTCACCAATTTAAAATATTATCCCTTAAGTCAAAATAACTGTAGCAGCTTTTATTTTACAATGAGGTAGGAAAAAGTGAAAGTGGGAAATGTAAGAAAGAGACAGAAAGTACTGCCTAGCTACAAATACCCTAAGTTTAAGCCTAATGTCTCCAGAATGCAAACGTGAATTTGAAAGTGAATCTCACCAAAATCCAAAGTCCTGACTACGAAGTCAAAATCTGAAGAGCAAGGAGACACTGAAGAATCCACCAAGAGCCTTCAGTGCACACAAGGCTAAGACCCCCAAGAATCTCATCAGAACTCATGGTGAAGGGAATGTCCCACCAAAATTCCAACAAGAAGAGAGGGTGTCCTCACAGAAGAACCAAGGAAGGAATCACTCCACTCATCAGTGCAGGATCCAAGGAAAGCATCTCTTCAAGCACCAAGGCAAGAATGACTCCAAGCCAGAACATTCAAAGAGAGAAGAAGTTGAAGTCCTGAATCCAGGAAGTCATGTCACTTCCTGTCTCTTCCCCTCTCACAGGAACCAGTCACAGCTTCCAAACTGCTTAGTCCTATCCAGGGCAGTCCCCTTTGAAGGTGAGAGTTTTTGATTTGTGAACTCTCCTAGTAACTGGTCAAGTGTTAAGTAGGGATGTTTTCAGTTTTTGATTGATTAAACTAAAAGTTGCTGATTGATTACATTAGAAATAACAAAGAGAAATTATTCTATCTTTACATATCCTTTATTTATTTTTATTTTAGAAGCATTTTTTAATTTTAATAAGAAATTTCCACATAAGTTTTCCAAAGTATTGTCTCTCTCCCTTCTTCCCTCCTCCCCTCTTGGAGGTGACAAGCAATTCAATTTGGATTATACACATATTATCCTGCAAAACATATTTCTGTATTATTCATTTTTGTAAGTGAATAATCGTATAAAACAAAACCCCCAAATATATACCCAAATAAACAAGTGACAAATCATATTTTCATCTCCATTTCTACTCCAACAGCTCTTTCTCTGGAGGTGTATAGCACTCTTTGTCATGAGTCCTCAGAATTGTCCATTGTATTGTTGTTAGTAGCAAAGTGCATCACATTTGATCCTTCCTCAATATTGCAGTTACTGTGTACAATGTTCTCCTGGTTCTGCTTATTTCACTCTGTATCATTTCTTGTAGGTTTTGTAGGTCTTTCTAGCTCTTTCTGAAATCATCCTGTTCATCATTCCTTATAGCACAATAGTATTCCAGCACCACCATATACCACATTTTGTTCAACTTTTCCCCAATTGAGGGACATCCCTTTAGTTTCTCATCTTTTGACACCACAAAAAGAGTAGCTATAAATATCTTTGTACAAGTAGGTCCTTTCACAATTAAAAAAAAATCTTTTTGGGATACAGATGCAGAAGTGGTACAACTGGATCAGAAGGTATGCATTCTTTTATAGCTCTTTGGGCATAATTCCAAATTTCCCTCCAGAATGCTTAGATCAGATCACAACTCCATCAGCAATGCATTAGTGTCCCAACTTTGCCACATCCTCTCCAACATTTATAATTGTTCTTTACTGTCATATTGGCCAATCATCTCTCCACATCTATTTTTCAGGTCAGTTTTTTTTTCTAATAAGATTTTTAAATATTTTATTCTATTTTTTCACCCTTTTGAGTTTGTTTTATTGTTTCTTGATGTCTCATGCCTCACAGACAGGCCCTCAGAGAAAGGAAGTTGAAACCAACAAGAGGAAACTGATTCCACAGGCACTGCCCACCTGGGTGGTTCCAGGCAAATTAAAGAACTATGATTGGTTCCTGAGATATGATGTGGGAGAGCTAGTGGGTGGATAAAACTGCTTATAAAGGAAAGACTAAGGCTCCACTCACACATTCTCTTGTGCTCTTCTGGCTGGAGATTGGAACCCAAGGGAGAACCCTGTGGGTAGTGAGCTTCATTCCATCAGAACATCACATAGGATGGTAGGCTAGGCAACTTTCTACCACTTTCCTACATTTCCCTCTCTTTACTATTACTACTTTGATGAAATAAAGCTACTAAGAACCTCATAATTTAATTGTAACTATTACAGAGTCATTAGTTTCCACTTGCCCAAATGTAATTTTGAAGAAATTATTTTCTTCAGTGAGTTTTTATCCTTATTTTTCCATTTGGCCAATTCTACTTTTTAGAAAGTTTTTCTCCTCATTGGATGTTTGAGCCTCTTTTACCATCTAGTCAGTTCTGTTTTTTAAGTTATTATTTTCTTCAATATTTTTGTATGTCTTTTATCAAGTTGTTGACTCTCTTTTTCATCATTTTCTTGTATAATTTTTATTTCTTTTCCCAATTTTCTCTCTTCCTATCTTATTTGATTTTTAAGATCCTTTTTGATTCCAGAAATTTTTATTGGGCTTATGTTCAATTCACATTTTTCTCTGAGGTCTTGCTTTTAACTGTTTTTGACATTCTTCTGAGTTTGTGTCTTGCTCTTCCCTATTACCATAGTAACATTGTTGGTCACATTCTTTTCTTGTTGTTTGTTCATTTTCCCAGTCTATTTTTTTTTTTTAATAAACACTAACCTTCCATCCTGGAGTCAATACTGTGTATTGGCTCCAAAGTAGAAGAGTGGTAGGGGCTAGGCAATGGCGGTCAAGTGACTTGCCCAGGGTCACACAGCTGAGAAGTATCTGAGGCCAGATTTGAATCTAGGATCTAGGATCTCTAGGCTTGGCTCTCAATCCACTGAGCCACCCAGCTGCCTCTTCCCAGTCTATTTCTTGACTTTAAACTGTATGTTAAAGTTGGGCTTTGTTTGCAGGGTGGACAGGACATTGTGCCAAGCTTAAGATTTTTTAATATTTTTGTTTTCCCAGCTAGTTCTGGGGGTCGATAAGTTTTTAGTGCTTACAAAGGTCTTTGATCTACAGAGAGTTGTGGTCACCCTGTACACACAGGTACTAATGTTCCTCTTGGCCTTGGAACTATGATCAAGTCCTATGTTGGTGCTCCTTTCTATGTTGAAACTGATATCAGGGCCCCTGATTCCTTGTGAGTGACAAGCACTCTTTTTCTCCCTGGAATTATGACCAAGGTCCCTCCATCCCTGCAGCTACAAGTGCTAATGCTCCTTTCTGCATCAAATCTGGGCAGCAGACCCATCAGCCAACCAAATGTTAATAAATGAAACTCAACTTTGTTACAGCCAAGAAACTTTTGATGTATTTCTCACAGGGCAGGAGCCAATAGGATTTAGAACTAGAAGGGTTCTTGAAGGTCATGAAGTTTATCCCTTTCTATTTTATGGATGGGGTGAGACCTAGAAAGGCTTGCTCAGTCATGAATATGAAAAAATGACAGCATTTTGGCTTTTGCTTATAATCCTGTGCTCTTACTTTCCAATAATGGGTATTCTGGTCTAGAGACCCACAGATTAATTGGTGAGAGGGAGACAGTACGGTGTAGTGGAAAGAGGGTTAGATTTGCAACCAGAAGACCTGGATTCAATTCCTGTCCCTGTCATTTATCAATTGTGTGACTTTCAGTATAATAATTTACTCTCTCTGGGTCTCAGTTTCCTTTTCTATAAAATGGGGGTGGAGTTGGTCTTGATCTCTGAAGTAGCCTTCAGCCCTAAGTCCTATGAATCTAGGTGTGGGAAGGTGAGAAAAGTCAATTAACTGAAAGGAAGAATGAAGGGGCAGAGAGAAGTGTAGGTGACTGAAAGAAACAACACAACCAAACACATTTGTGTGAAGCTGTGTCAAGCGGAAGTTGTGACTAAGATGGGTACCTTCAACTTGCCTGGGGCTTATACCCGGAAATTCCTCCCAGTGTCAATTTTTCACTTGAAACAGCTGACTGAGCATGTTGTGATTGGATGACTCACTGTGGAGGAGGATACAGGAAAAGATGGAGGGGCCAAGTTTTGGTTTCAAGATCTTAAAGGAGAGCTCCCTTTGAATCCTTTGATTGGCAGGACCAATTAGAACTGAAAGCAGAGGAAATTATGGATTTGGGGTGGGGGTGAGGGGAATACAGGATGAAGGGGGGGCCTAGGAAATCTTGTCATCACACTAAAAGGAAGTCAGTTTTGTGGAGACTATGATTTCCCTTCTTGATGCCACCTTATTGATTGGGAAAAGTCCCCAAACTTCCCAAATTTCATTAAGAGCTGGCATTGGGTACCCCACCCCACTTTGTGTAGAAGGAGGATTTTTTAAGACTTAGATTGACTCTAGACTGTCCTTGCATCTCTTCAAGGTTCTGAATACTGATCTTTGTGTCCTGGAGAGTCCAGTGCTTGCGTAAATATATATACATTCATGCCTTTGTTACTTCCAAACAGAACTAAATTGAACAATCTATGGGGGGGGGGGAGAATTGAGATAATATTAATTCTTCCTTATTCTGGGGGCAGGGGACCCAGGAGTACCATTCCTGGGAATAAAAAAAAAGGGCAAAGAAGATGAGTGGAGTTTGGAGGAATGGAGAAGATGATAGAGATGCAGAGACGAGATTTTGTAGTGAAGAAATAGCAGGTGAAGTTCTAATTCTCATCCAGGGAACCCCTGAAATAACTTTGTGAACCCTTTGGGATGTTATGACACTATCATTGTTTGCTACTTTTACTTTGATCTGTTTGCCCAGTGTAACCACTGGTCTGATCAGTCATAGCAGACACAATGAACATTGACCCCAATACAGTGATGTCACTTTGGACCTCTTGGAGTTTGAAGGGCAATAAATAACTAACCAACCAACCAGTGGTAAATACCCTTTCCAACACGAGTTGGAAACTGAGTCTCCAGCTCCCCAAAGAATCCATGGATAGATTTCAGGGGGGCTAATGAACTTTGGATGGGGAAAAAAACCCCTCCATCTTTATTTTCATTAACCTCCAACTGAAAATCAGCAGTTCCTCCAATGAGGAGGAATGGAGGCAACAAACTGCAATAGTATTTGTACTGCTTGTGACTGTCACTAAGAGAAATCACAGATCTTTTCCTTTCATATTATGGTTGTTGTGCGTCTCGGAATATCATTTACACTCATTGCTACTTAGAAATTCCTGAGACCTCCTGCTACAGCTCACATGATTGCAGTCTGTCTCAGGATGATATTCAATATACTTGGTTTCCTTTTAAATTCCTGTTTATTTTACGCATTTAATAGCATTATTCTAAGAAGGGGTCAGAACATCCTGTCGACGAGGTTCAGGAATCAAAAGACTGCTAAGAACTCTTGCCTGAAAGAGCATCTGTTTCAGAATTATGGGGCAAGGCAAGGAAGGAAGGGAGAGGAGGACCTTGTTGCTGCTGCTTTTCCCCATTCTATAGAGGTCAGAGAGCCAAGTGGAAGAGAGAAACTCTGACTAGAACCATGCATAGAAGGAAGCTTGGGAACCAATCTCCAAAGCTCCCCAGAACAGGGAAGGCCAGGCTTGGCAAGGCAAAAGTCAAATGTCTAAACATAGGAGCAAGGTGAGGAGCATGTTGTCCTAGGGATGGGCACACAAGGATATGAATCCAAAGGTAGGTCTAAAACCAGAAGAGAGAATAGATGGACTATAGTGTCTTTAGTTTAATGGAGTATAAGAGTCAGGGTAGAGGCAGTTGTGGCTCAGTGGTTAAGAGCATTGGTCCTGGAGTCAAGAAGACCCAAATTCAAATTTGGCCTGAGATACTTCCTTGCTGTATGACTTTGGCCAAGTCACTTAACTTCTATATGCCTAGGGGGCAGGAAGATGGTTCAGTGGGTAGGAGGTTTGAAGTCTGGAAGACAAGAATTCAAATCTGAACTCAGATACTTCCTAGAGCTGTGTCTCTGGGCAAGTTCCTTAATCTCTGATTGCCTAACAAAAGGATCCATCAGAGAAGGAAATGGCAAACCACTCCTATATCCTTGCCAAGAAAATGCCTTGGATCAGCAAGGTCTTTGGGGTCTGGAAGGGTCAGAGCAACTGAACAAGAAGAGTCAGGGTATGTGTCTAGGTAGGACTAGATCAGGCATGCTTCAGAGGTCCAAGTGACAGGAAATCAGTCGAGGTTTGAGGGACAAGCGATCTGCTTTTTATTTCCTGTGTGAGCATGGATAAGGTACTTCCCCTCTCTGTGTGTCTTCCCCTCTTGTAAGGTGGAGAGGATCAGATGTGGCCCATCTCCTCACAAAGTTGTTGGTTGGGAAATGCTTTATCAATTGCTACATGACAAAGAAATGGGTCCATTGTTGTTTTACTCTTGGGACCTCAGATTATTTACCTGTAAATGGGAGGGTTGGACTTTCCTCAGCTGTTTTTTGGTAAAGGTATTTCCTAGAAGGAGTTCTTGCTCATCGGCAAGGGTGGGACTCATTGTTCTTCTCTAGGATCCATTAAGCAAGAAACAGTAGAATGAAGGCTGGAGTTGGGGATTAAAAGCTGGGTTTAAAAGCCTGGCACTGCTGTTTCTTTATCAGTGTGACCTTAGGCAAGTCACTTAAAGCTTTGTGAGCTTCTGTTTATCTCTAAACTAAGAAAATTGCATTAGATGATTTATATTTATTGACTCTTAGATCAAGTTCTACCCCCCTTATTTTACAGATGAGCAAACTGAAGCCAAGGGAAGCAAAATGGAGTGCCCACAGTCACCCAGGGGGGTATGGTTGATTGGCTTTACAATGGCCACAAAGAAGAGAGAGGCTGACACAAAAGGGAAAGATCCAGCCAAGGGTTGGGCTTTCTTGGGAAAGGACTTTGATACAATGGGAGAAACTACCAGCACTAAAGGGTACTTAATATCTGAAGGAGCCTGCTAGCCCCATCTAACTGGGACCACTAAGTACTTTAAGGTCCCTTGTTAGTCTGACACTCTTGAGTGGAGAAACTTCTCATGTGACAAGGTCAAACTTGAGGTTTCTGGATTTCAAGTTGACACTGTGTATAGAAGAGTGGTAAAGGCTAGGCAATGAGGGTTAAATGACTTGCCTAGGGTCACACAGCTAGGAATTTTGTGAGGCCAAATTTGAACCCAGGATCTCCCATCTCCAGGCCTCGCTGTCTCTCCACTGAGCCACCCAGCTGCCCCTGACAAATGGGCTTTTAACTCAAGTCCTATGTCTCCAGAATCACTGTTCCTTTCCCTAAACCTAGCTCTAATCCTATATATGTTGGAGAAAGCTAATTTCTTTCACAGAAGGGATTTACCCCAAATACATTTGAGTATCCCAGCATACAGGAGCTGCAGAAGGGCAATTATAGAAAGATTCCATTTCCCAGAATGCTGTGCCAAGCAGCAACAGTGGGGGAAATTGGGTGGACAGAGGCTGGCCATTCAGAGCATCTGAGGGAGGGCTCGGGGATCCATGGGAAGAGGCATCAGCTGCCTAGCTTTCCTTCAGCCGGTGCCTGTAGCTTCGTGAGCTCAGGGCTGATGGGCAGGAGTTGTGACTTGTATGGAGCTGTAGCAGGGGGAGAGGAGGCTGTGGAGTGCAGGAAGTGGAGTGCATCGACCGGGGCTACGGAGGGACACCGATGTGTTCTTTGAAGAAGCTCCAACTCAACCCAAATTGCTGGGACTTCCCTACTGATGCTGTGAGCTTTTCCCTTGCGGCAGGACTTGGGTCTGCGTCTCATTTCTGCCCTATTCAAAGGACCCATTGGATGCCTCAGCTACTAGCAGGAGGGCTGCATTGAACATCCTCTAAATGAGCCAGATTTATGTTTCCTAGAGAGGAGACTCTGAATGGTGGAATGAGCCAGGATGTTATTATCGCTAAGAGGTTGGACTTCAGTATCTGTCCTCGGCTGACCCAGACACTGAGACTCTGGCACATGGAGGGCACACCCCATACCACCATTCTGGGAATGGTGGCTCCTTCCCACCTAGGCCATCCCTTCCAAGCCTCACAATGCCCACAATGCCATCCCCTCCCTCAGGAAATCCAGTGGGAGACTCACTCTGATTTTTTTTAACCCTTTATTTTATAGCAATTGTTATTAGTAGAGAAGTAAATAACACATTTAAAAACCTCCTTCTTATGGGGGCAAAGGATTCCAAAGTATTTACAAACACTTGGGTGGGGTGGGGGAAGACAGGACGATGAGGTCTTCAGAGAGCGGAGGAATGAGACTGTGGGCAGCGGTGGTTTCTCTGCAGATGAGCTCTGGTCTCCCATCTGAGGCTCGGTGCAGGGAGAGCATACATACATTTTTACTCAAGAACTTACAACACAACCAGACTTGGGCCAAGGAGGAAGCCCCAGGGATCCTCCACCGAGCATAGTGTTAGATGATCCATTTAGGGTATTAATGGAAGTGGGGAAGCCCTAGTGGGGTGCTGCAGGCTGGGCTCTGGGTGTCCTTGGAGAGATTAAATGGGGGCTTCTCCCCATTTGGACCCACTCAGCCCAAAGAATATAGAGGAGAAGGGCCAGAGCTTGGGACTTGTGTATGTGGCAGGAGTTGGTGAATAGGACTGAGAGGCCCAGGCATTCCTGAGCTTAGGGCTGGGGTCCCCTGCCTGTCTTGGCCAATAGGAGCAGACCAGAGCACCCTACCTCCTTTCCTGAAGACCTTCCCCATCCTCCCCATCCACCCCATTCAGGATCTGTTTCAGCCTTTAGATTCCCAATTGCTTTGGATTAGAGGGTCTGGCCAGGAGCGTTTCCCCAGTGGATTGGCATGACACCCCTTTTCTTCTTGGAGCTCCTGTCCACACACCACCCTGGGAAACCACAAGGTTCTTCCTCCTAACCCTCCCACTCCACCCTAGTGCACACCAACTGGGTGAAAAAATTGAGAAGCACCAGTTCACAGGGAGATTTCACTGTAGGAGGAAGGAGATTTGGTTTACCCTTCAGTCCCTGATCAGTTCAAAGAAAGGGGTGGGCATGGTCCAGGGGTGTTTAACAGACTGAAGACGGGAAGCAAGGCTAGGCAGGGTAGCTGGATACTCTGGCCCAGCCCGAGAAACACACACTGCACCTACACAACAAGAAGAATCACTAGGGGCATTTTGTTGTTTTACAGTTTTCACATCTATCATTATTTTTTGCTATATATATATTTTTGTTTCTTTAACAGTGACATAAACTGAGGTAAACATCTGTGACCAAAACCTCTCTTATGGGGCAAAGGGTCCCAACCTGATGGCCAGAGAAGGCAGAGATGTGGTGTGAAGAGCCCCAGACTGACCACGGATCAGAAGACCATGGTCCTTGTCCCAGCTCTGTCACCAACTTGCTGTGTGACGTTGGGGCAGTCACTTCCTCTCTCTGGGCCTCAGTGTCCTCATCAGTAAAATGAGGGGATTGGACTAGAATGGTACAGAAGGTCCCCTTCTCATTCTAACAATCTAGGATTCTACAACAAGAGAAAAGCCTCAACAGGATCTTAAAAAAAGTGAGAGTTCGAGAAGTTTGTCTACGGCTGAGTCTCGCTTGGACATTATTGCACGAGAGAGATCAGGACTTTGAGGAGGCCTAAGGCAAAAGGAGGAGTTGAAGATGAAGAGTTCAGGATTGGGCACTGGTGGTCTTGGGGCCTTGCTATAGCCTGGGGCTTGCCCAGATGGGACGAGTGAGGCTGACTGCCCAAGGGAAGGGGCTTGGGAAGCAGGAGATCTCCATGAAGATGGGTCCAGGGAAGGAGAGGGCCATTTGCTACTCCCCTAGCACATCTCCAGAGGGCACCAATGCCTGCCTGGAGAAGGGGACACTTTTGGCATCTTGGCTGGGCTAGATGTTGCCCTTCTTTACCCTCACCTTCCCTTCCCACTCTCCAACTTGAAGACTGAGCAAGGACTCTGCCCTGGAAGCGTCCATGATCCTTTGCCCCAATTTGAAGAGAATGGAAAGAGATTGAGGCCAGTGCAGGGTAAGCTTGGTTTGTAAACTGTGCCTAGGTCTGGGGTGAGGAGTCAATAGCCCTTTTGTGTGATTTGCAGGGAGGGGAGGAGAGGGGATGGAGGAAGTTGCTTGTTGTAGGATGGGTGTGTGTGGCATATCACTCCCAGGAGCCACCGAGGGGCCCATCCCACTCAAGGACACTGGGCAGGGCTAGATTGGCAGGGGGCTGCTCCCCAAACCCTATCCCCCATCCCTCACCTGAGTGCTGGATAAAGAAGGGTTCAGGCCCTGATGGAAGGAGTGGGGGGCAGGGCTGCCAGTGCCTACCCTTTTTTGGGTTGATGGGGATGAGGGACCCCTAACCCTGAGGATGAGGTGTTGACTGGTTCATCTGGGCTTGCAAGGGGTCCCTGGAGCCTCCTCTTTCAGTGGAGGCTGTGGTGGGGTAAGGAGGAACAGGAGGCCTTGGCTAGGAGGGACTGGAAGATGGGAAGCCCTTTGGGTCTGGTGCCCCTAGGTTCCCCGGCCCCACCAGATAAGAGGTTATTGCTAAGAATCCCCTGAAGACCCAGGGGTGGTGGGGAGTTTGGGAAAGAGGGGTTCCTGATAGGGGTGAGCCCCCACTCTCATTTCCTTGGCTTTTCCCTTAGACTGGCCGGCAGCTGCCTATTCCTAGTGTGTTTCCATTGCCCCACCAGGAAATGCCCCGAGGATCTTTGGATCCTTGGAACCCCCAGGGCTTTGGTGGAGACTGGTGTGACTGACTGGTGTGATGAGCCCTGTTCCCTCCTTCTATCAAGGGCCAGGTGAAGAGAAACACCTTGGGGGGAGGCGGGGATTCATACCTTCATTCCCCTCCTCATACTTATGCCCACCCTTCCTAACTCAGTTCCCTCCTTCCCCCAAGAGCCTCCCAGTCTCTGGAAGCAGCAACCTGGCACAGAGGAAGTGCTTCAGCGCTTGGTGCCTGACTGACCTAGAGCTGGTGAGTCAGATCCAAGCCCCCTGCAGGTTAGGAAGGGGTTGAGGAATCCTCCATCAGGGCTGCTTCTGCCTTGGGTCCTTCCTCAATCCTAGAGTCCTACCACCATCCTGGGCAGAGCCATTTTGGGGGGAAGCCCAGAGCTGGGAGCTGGAGGCTGGGATCTGAGCCCTGGGCAGACCGTGGCCCTCTCTAGGCCTCAGTCTCTCCTCTAAAATGAAGGCATTTAACTAGGCATCTCTTTTAGCTTTGATATTCTTCAGTTCTGATAAGGCCAAGGCTGGTGCCCCATCACAGGGTGGCGCTGGCCCTTGTCACACAAAGACTTGGACCTTCCCCCTGGACAAGCTCAGGCTTGGAGCTCATGACTGCCTGGCCAGAGCCATTCTTTATCCCCGCACCAACATCCCAGAATCCTCGGCTTCCTGGCTGCTCTCCTCCCCCAGGCCTGGCCAGGCTTCCAAAGAACTCCTCACCCGAGCCCAGGATAGGACTATTATGCCAGGGAGTCCTGTTCTTTGTCCCCAGCTGCCTGCTTTATTAGGCATCTCAGTCCCTAGGCCATGCTATTGGGCCTCCATCAGGGTTCCTCCTTAAGAAGATGAGTTCTTCATTGATATCTTCTAAGGGCACTCCTTATCTTCGTTTAGATGGGGGGGAATAAGGTAGGGAAGGTAGGTAGGTATTCCCTCTAGCCCAGTGCAGGGGATTCCCTTCTTGCTCTCATTCAAAGGGAGTCAGAAGGAAGGCCTGATGACCCAGGCAGGAGAATCTAGATGAATTTGGGCCCTCGCTCACCATCTTTGTGCCGCAATCCCACTCCTAACTCCTGAATTCCGGCTCTATCCCCGCTGTCAACCGTCCTAGGAAGATGGGAGAGGCGGCCTTCCTAGACATGGCAGGACAGGCACGAGAACGTGGGTCACAGGTCTGTCACGTAGGACAGGCCCCTCTTCTACGAGGAGACCTGCCAGCCCTCTAGGGAAGACACGGGGTCTGGCACTGTCATGCTGGGTAATTTGGGGCTTCCCTCTCTGGCCTCCTTTCCCATCTGTAAAATAAGAGGTCCGTTTTAGCTCTAACTCTACGATCCTATCATTAAACGAACTCTTAAGATCCCTTCTAGCTCTGACAGTCTATTCTATGTCTGCGACACACACACACACACACACTCACATACACACACTACACATTTGCTACATGTTTCAGGTAGCTGGGTCAGTTCATCTCTGCGTCCGGTCTTTCTCCTGTCTCAGTCCTCTCCCTGCCTGTCCTGGAGGCTGCCCCGCTCGCTTTCTGGAGTAGGCAGGGCTGGGCGCCACAGGATGGTTACCTTGGATGCTCCCCCATTCTATGCAGTCCAGAACCTTGGATCTTCCTGTTGTCTTCTTCACTGGCGACAGCTTTCTCTGATCCTGGGGCCTCCGCCAGGACTTGGGGATCAACAGCCCCTTCTCTCTCCCTGCTCCCTAAGAGAAACCTGGCCCCATCTCCTCCCCAAAGGGGGAGAGAAGGGAAAGGCAAAACTAAGGGCCTGAGGAGAGGGCATTACCCAAGAAAGAGGGGCAGAGTCTGGGGTAACGTGGAGAGAGGGTAAGAAAGACGGGGGGAAGGAGAAAGGCCAGGTATGGGACAGAATGGCTAGGAGAGACTGAAAGACTTCAGATGGTCCAGCACATCAGTAAGATGGGGAGAAGGAAGAGGAGGAGGAGGGAGCAGGGAGAAACAGGGGTAGAGAAAGCAGATTGGAGTCAACCCTGCCCCTTTAGCTGGGCTAAGAGCCCCCCTGGGTCCCACAGGATCCATCTCCAAACCTGGGTCTGCTCTGGCAGCCTGTCCCTCTTGATGCAGGTCCTGGGCTCTAGGCCTTTCCCTAGCTTGGTCCCTCTTCACCGCTCAGGGGGACAGGCACTGCCCTATCTCCTTCCTTGCCCCTTGAATAGATTTTTGGTTAATGTCTCACCGGAGGCTCCTGTGGAACTGCTGCAGCCCAGCCCTGCTGTCGCCAACCCCATTGCCTTCCTCCCCTTGGGGAGGGAGAGTGCCTGGAGCCTGGGGGGGTGGTAGGGCCCACCGGCTCCCCAGCATCTGAACAGGGCATTCTTCAATCTCTGTCCTGACTGATCCTTATAGAGCTACTCAGGCTAGTACTACGATATTACTATTGTCTAACCGTGTTTCTTTTTTGCTTGGGGAACTGTGATTCCTGGTTCCTTTAGCAGGCAAAGGAAGGGCCTCTCCCCACCCTGAGTCCCCTGTTCCCCTATGTCCCCCTCACCCGTTGGGTCTGGGGGGCTCTTGCTAGCCTCATGGGTGCAGGCGCTGGGGTGAGGAGCCCTCCCTAGGAGTTGCCACAGAGGAGCCCTTGAAGGGGGGACTGGCATCGGGCAGGGGGGCAGCTCAGACGCAAATCTCTATTGCTGTGGCCAGGACCAGCTGCCCCTTGCTCTTGTCCTGCCGCCCATCCGCCCTGCTGGCTGGCCCTGGTGAGGTGAGGCCAGATTCAGGAGGGGTGGGAGGCGAGGGCCTGGTCCCACTGCTCTCGGTCAGCACGGTCCTCTTGAGAGGTGCTGGGGCCTCCTGGCGGTGTGGCCCAGCGGGCAGCCGGTCACCCGCGGGCTTACGGGCACGGCAAGAAGGCCGGCGACGCAGCTCCGACGTTAGCTCGTGCTTGAGGAAGCGGAACACCTCCTTGGCTGGTCCCCGCCTCTCAGGGTCCAGGGCCAGCAGCCTCTGGAACATCCGCAGGGCCGGTTCCGTGAAACGTCGCCACTGGGAAGGCAGGCCGGGAAGCCTCCCCTTCTGCCACCTCACAAACTCCTCAAAGAAGGCATCTGTGCCCGAGGCGGCCTCCCAGGGGAAGTTGCCCGTGAGGACGCAGAAGATGAGCACGCCGAAGGCCCAGACGTCGACGCCGGTGTCGACGGCGAAGCCCTCGGCCCTGCCTGCCTGGCACACCTCGGGGGCCGTGTAGGGGATGGTGCCACTGACCCGCTTCACTCGGCAGCCCACCCTTCGGGTCATGCCGAAGTCGGCCAGCTTCACCCGTCGGCAGTCCCGGTCAAAGAGCAGCACGTTCTCGGGCTTGACGTCTCGGTGTACCAGGTGCCGTCCGTGCATGTAGTCCAGGGCCAGGCCCAGCTGCTGCACACATCTCTTCACTGTGTCCTCGGGGAGCCCCACCTGAGGCAGAGAACAAGGGATCAGAGGGCCCGACCCAGACGTCTCCCCAGCGCCCCTGAGTCCCCCCCAAAGGCCTCCCTCCGGTCAGAGTCCTCGCTGGCCCTGCCGATTTCTCCCCGCGGTCTGACCCTCTCCTCGGCGCTGTACTCGCCTTGTTCCCTTACTCTCTGAGAGAAGGGCTGTCTTATTCTGTATGTGTACCTCCAGCTCCTAGAACCTGGCCTTGACCCTCCGAAGTGTTGAATGAGTTTCTGAGCCGAGCGGCTCCTTGGATAATCTCATCTGGCCTCCTCATTTTACGGAGGACAGGCCTCGCTCAAATTTGCCCAATGGCAGAGCTGGGGCTTGAGCTGAAGTTCCCCATTGCCAAACTCTGTGCTCTTCCCATGATCCCACACTGTCTCTTTGGTTAGCCCACCACGTCCCGGGCTAAGCAATGGAATATCTCCAGTGCCTTGACCTAGGCTCTGTGACCCAGTAGCCCAGTTTCCCTGACGAAGGGTTCGGACGCCTCTGGTCTAGTCCTGCTTCCAACATTACCTCCATGCTTGATCTTCAGCAGACCACTTAGACCCCTTTTTGCAAATGGGGGTAAAAATATCGACCTCACAGGAGCATGTGGGGGCAGAGATAGAAGGTACGTGAAAGTGCTTTGGAGAGAAGAATGGGCCATTGAGAAGTTGCTGTTACTTTCAACACTATGGGAAGCAGCAAGGTGCAGTGGGAAAGTTTGGGGTTTGGAGCCAAGAGATTGGGGTTTTCCCCTCAGCTTTGCCACATCCTAGCTGGGTGACCTTGGGCAAGTCATGTAACCTCAGGATTTTAGTTTCTTCTTTTGTAAAAGGACCAGATGGATTTCCAAGATGGTGCTCTTCTAGTACTAATGATTTGTGAGTCTATAATGTACCTCCTTCCCTGATTCCCATGCTTGTTCCTCCCCTCTCCGCTCCTCAGCATGGCTGGCAGAAGAGGCAACAGTGGGGTCAATGGAGCTGGTTGGGGAGCCCTCTAGGCCTGGGGAATCCTGTTGGCTATGACTGTTGAAAACTCATCTTTTGTTATACTTGGCTGGACCTTCTGCCTTTTGGCTTGTATGGAGGAAGGGGGATGGATGGACTGATCTCTCCATATCCTAAGGAGGGTTACTCTGGTTCTGCCCCACTCCTTAACCAGAAGAGAAGTCCTTGTCTCTAACCCTAACAACACCCCCTGAGTGCTTCTCTGGGGAAAGAGCTGATCTTTATTTTAGCCCAAGTTTTTCTAATCCTCCTTTCTCTTGTCAGACCTTTTGAGCTTGTTTCCCTCTGCTCTCTGCTTGCTTGGGATTGGCTTCTCAAGGAGAGAAAGACTTCCTGCCCAAGTCCTCAGGTTTTTCTTGACCAGACATCCTCTGGGATTCTAGAGTTGGCCCATCCAACACTCACTAGTTGTATGATCTTGGGCAATCACTTAACCTGCCAGTCTTGGTTTCTTCATCTGTAAAATGGGTGAAATAATATCTACCTTATAGGGTCCTTGTGAGGATCAAATGAAATTATGTACCTACAGCACTTTATAAACCTTAAAGCACCATATCAATGTTGTTGTAACTATTATTATTATTTAATAAACCCATACCTTCCATCTTAGAATCAATACTATGCATTGGTTCTAAGCAGAAGAGTGGTAAGGACTAGGCAATGGGGGTGAAATGACTTGCCCAGGGTCACTGGAAGTGTCTGAGACCAGATTTGAACCCAGGATCTCTTCTCTCTAGGCCTGGCTCTCCATCCACTGAACCACCCAGCTGCCCCCTTATTGTAACTATTATTGAGCAGGGTCTCACCTATGGGTCAGGACTCTGGGGAGGAGTCCTACAGATACTGGCTCCTGTGAGGTAGAGGAAATGAAGGGCTCACAAAGAAATGGGGCACCCTTCTTTTGACCTGCCTCTTCTGCAGGGGTCCAGCTCAGCTCTCGAGGGTCTCCTTGTGGGGTCAGTGAAGGTGTGGGGGGGAGAGGTGGGGAAAATGGAAGGAAGATGAAGCCTGGGCTGAAGTGTCCCCCAGATGTTAGCTCCAGGGGGGAGGAGGCTTGGAGCTGGACCAAAGGGGATACCTGGGGTGGGATGATGTCGAAGAGGTCCCCACCAGGTGCGTATTCCTGGGCAAAGACATAGCAGTCCTCGGTCTCAAACACCACATCGAAGACTTTGATGATGAAAGGGCTGGAGGAGAGTGTGTTGGTGATGCTGACTTCCCGAAGGAAATTCTTCAATTTTGTCTTGCTCTTATTCACAAACTTCAGAGCCATCTTGGTCCCTGAAAGTGAGACAGTGCTGTGGGGGTGTCTCCATGTGTGTGGTTGTGCCACTGGCCTGCCCTTGGCCCTTCTCCTTCCTCTTCCTCCCGTTTCCCATCCTTCAGACCTCCAATGGGCGATGCCTTTGCTGATGGCACTCCAGGTGCCCCCTAACACATGTGAGTTATAACCCTGCCAAATCTATCCCCCCACCCTGGTGTGTGCGGCTGACTGGCATGCAAGTACCGGATCTGTGTGCCCTCTCTGTATAAACACATATCCGCCCCGTCCCATGCCCAAGGACACTGAGGCACGGGCAGCTGGGAACCCACCTGTGCTCTTGTGGGACACCAGGTCCACCTTGCCGTAGGTGCCTTTGCCCAGCTCCCGGATGAGGTCATAGTGCTTGCTGACATCCGTGCCCGAGAGTGTGCGGATGGTGAGGGCCTGCATGTCCTCGGTGAGGAGGGGCACCCCACTGCCACTGCAGCAGGCCAGCGCGCGGGGGGGCTCCTGCTCTGGGCAGCCGCCGCTCATCTTCTCCCTGTGGGGAGGGCAGAGAAATCAAACAGAGACGGGCCAGGGCAGCCCCAAGGGCAGCCATTGGTAAGTGGATGCTCCACCTGCTCAGAGCTCTTCTGAGGCGGAAAAAAGAGGACGGTGGAGAAGCAAAGGGAGAGAGATCAGTGAAACTGAGCACGGACTTGCTTCCCAGAGGGAAGAGGAACACTGCAACCTTGGTGAAGTCTCCATTTCTTCCTCTGTAAAAAAAGAAGGGATTGGACTAGATGGCTCCAAGGCCCATTCTAGCTCTAATCTATGATCTGAAAGTCATGGCCCCATCCCCATTCTTCTCTCAAGATATCACATATATGTGGGGGAGAGAGTGGCAGCTTTGATTTCTTTGTTTGCTTTTCAACCCTTACCTTCCGTCTTAGAATCAATGCTGTGTGTCAGTTCCAAGGCAGAAGAGTGGTGAGGGCTAGGTAATGGGGGTTCAGTGACTTGCCCAGGGTCACACAGCTAGGAAGTCTCTGAGGCCAAATTTGAATCCAGAACCTCCTGTCTCTGGGCCTGGCTCTCAATCCATGGAGTCAGCCATGCCCCCAGATATTGTGTTTTGATGTGGATGGAATATAGCATAGGGTATATGTACCACTGTGTATGAGGGGTACCTCAATGTTGTTTGTCTATTGGAAGAGGGATTTATTGTGCTGCTGGCAGGTTTTGGTACTTGGGGGGACACCGTGTGTGCCTCATTTTGTATGGGATGTCAGCAATACCACTCGCCCCAAAGGGCAGGCTGCGGTGCGGAGAGACAAGGGTCAGAGTCATCCAGCCAAGTTTCTTGGCTTGGAACCAAGGATGCCTCTCTACCCTGGGCTCAGGCCTCCCCATAAGTCTGAGCCTCGGGTGAGTGTGGCCACCCAGTGGGTGCTGAAACAACTTTCTGTCCATTGCCCTGGGCAAGTGGGGGTGAGGACCTTCATACAAAAAAACCACTAGGGGGCAACAACTGTCTTTCCATTTTCTTTACCTGTTTCAGCATGCACATATACAGAGACAGAGAGAGAAGAGAGAGACAGACAGAGACAGAGAGACACAGACAAAGAGGAACAGAAGGAGATGGAAACAGACAGAGAATGAGACAGAGGGACAGACAGAAATAGATACACAGAAAGACAGACAGAGACAGGGACAGAAAGAGACAGAGGGACCCTCACACAGAGATAGAGGGACAGAAAGAGACAGATAGAGAGACAAGTAGAGTCAGAGACACAGACAGATGGAGAGAGGGCTTCACAGCTGCTCTCATCTCCTTTGGAAGGTCAGCTGGGGGATCTGGGAGAGGCTTAGGCCCTTCCTCAGGGATGAAGCGAATGGTTTGTCATTAGACAAATCCTTAATGACTCTGTTCTGGGGTACATGCTGTGGTGTGCTAGTAAATGTTTAACAACTAGCTCTCTGTGAAAAGAATGTATCCACGACACATTTTAAAGTTGGATTGGCATAATTAGCATTTCTCTTATCATTTTGTTAAGTCTAGTCAAGGAGCAAAACAAAAAAATGAGTCCTGATTTGTAGTTTTGTCACATTTCTGAAGTATAAACCCTCCTGTTAGAACTGAACAATGGGTGGGGCAGCTGGGTGGCTCAGTGGATTGAGAGCCACACACACAGAGACAGGAGGTCCTGGGTTCAAATCTAACCTCAGATACTTCCTAGATTTGTGACCCTGAGCAAGTCACTTAACCCCCATTGTCTATCCCTCACCACTCTTCTGCCTTAGAACCAATACCTAGAATTGATTCTAAGACAGAAAGTGAAGGTTTGAAAAAAGAAAAAAGAAAAAGAAATGAACAATGTGCTTGTGCTGGTTCCAGTTGACCCCAGTGCACTCCTGACAACATGCCTGCTTGATGGAAGGAAGTGCTAGTTGACCCCAGAATAGATATCTTCCTTCTCTCCGAGACTATCTCAGATTTACTGTTGGATCAGTGGAAGGGGCTCTAGTCTGCCCAATTCTGAGCCAGGGAATGAATAGCCAAATGGCCATCTGGACATTCATACAGAATTATTTGGGGGCAGATTTCCTTGAGAATTCTATTCTTAGTCAAGGTCCAGATACTTGGATAGCCTCAGAGACACAGTATGGAGTAGATTTCCCTAAGCCTTTGTTTCCTTTTTTGTAAAATCAAGGAATAAGACCAGATAGCCTTTGGAGTCTTTCCCAGCTCTGTTACTATGACTTGATTTTGAATTCCAGGTCAACCACTTATTCACTTGGGTCTCAGTTTCCTTATTTGAAAAACGATAACAACACTCATATTCCTTACTTTCATCCAGTTGTCTATAAAGCATGTTGTAAACTGTGAAGTGATATAGAAAGGGAAGAGAGGATTATTTTAATTCCTGTGAAATATTATTGAGGATGGTGTCTGAGGCAGCTGACAATGGTGAGTCTGGTACCCAGGGAAACGAGGCTGAGAACTTCAGGCTTGGGACAAAAGCTCCATCACACTTTGGCTCTTGGGGTGTGCAGACTATGGTCTGGGTTCTGTCCCCAATACAGCATCATTATTCCTCAGGCCTCTCGGGGAT
Organism: Monodelphis domestica; assembly: GCF_027887165.1. Classification (NCBI taxonomy): domain Eukaryota; kingdom Metazoa; phylum Chordata; class Mammalia; order Didelphimorphia; family Didelphidae; genus Monodelphis; species Monodelphis domestica. Next base: position 135,551,537 of record NC_077233.1, on the reverse strand, counting down.
CCCCCATTGCTTCAAGACCCTTAAACCCCTTTCTACTGCCCCTAGAACAGAAGTGGTCTCTGGGCCACGCTGTGCTGTACAAGCTCCCAGACTCCTTCTCAATGGCCTCCTTCCATCAGTACCACACCAGGGCCCCACAGGGCCAACAACAACACTGCAGGGTTTCTTTGTCTGGGGTCTTTTTATTTGGTGCCTGAGAATAGCCAGTCAGGTCCTCTCAGAAAAGCCAGTCCTCCTCCTCCTCTTCTTCCTCCTCCTCCTCCTCCCCCCCTTTCCCTACTGTGTCCAGATCACAAGGGACAAAAGCCTTCTGTCTTCACAGAGACAGGTCATACAGAGATCAGCAGAGACCAGAGTCAGCAGGGGAATCCCAGAACTAGAGGTTACCTCTGAGACCACCTAGCCCAGCTCCTTCATTTTCCAGATGGAGAAAGTAAGACCCAAAGATATGAAGTGATTTGCCAAGATCAAAAAAGTCATAAGCTGTAGAGGAGGTAGGATTTGAATCCAGAGCTTTTGACTCCAAACCTATTGCTCTTTCTACCCAATTTCTTTTATGGAACAATGGAAGAATCATGGGACCTAGAGATAGAAGCGATTTTCAAGAGCATTTGGTCTAAACGTCTTTTTTGCCATTTAACCAAAGCTCATTTTTTACTCAGTTCCCCAATTTAAGACAGAACGGTCATTCCCCAGGACTTTTCCCTTCCCCACCTCTCACTCAGCCACTCAGAAGAGAAACGTCACAACAGAAATGACTAGATAGTCCTATCCTTGCTCTAATTGGGATGAGAGGAAGGCCATGTAGGAAGGAAGCCCATTTGAATGGATTTGTAAATCTTTGACTACCAGAGATTTTTGCTTCTTAAAACATGCAGGCTTTAAAAACCACCACCACCTCAAAGCTCCTGGCTGAGGCAGTACAGAGCCACACAGTTCATCCTGCTGAAAATTTGGGTGATGTTAGCCCCTGGTTTGTGAAACGCAGATCTAACCTCAATTCCTAAGCTTATGGAGGAATTCCCTTTTTGGAATCCCTCACAAAGCTTCTTCTCAAACACTTCCAGAGATGGGGAGCTCACTACATTGTCAAAGTAATCGTGAGCTGTTAGATGCTGTTAGAGCACTTGGCAGACTCTAAACCATGCCCCCTTTCCTCTTCTAACCCAATTTCCTTCATGGACAATGGAAGGATTATAGGATCTAGAGACAGAGAGTATTTTAGAGAGCATTTGGTATAAACCTCTTCATTTTACAGATAGAAAGCAAGGCCCAACAGATGATTTAAAAACAAACAAGCAAGCAAGTAAGCAAACAAAACAAGCCCTTGCCTTCCATTTTAGAATCAACACTGTATATTGGTTCCAAGGCAGAAGAGTGATAAGGGTTAGGCATTGGGAGTTAAGTGACTTGCCCAGGGTCACACAGCTGGGAAGTGTCTGAGGCCATATTTGAACCTAGGACCTCCCGTCTCTAGACCTGGCTCTCGATCCACTGAGGTACTCAGCTACCCCTGAGATGATTAAAAAAAAAAATAGGATCACAGATTTAGAGCTGGAAAGGCCCTTAGAGATCATCTAGTTTGAGTGTTCCAATTATCTTATCCTTTCTATTTCCCCAAAGCCCCCATTACAAAGAAGTAACTTAGGTCCAGAAATCACTTGCCCAAGGTCAAAGAAGGAAAGTGGCAGAGGAGAAACTGACCCAGGGACTCTTGACTCCAGATTGCACTCTGCTGCCCACACTCAGGGTTCTGGCTGAAAGACCACTTTTAAACCCTTTAGCCATTTAACTGTCTTGTCTGGGATTTTACATAGTCAGACTCATAGAAATGAACATGAAGAAAGGTCCCCATGGGAGGAGTCCAAGCCTGCCTTCTCCTGGGGGGACCAAAGTCAAAACTCTCCTACTTATCTCCAAGTTTGATGCTGATGCTCTGAGCCCACGAGGCCCTCAAACCTGGTTAGAGTTGACAGGAGACATGCTTATCTCGGTAAGTATGTGCCTGTGTTTATTTACCATGTGGACCCCTCCTCACCCACTTTCAGGATCCTGGGCAGACCCTTCTCTCCAAGAACCCTCAGGCACTCTTATTCCAGCACTGACATGCATGTACGAGACCCATGAGCCTCTGCATGTGTGAACGCATGTGGATGCACACGTGTGGAGGAGCACCACCTGTCCTTGGAGAGAGACAGAGGGTGGACCAGACTTTGCTCTTCATTTGTATCTATTTTGGTTTCTCCCTTCAGCTGTTTTACACGGATGCCCGGCACAGCCTCCTGGTTACAGGATTCCAACTGCTTGCTTGCCCCCTCCCTCCTATGGTCACGGACATGCTAACTTGAAGGTGCCCAGAGGTATTATCCCCTCCCACTGGCTTATCCCCATGCCAAACCTTCATGTCTCATCTAGCCACTGGACCAAGCCCCTGTCCAGAACTACTGCCACATCCTTGGGTACCAATTCAGAGAGGGCAATCGCCTATGTGCTTCCAGGACAATGTGGGTGGACTGGCCGCTTATGACCTTGGTTCCTTTGTCCCTATCACTTCCTCTCTGGAGATTTAAATGGGAGTGAGTGCGTGCATTATATTCTCCAAAACTGGCTGATTTGGCAATGATGACAAAAGATGGAAATTGTCAATGTTGAAGGAGCTGCAGAGAGATAGGCTCACTAACAGACTGTTGGTGGAGCTTTTTGAATTGGTTCAACCATTCTGAAAACAATTTGGAATTATACTGAAGGACTGACAAAAATAACCACAAACTTTGGCCCAGAGATCCCAATGTTAGGAATATACCAAAGTATTAATGGAAACTATCTATCTATTCATCCATCCATCCATCCATCCATCCATCCATCCATCCATCCATCCATCCATCCATCTATCCATCCATCTATCTATCTATCTATCTATCTATCTATCTATCTATCTATCTATCTATCTATCTATCTATCTATCTATCTATCTATCTTTCTGTCCACCCATCTCCCTCCCTCTCTCTTCTATCCATTCATCCATATCTCCATCCATCTCTCTCTCTCTCTCTCCCTCTCCCTCTCTCTCTCTCTCTCTCTCTCTCTCTCTCTCTCTCTCCTCTCTCTCTCTCTCTCTCTCTCTCTCTCTCTCTCTCTCTCTCTCTCTCTCTCTCTCTCTCTCTCTCTCTCTCTTTGTAGCAAAGACATGGAAAACAAAATAGATGGCCATGGACTAGGAAATGGCTAGACTGTGGTACATGAATGCAGTGGAATATTAGTGGACTAGAAGAAAGGATAAATGTGAAGAATTCAGGGAAGCATGAGAAAAAAATAATCTGTTAAGTGAAGTAAATAGGAAACAATATACATAATAATGATTACATCAATATAAACAAAAGAATAAAAGAAATAAAACTGATTGCTAAATCATTATAATAACCAAACTTGGTCCCATTGAAGAGTTGGAAAATTTAGCCCTTCATGCCATAGCAGAGATGGGGAACTATGAAAGTGAAATGCTGCTTATACAGTCAGCCCTTGTCAATGTATTGATTAGTTTTGTTGAGCTTAATTATTGTTCCTTCTTTTTAAGTTTTTGCTACAAAGGATGGCTCTTTGTGTAGCAGAAGGAGAAGGGATACATTAAAAATAGCTGGCATTTACATAGCAAGGGTTACAAAGTATTTTACACACACAAACATTATCTCATGGACCCTCACAGCAACTGGTATAACATTATGAGTGAATGTTAAACAAAAGGTATAAATAAAAAGATTAAAATTTTTTTTAAATGCTGCTTGACTTGTGGGTGGCAGATGACCCCATCTATGTGAGACTGCCAAACTTAATGAGAATCTAAGTAATAAGAAGGGATCTTAGGGGTCATTTTTTCAGTTGTTCAGTCATTTTTCAGTTATGCCTGACTCTTCATGACACCACATGGGGTTTTCTTGGCAAAGATGCTAGAGTTGCTATTTTCTTCTCCAGCCCATTTGACAGATGAGGAAACTGAGGGGAACAGGGTTAAGTGACTTGTGTAGGGTCACACATCTAATAAGTATCTGAGACTAGATTTGAACTCAGAAAGAGAAGTCTTCTTGACTCTAGTTCCCAAACCACTATATTGCCCCATCACAGGCCATCTAGTCTAGCTCGAATCTGAGTCCTCCCTCTCTACAACACAACTACTAGTAAAGGGGAGCTCATGACTACCAAAACAGCCCATCTGCTTTTGGATAGCTCTAATTGTTACTTAGAGGCAGCTAAGTGGAACATTTGATAGTTGCCGTGTGTGGAATCTGGAACACTAATTTTTCTGGCCTCAGATACTTAGTAGCTGTGTGACCCTGGGCAAGTCACTTAACTCTGTTTACCTCCATTTCCTCATCTGTAAAATTATTTGGAGAATAAAATGGCAAACCACTCTAATATCTTTGCCAAGAAAACCCCAAATGGGGTTACGAAGAGTCAGACATGACTGAACAATAACAACAATTGTTCTTTATATCAAGACTAGCTCTCTCTCTTTGCTCCTTTTATTCATTGCTTCTATTACTTCCCTCTGGGGCCAAACAAAACAAATCTAATCCCTCTTCCATATGCAGGCTGTCAAACACTTGAAGACCACCATCCCACTGCCCTAAAATTTTTCTTCTCCAGGAGAAACAAATCCTTCTCATACAGGAAGAGTTTGAGGTTCTTCACAATCCTAATTACCTTCCTCTGGATTCTTTCCAATTTACTGATGTTCCTAAAATGTGGTGCCTAGAGAACATGGTTATGTTGACCACACACAGGATCTTACTGAGAGAGAGCAGAGACAGATGATCTCTTGCCTCGGTCAGAACACTAGGTTCTTCTTAATACAGTCTGAGGTCACATTAGGATTCTAGACTGCCTTATCAAATGCTGACTCAGTTTATTCAGTTTGCTAAAAGCCCTAGCTCTTTCTTAGGTGAATTACCATCTAACCATGTCTCTTTTATCTTATACTTGAGGAACTGATTAAAAAAAAAATAAGATTTTTACTTATTGATATATATGTTCTACATTATCCCCGTATCCTGCTCCCTCTTCCCCCAAACTCTCTCATAACAAAGATCAATATTTAAGAAAATAAAAAATATGAATGAAAAATCTCTAGCAAAACTAATCTGCATATCCCCAAAGTATGATGCTATATGAAATATTCTCCATCCATGGACCTTGACTTCTGCAAAGGAGTAGAAAGGGATAGTGTAAGAATTGTATTTTTTTTTAACCCCAGGGTAAGACTTCACATTTATCTTTGTCATATTTCACCTTATTTTAGGCTATTGAGTCTCTTTGGATCCTGTTATCCAAAGTGTTAACTCTCCTTCCTTGTTTGGTGTCATCTGCAGAGCTGATAAGCATGCCACATTTGCCTTTATCCAAGTCACTGGAACAGCCCAAGGTTAAGCCTAGAATCTGTGATGCTCTTCTAAGGTGATACAGCCTTTCAAGTAGACATCAAACCACTGATGATTACTCTTTGGGGCCAGCCATTCAACCAACTCAGAATCCATCTGTCTTATTATCTATTATTCCTTAGCTTTTAACCAAGTGCCTTTTTTCCTTTTATAAGTTTATTGGAAGCATTACTTTCTAATTCAAGAAGGATATCAACTTTATATGTGTATAGATTTTTAGTTTTATTGTCCTTAACATGTATTATTATTGTTAATTATTACATATTTATTTGTTCTGAAGGAAAATTATGATGAGAATTATGATGACATAGTAATGGCTGTGAATCTGTTTTAAAAAAAAAATAAAAAATTAATTTTTAAAATAACCCTTAACTTCTGAAGTCTTAGAATTGATACTAAGTATCTGGTCTAAGGCAGAAGAGCTGGTAGGGGCTGGGCAACTGGGAGTAAGGGACTTGCCCAGGGTCACACTCATATTTGAACCCCAAATCTCCCATCTCTACACCTGGCTCTCTATCCATTGAGCCACTTCGCTACCTCTGTATCTGTTTTTTAAACATTAACTGAATAAATGAAAAATGATCTATCACTTAGCTTTCCATCTTTTTTTACAAGGGTACCATGAGAGATTTTATCAAATTCTTTACAAAAATCTAGGTAAACACTGACTAAAACAACATTGTGATTTATCTATCCAATAACCCTGTCAAAAGCCAATATGCTTAGTCTAGAACTGTGGTTCTCAATTTGTAGCAATGAGAATACATAATGCATATCAGGTATTTACTTTCTGAATCATAACTTTAGCAAAAATACAGTTTTGAAGTAGCCACCAAAATAATTTTTTGGTTTGGGGTCACTGTAACATGAGGAACCGTATTGTGGGGTCACGGCATTAGACAGGTTAAGAACCACTGGTCTAGAATGACTTGTTCTTGATATAGGAACACTGGCTTTCTGTGGTTCCTTTTCTAGATGTCCACTAACTGCCTCTTTAATGACAGGTTTGATAATTTTGTGCCAAGAATCAAAGTCAAGTTCACTGGCCTGTAATCAGCAGGATACACTCTCTTCCCCTTTTCAAAATGTGGTACAGCATTTGCCCTACTGCAGTCCTTAGAAGACCTTTTTTCTTTTCTGAGATCTTTCAGAAATCACCAACAGAGGCTCAACAATGACATCTGTCAGTTCTTGGTACTCTGGAAAACAGTTCATCTGAGCCTGCTGATTTGAAGTCATCAAGGACAGATCAACGGTAAAAATTGGGGAAAATAATAGCATCTGCCTCCTAGGATTATGGTGAGGGTCAAATGGGATATATATATTAAACCCTTACTTTCCGGCTTGGAGTCAATACTGTGTGTTGGCTCCAAGGCAGAAAAGTGGTAAGGGCTAGGCAATGGGGGTCAAGTGACTTGCCCAGGGTCACATATCTGGGAAGTGTCTGAGGCCAGATTTGAACCTAGGACCTCCCATCTCTAGGCCTGGCTCTCAATCCACTGAGCTATCCAGCTGTCCATCAAATGGGATATTTTTAAAGCCAGTCCCAGCACAGTCCCAGACATATAGCAGGTGCTTAATATTTGCTTGGTTACCCTTGTTCCTATTTGCTAATTATCTTTCAATTCACAATTACCTATTTTTGCTCTCTCTTCTTTAGTCCCAGGATCATTATCCTTAGCAAAGAAAACTGAGAGAGCGTATGAGCTAGTCCTGTTCTACCATCTCCTCATTGCCCATAATCTTTTTCCCATTCATCCCTATTAGCAGTCCCATCTCTTCTTTGGTCTTCATCTTTATCCCAATAAAGCTAAACAAACAAAACCATTCAAAAGAAACAAAAACCTTTGGTTGCTTCTGGCTTTTCAGATTGCATCAGTATATCTTGAGCTTTAACACTTCTGACCCTATTCTTACAGGACCCAAGTCATGTATTCATTCACTCTCCATAATCTGCCCTTGCTTCTATCTTTTGTATGTGTCTTTTTTTTAAACCCTACCTTTTGTCTTCTTAGGACCAAATACTAAGTATCAGTTGCAAGGCAGAAAAGCATTAAGGGTTAGACAATGGGGGTTAAGTGACTTGCCTAGGATCACGCAGCTAGGAAGTGTCTGAGGCTACATTTGAACCCAGGATCTCCCATCTCCAAGCCTAGCTTCTCTATTTACTGAGCCACTAAACTGCCCCTGTGTACATCTTTTAAAATTTTAAGTTGGTTAATGAATTCTTTGTGTATCAACATCAAAAACTCCTGCTTTTCTTCCTTATCAGAATTGTTCTTTGTATCATCAGAATTTCATTAATAGTTTCTTATGCTTTCTGGTGTGACTTCCCCAAAAATTTTTAGTCCAGGGGATCTTACCTATTTTTCCTTTGAACACTAGACTAAGCTTTCTTTTCCTTTTCTATTACAAATTCTTAGATGGAGTGGTCACTTCCTCCTAAAGTTCCCATCTTTCCACTCCAGCTACAGTTTCCTCCTGGTGAGAATCAGGGCTCAAGAATAGCAATTCCCCCCCATGGATTTCTCCACTTTTTGAAACATGGAATTACCATTAAGGAAGTCTAGTATATTATGATCTGCTCTGCTATTGGCAGAGAGAAAGAGACCTCTAACTCTTCTACCCTCTAGAAGTCAGAGGTTTCAACAAATTTGCCAAAGAGACTGAGGCTTAGTATTCAAAGGTGTCTGATGGCCAAACCTTGGGTGTATATCTCTTGTAACTTTTTCCCCTTGGGGCCTCTGCCCTCTTTCAGGTGATAGGTCAATCATATCAACTATTCCTTCTGGGTAAGAAGATGCCTTAGTCTAATCAAAATGAATCTGTCTCATACTATTGATCAAGCTCTGGCTTGGACTATTGATTCTGAAAAACAATCTGGAATTACATGAGAAAAGTGACTAAAATGTACAAACTTAGGGTCAAAGGTTGACCTATGAATTCCATTATATACCACAATGAGGTAAAAGTCAGCAAGAAGAATGTCCAAAATATACCAAAATATTCATAGTGGCTCTGGATTTCTTAATGATATGCTGGAAACAAAATGAGTGCCCATCAACTGGGAAATGTATGAACATAAATATATGGAATTATTAGTGTGTGGTAAGAAATGATGAATAGAAATTCAGAGAAACATAGGAAAATTTGTTTGAACTGATGTGTAGTAAAGCAAGCATAATCAGAATAAATTATACATTGACAACGACATAAATGAAAATAACACTACAAGGACATTGAAACTCTGAATGTCTCTAATAAGTAATCTTGGTCCCAGAGAAAAGATAATAAAATATATTCCTTCTCTAAGGAAACTGGGAAGCATACCAGGGCAGACTAGTACATACTTTGATCAGACTTGGTCACTGTATTGATTGTTTTTGCTTAACTGTTATTCTTTGATCTAAGGGAGTTTTTAGTTCTGGGGGCAAAGGGATATGTGTGTAGCTATACCTAGAATTGATTATGATGTGAAAAAATGGTATTTAAAAGGGCCATTGGAGGTTGAATTTGTGGTTTAAGGAGAAGGGCTTTCATTCTTTTATTCTCTCCATTGTATATTCTGTTCAAGTGAGTATAATTTAAAATGGAAATCTAACTTCTCTTACCCCTCTGACTCCAATCTGTTAAGTCATTATTTGCATATTTGTTTTACTCTCTTAATTTTTATCTCTACCCCTAGTCTTGTTCAAGTTCTAGGCCCTAAGTTCTTCTCTTTATATCCTGGTCCTCTTCTCTCTCCTTCTCTAACACACTGTGGGGGCAGTAGGGGAAAGGAGGGGGGGAAAGCCTATTTCTATGAATGGCATTCACCTCATCATGCAGGCTTTTCAAAATCTCTATATATGACATTTTAGTCATTCTTTCTCCTTATACCCTTTAGCCTCTAAATCCTATTGATTCTTCTAAGGTCTTTGAATCTGTTTTTCCTCTTCATCACCACTGCCAGGCTATCATCAGCTTTTACCTGGATTGTTATGGCCTTTTTTTCTGGTCAGCCTGCCTCCAGTCTTTCACCTAGGTCTCTTCTTCCCAATCCATTATACTTAAATCACCAGAACAATTCCTCTACACCAAAGCTCTGAGCCCATCCCTCTATTGTCCTGAGATTCCCAGTGGTTCTTGAAATTTTCGCCATCAGGACCCTTGTATACTCTTAGGTTCAGAACGGCGGGGTCACTGTCAGCTTTTCACTCACCAACGGTAACAGTTTAAAAGAAGCCTGGGTGTTGGTCTTCTAGTTGCTCCTCCATCCTTTACTCCAAGCCCAGGTGACTCTCTGTCCCTTTTCAGTCTTTTTTCCATCTATTTAAAGACGTCTACCAATCATAGCAGATGCTTTTCTCCAGGACTGTCCATTCTTTTTAGTTCTCACCTTCTTTGGTTAGATTATATCTTTTTGGATTACTTAAATACTCTTTTGTTAAGTTCACCTTTTGTAGTTACTTAATACCTTTTTGTAGTTAAAACCTAAAAATAGATTGTAGCTTAAAATTCTAGCTTCACTATAAAGGAAGAGCAAAGTACCTTCATTGTTACAATCAGGAGATAGCTAAATCCAATATTCACACTACCCAGGAAAGAAGTCTTCCAGTGGTGGAAAGAGACCTTGTTAAGTCAGATCTGTATTCAAGTCTGTACTCTGCCTCTAACTAGCTTTTTGATCTTGGAAAATTATTTGACCTCTCTAGACCTCAGTCTCATCAGTTTTAAAGGAGGGCATAAGGGGGCAGCTGGGTAGTTCAGAGGACTGAGAGCCAGGCTTAGAGATGGGAGGTCCTAGGTTCAAATCTGGCCTCAGACACTTCCCAGCTGTGTGACCCTGGGCAAGTCATTTAACTCCCAATGCCTTAGCCCTTACCACTCTTCTGACTTGGAGTCAATCAATACACATTGTTGACTCCAAGATGGAAGGTAATACTGTGTATTGGCTCCAAGCCAGAAGGTAAGGGTTTAAAAAAAAATAAAGGAGGGCATAAGACAAGATGATCTCTAAGATCCCTTTGGGTTCTAACACTGTCATTATTCCATGCCCACCTAAGGTTAGGCAGGAGGTATATGGGGTGAAATTATATTATAAGACTAAGGTTGCTATATGCTAAAAACAATCCAGGTATAGGAGACTTTATACTTCATAAGAATGGAGATTGATTAAAAGGCCTCCTTGGTCCTATGGTCTAGTAATTAAAAGACTAAAAATACATTATTTTTCCTAATAGTTCACCCACGTCTTTTCTGTTGTAATTTAAAACCATGGATGCTTCTGACTGAGATGGAAATGGACTAGTTCACCATTCTGTTCCTATATTGGGCAATGGTTAATAAGTTGCCTCAGGCCCTTAGAAGGAGACATTGGACCAAACATTCAAAAGAATACTGAGTCCCAAGTGAATTTGACCACACTTTTAAAGAGCAAGTAACTTCTACACTTGATAGACCATTTGAAAAACAGAGAAAGTCAGTATCATCTAACTCCTTTTACCAGGCAAATCTGCTATTGATTTCAAGACTGATGATGAAGCTAAGAAAAGAAATGACATACTGAATTCCCTCAATCCTCTCTTCTTCCTCAGGGGAAATCTCTTCCAGTCACTGGGCATATCTATCCGAAAAGAGTTCCCAAAGTCAAAGTTCACTATGGATGTTGCTAATAGCAGTAATGCTCCCCGGGAGACCACCTAGGCTAAAGAGATGGGCATGATGCAGTCCCAAGATGCAGATTTAGAAGCATCCTCCATGGAAAAGGACATGGACAAAAGAGGCCAGGCTGTGGTGGGGATTCAAAGCTGTCCTGGTGGGAGTGGGGGAGAGAGAGGTCCATCCTATTAGATAATGGATCCATTGAGGTATTCCATAAAGGATTAAGTGTTACAGAGCAGAAGAAACTCACCTATGAAATAAATCACCAGTGGGTTCCTCATTCTAATGACTTTTCCTTCACCCTCTTTCTCTTCAGAAGTAGTGCCTACTCTGATGAGTTCTTTAAGTGACAAATGAGTTCAGGATGAGCTATTATTACTCTTTGAAGTATTAAAAGCTTACAGACTTCTAATACCAGCAGTTAATACCTTTCTCTCTTTAGCTGTGAGATAGATGTATGTATTGTGTGTGTGTGTGTGTGTGTGTGTGTGTGTGTGTGTGTAGCTTACCTGTTCCTTTGCCTTCCTGTTACAATTATTCTCTATCTCTTTGGAAACCTACTCCCCTTTGTTAGTTCTGCCTTTCTTGATCTTGACCCTATAAGCAAGGCTGATTCCTCGTTTCCTGGGCGACCTGGTTTGGTTCCCACACGTTTTGCATTCCTATTGCTGTTTCAGGTTCTCTGAGACACCAGCCTTCATTTCAGCCTTTGGTCTATGCTTCCAGCTGGGTTTCCTTTCTCTGCCCTGGGGTAATCAATCAACTTTTTGGCTCGTGGGACAATTTCCTCAAAGATCATCCAGATTTCTAGGACTTCTTTTCTTTCTCTTTCCCACAGCATTTTTTTTATTGTCCTTTACCCTAAGCTTACTGCAACTGATTTTCCTGAAATCGATCATCTGAATTTTTCTGAATTTTAAATGTTTCCTCTCTGGGGGCTGTCATTGCCTCTGTCTATGGTCATTTTCATCAGGAAGCAACCACATGGTGCAATGAATGGATAGAGCTCTGAGCCAGGAGTCAGGTGTTGCAGCTTAGCTACTAATTTCCTATGTATCTTGGAGCAAATAACTTCGCTCTGGATATTACTTAGCTTTCTCCTCTGGGTATTAAGGAAGTTAGACTAAATCAGGAGCTCGTAACCTTTTTCTGGGTTTTGAACCCCTTTGGCAATCTGGGGAAGTCAGTCTATGGACCCCTTCTCAGAATAATGTTTTTGAAGGTATGAAATAAAGTACACAGGATTTCAAAAGAAACCAATTATATTGAAAAACAGCAAAATAAACACATACGCACACGGACATATACACACACAAATTCACAGATCCCAGATTAAGGACTCCTCATCTATGCGGTATCTGTCTTTACTATTATAACAAAAACAACTTCAGCTGGGTGGTTCAGTGAATTGAGAACCAGTGCTAGAGACAGGAGGTACTAGGTTCAAATCTGGCCTCAGACACTTCCTAGTTGGGTGACCCTGGGTAAGTCACTTGATCCCCATTGCCTAACCCTTACTGCTCTTCTGCCTTAGAATCAATACACTATTGATTCTAAGACAGAAGGTAAAGGTTTAAAAAAAAGTGATTTGACAGCAAGACCCAGGCCTTCTATTTTGTCCTTTAAAAAAACCTTTCCCTCTGTCTTATAATTGATACTAAGTACAAGTTCCAGGCAGAAGAGCTGTAAGGACTAGCTAACTGGGGTGATTAAGTGGCTTGGCCAGGGTCATAGAGCTAGAAGTGACTGAGGATAGATTTGAACCCAGGACCTCCCATCTCTCAGCCTTGGCTCCAAAACAGCTGAGTCACTAGCTGCCCCTATTTTGTCCTGTGCACACTTCTTTGCCAGGCATCTAAATCCCTCTCACCCTGGGCAGTCTGGCCCCACCTTGCTTATTCACCCTTATCTTCCAGTGTTCCCATATGCTAATATCCTACAGTAGCTAGACCTAATTATTCACTGTCCTTCAAACAGAGAGCTCTATTACTGTGTGCAGCTTGAATCTCACTTCCAAGTGATTTCTCTTTCCTTTTCCTCAGTTTTCTCATCTATAAGACTAATGAGGAAGGGAAGGCATTGAGGAAAATTGGATCAGCTTAGGTCCTCTCCCCAGAAGTCTCCCCTGATCATCCTAGCCCACAGCAAGCTCTCTTACCTCTTAAATCCTATAGATGGATTTGGTACTGAGCATGTAGAAAAGCAATATAGAGGAGTGAAAGGAAAGACCTCCAATCAGGAGACCTATTTTGAATTCTGGTTCTGTTTTTTCCCTAGCCATGTGATTTGGGGGAAATTTTTTAACCTGAGTCTTAGTTTCCTCATCTGTAAAATGAGGTAATAAAGACTTGGCCTCCATTACAGAGTTGTGAGGAAAGTACTTTGTGAAAAAAAGTGTGAATTACCATTGGACACCTTTAAAGAAGTTACAAAGACAAAAACCAAAGTAGTTTTTGTCCTCAGGGAGCTTATAGGTGACTGGTGGATATAGCTCAGATTCATAGCAAAGATTGAGGAGAAGGGAAAGCTAACAACCAGGGGAATCAAGAAAAGTCTTCCAAGGTATGACACATGAGCCCTGAAAGAAGCTACACATTTTAAGAAGCAAAGACTTGGAAAAGTCATTTAACCTTTTCTGGCCTTAGTTTCTTCCTCTGTAAAATGAGAGGGTGAACTAGATCATTTCTAAAGAGACCTATTTCTAAAACTATGATTCTATTTGGGCATTTGGTATTGTATTTTAGTGGCAACAGAGAACCACTGAAGATTTTTGAGCATGGGAGTATCCCATGCCATAATAATAATAACAACTAACATTTATATAATACTTATGTGCCTGGTACTGTGCTAAATGCTTTTTCATTTGATCCTCACAATAACCTTTTATCCCTATTTATTATTATTATTATGCCCAGTTAACAGATGAGAAAACTTGGGCAAACAGAGGTCAAGTGGTTTGTCCAGGGTCCCACAATAAATGAGTATCTGAGGTCAGATGTGAACTCAAGTCTTTCTGATTCCAGATTTAGTGCTCTATCCATTGTGACACTAGCTGCCCCTAAGGATGATTATTTTAGCAATTATGTGAAGGAGGATGGGGAAAAAGGGAGATTAATCCTGAGGCTACTGTAGTAGTTCAGGCAAGAGGTAGAGTGAGTTTCCTCTAAGGGGGTTATACTGAGTGTAGAGAAGAGGATAGATGAAAGCGGTAAAGTCAACATAATTAGATACAGGTGATTAAAAAGAAAGAAGCATCAAAGATATCTAGGAGGTAAAAACTAGGATAGATGGAAGGATGGAAGAACCTTCCACAGAAATAGGAAATGTAGGAGGAGAGACCAAGAAGATAATGAGTACCATTTTGTTCACGTTAAATTAGAGATGTTCATTGGCCACTCAGGTGGAGATGCCAAGGAGAGAGTTGGTGGTAGAATCATTGATTATATACACAAATGTCCAAAGTTTAGGCAAGAAAGCAGAGGAAAGAGAGGTCTTATTACACAAGGCTCATTTGTTATTTTTTGCTCTTGTTACATGACTAGATTACCTCCTTTTCCAGTTATACATTTCTTTGATGATATCCTTCATGCAAATGATTTATCTTTGAAATAATGCTACACACTATAATTCTTTATTGTCTTTTGGGTGACTTGCAATGTCAATTTCATAGTTCACTGACTGACATGTAGCTTTATCAGAAAAATAATTGTGTTAAAAATTTTGGCCTTTGTTTTAGGGTGAAATTTGGAGTTCTCAAGAATACAGCACAATTCCCCAAAGGCAATTTAGCCCTCTTTCTTCTTCCTACTCAATTTTGGGCCGAGCTCATTGTTCATCTGCAATGTCCAAAAACATAACTGATGAACCAGCTCAGTGGGTATTTTGTTGTTCTTTCTTTCAAGGAATCATGTATGATTTTAACATGTGCATGAGTAGAGCTTTTAAAGCAACATTTTGTTCTGCAAAAGAAAATGCTTTTTATCACAGTTAACCACAAAACAACTACGGTGAGATGATTTTGTACTCTATACTTTTCAATCAGTTGTGGGATTGTAAGTATATGATCTTTTACAGATATCAGTTGGGAAATTCTATCTTCTATGATGAGGAGAAAGGAGAGAGGAACTGAGACACTTGTGAATAAATTCATTTAAAAAATAAAGGAATTCTATTCTTTCTTCATTTTCTTCACTAAAGTTGCCCTTGAATGCACATATTATTTTCCAGAGATTTGGTGGGAATGGCAAAGTAGTCATATGGGACAGTAATCAATACTTTCTCAACTGCCTTCTTTTTGTGCATTATGCTTGGCCCATAATTAGTGCTTAATAAATGTGTTTTTATTCATTCATTTAACCTTTTGAAAGTTTTTACAAAAGGGTTTTCTATTTGAACCCGATATTGGCTTTGGTTGCCATATTTCTGTACCTGGCAAAAAGATCTGGACCCTTTTGAACTTCTCTTTGTGGTGTTTGGTTTATATCAGTTAAGCTCCCTTAGGAAATGGAGAAAGCTTGTTTCAATGCCTGTTATTTGATCTATTTCCTATTTTTTTTTTATGACAACAGTTTATTTAAGTAGGTCTCTTATGAACTATTTGTATTGTACACCAAAACTTTTTCTAATTTTTATATTTTTATTATAATACAATATTGAGCTTGATCTTTATTGTCACAGGATGACTGTCATACTATATGGAAATTATTTTCTGTCAGTAACTAGATGTTTCTAATCTGTTAAAATGAAATCAATTTCAGTTTTTGTGATGTTATTCACTGCTTTGTCATGTCCTCCTCTTGACTCTCTCTTTGAAGAAAGTATTTATGATATATAGACACACCTACAAACTTCTGGCCTTTAAAATTACTTAATCTTGAGAAATATTTTTCCAACATATGCTTTTTGCCATGTGCCCCATGATTACTTTTCATTAAAGTCACCAAATATTTCAGCATACGATAATTTAATTTGAGTCCTTCATGAGAATGTTGTACTATCTTATTCTCTGCAAGAGATGTTGACAGATAAGCTAAAGATAATTTCATAGTGGCCTTTTGGAAAATGTAATGATTACTGCAGATTAAGATGATCAAATGCCTCCTGAAATGATGTTTCTTGCTGCCTTTGGACACAAGATAGAATGAATACTGCCAATTCCTTTATTTGGCACACCAAAGAGAACTCAATGAGTTATCTTCCCAATTACCTGAAATTTCCTTTTGTCTGCAGGTTTCATTTACAGCGAGAATGTTAATAGAATTCAATGTTAGCTTGTTGGTCATAGGAGAAAGATCTCCCATTTAGAGTTTTGACAGTTAATTTTTATAAATGATCTCAAAATTGTATGATCCTTTGCCCCCTCTGCCACCTTTTCAGGATTCTACAGAAGCAAGAGGGACAAAAAGCCCTTTTCCCTCTTTTGTTTTTAGGTTGCTATGGCCGAAGAATTTACCACTTAGGGGCCAGCCTACTCATGATGGTCGTTTGTACTAATCTAGGAAAGTCAAAGCATAGAACTCTTCCTTCCTTATAAACAAATAGTAAACTTCTAAAGTATAAAGTTATAATCGCTATCAACCATAATCACTCTTTTATGTTTAACTGTTTTCAGGGATTGCATGTTGTGGGGGTGTAATTGTGAGTTAGATGGGGTTTGTGTGTTATGCTAAAACAAAATTGATCAATTTGAACAAGATAGTCAGTAATCTTGTAGAGGGAAGTTTCAGTAGGCTAGAAGGTTTGGAATCTACATTAGAAGAAGTCAAGGAATTGAGTAGGAGGTGAAGAAGCTAAATAATGAATGTAGATTACTTTTCCTTTGAATTTAGCTATGAAAGGAAGAAGAGACAAGAAATAACTTCAGAAGATGGCAGGGTCAAGTAGAGGTTTTTTAAGGATGGGGTAAACCTAAGTCTATGTGTAGGTAGGGGGGGAAAGTCAGTAGATGCTGCTACAAAGAGTGTGAAAGAGTAAGTTAGTGAAGAATAAAAAGATTGAGCTGTAGCAATGAGGACCTAGATAACATTAGATAATTTTTAGTGGATCAAGCCATTAACATGACTGTGTGACTTGATTTAATAGTGTTTCATAGTACAGAGGGTAGGAATGGAAAACGAGGATAGTGGAAGTAACTTAGGATTCTAGCAGGGCATGATTTATATTAGGACAAGGGATGAGGAATTTGAGAGTAGTGAGTGTAGAAGAAAAAAATTAATCATGTTCTTTGGGTCTAGGCACTAGTCTGCCAAAACCAATTTTATTTATTTTAAGAGTTACCTAATTCTAAATTATTTCTGACTCAGGGAATGCCCAAAATGTTCAAACGTTTCCCCAAGCCCTCTGATATGTCTCTGACCTAACACAATTTTTTGGTAACATTTATAGGAATCTTCCCTATTTACATGTATTTACCATATGTCTTCCATAACAAAGCTGGAAGTCTTTCATGATGTAAGAATAATCTAATCTGTAGAGAATTTTACAACTTGCAAAGGCTTTCCTCATTCACTATTCCAGTTTCACAATAGTCATACGAAGCTATTATCCCTTTTTTACAGGTAATGAAACAGAGGTTGCAAAACAAGAAGTGACTTGCTCAAGGTCACTTAGTTAAATGGTGACTGTGCCAGGATGAGAACCAGGACTCTTTCATTTCCAGGTCAGGGATCTTTCTCTTCTATCACACTATCCTCTGTATCCCTAGGACTTAGCACAGTGCCTTACCTACCACAGATGATAATAACATTTCAAGACTCTATTTAGTTCACAGAAAGTTTATTGAATGTCTTCTAAGTGCCAGGTACTATGCTAAATGTTAAGGAACTCCTGAAGTATTTCAATGGATGTAGGTGCCCCAGTGGATTGAGCATTGACTTTGAGGTTAGGAAGATCTGAGTTCAAATCCTGTATCAAGACATTTCTTAGCTGTATGACCTTGAACAAGCCACTTAACTTCTCTTAGCTCCAGTTTCCTCATCTATAAAAAGGGAATGATAATAGTTACATCTACCTTGCCAGGCTATTGTGGAGATCAAATGAGACAAAATTTGTAAAGAATTTTTCAAACCTTAAAATGCCATGTTAAAGCTAGTTACTGTCTCCACTGATATGGGCTGCTAGGTGGTGTAGTGGACAGAATGCTGGGTTGAGGTCAGTAAGATTCATCTTCCTGAGTTGAAATCTGACCTTAGATACTTACTAGCAATGGAACCCTGGGCAAACCATTTGCCTCAGTTTACTCATATGTAAAAAAAATTAGTTGGAGGAAGAAAACGGCAAACCACTCCAGTATCTTTGTCAAGAAAACTCCAAATGGAGTCATGAAGAGTCGGCCATGATTGAACAATAACCACTAATGTAGATTCCTGCTTCTCCACTCCCTATCCCGTGTAATTCTTGTTCATGTTCTCCCATAGATCGTCTACCTGAAGAGATAGAGAGCTTCTTTTGTGATCACCAGTGAAGCACTTAGGCTGTCCATCTGTTATCCCTCACTCTTGGTACAGACACTGTTTTTCAATAAATAGGTTTCCTGGATGATATCCCTCATAGCATTCCTGCATGTAGGTCATCCTTGGAAATCCACTGCCGTCTCCCTGTTCCCATCATGGATCTCTCCGTTGTCCTCAAGGTCACACACCTTTTTGACTCTTTGAAGGCTGGGTGGTGTTGTGAGATCTGGAGCTGTCTGCTGCTGGGAGAATGTTCATATTAAAGAGGTGTTGGGAATATAGAGATGGAGGGAAAAACCCCAAACCTCAATAGTTTATGTCTTTAAGGAACTCACAGTCTACTAGGGAGGATGTGACACATACACAAATAAGCATGAAACAAGAGAGAGTGTGATGGGAGCAAATGAGAAAGCCAGGCAGAGTGCTTCTCTTTGCTGTCAGACATCACCATCCTCCCAGGCATCCAGGCTTGAAACCTCAACTCCTCTCTCACACTCGAATGTCCCACATATCCAATTTCTTGTCAAATCTTGTTGTTTCTACCTTCACGACATCTCTCGTATATATCCCATTCTTTCCACTCATAGAGTTACCACCTTAATGTAAGCTCTCTTGCCTCACATCTGAACTATTATAATACCCTGCTGGTTGGTGTCCCTGTCCCACTTCAATCCATCACTCATCTCTCAAAATGATTTTTCTAAAGTAAAATCTGACTATGGTATCCTCTCTTCCTGCCCAATAAACTTCATTGGCTCCCTATTACCTCCATGGCACAACAGAAAAGTCTACTGACCCCTTCTAACTTTCTACTCATAATCTAAAAATCCAGTGAAACTGGCCACAAACCATCTCTAGACTCCATGCCTTTTCAGTGGTTAGCCTTTCTTTTTAAAATGTTCTCCTCATCTTCCCCTTTATCTCTACCTCCTGGCTTCTCTGGTCTCCTTTAAAACTCAACTCAAGGGGGCAGCTGGGTGGCTCAGTGGATTGAGAGCAAGGCCCAGAGATGGGAGGTCTTGGGTTCAAATCTGACCTCTGATACTTCCTAGCTATGTGACCCTGGGCAAGTCACTTAACCCCCATTGCCTAGCCCTTATCACTCTTCTGTCTTAGAACCAATACACAGCATTGATTCTAAGATGGAAGGTAAGGATTAAAAAAAAAAAGACAACTCAAATCTCAACTTCTTGCAGGAGGCCTTTCCTTTCACTCTAAGAATATCTTCTAGTTACACTGTATACATCTTGTATGCATAGTTATTTGTATGTTGTTTTCCCTATTAGGATGCCTTGAGGGCAGGGCTTGCTTCTATTTTTGCCTTCCTTTGGTATGGTCAGACCTTATTAAAGTGCCATAGAAAGCTAATAAATCTTGGTTGACTGCTCTAAGATTTAAGGAGGAAGATATCAATATCTAGTGGGAGGGATCAATAATTTTATTTTGTATTCACCTTTATGTATAATTTATATATATCATTATATATAGAGTACATTAACTATATTTCTATATTCATATTTACCTGTGTAAGTCACACTCTCCTGCCTCATTCCTCCCCCATCTCCACTTTTCAGCTTCCTTTTAATGTGCTGTCTTCTCCAATTAGATTGTGAACTCTTTGAAGGCAGGGAATTATCTTTTTCCCTGTTTTGTATCACCAGTGATTAGCTCAGTTTCACATTCTACATTCGTTTCAGTCATGTCCAACTCTTTGTGATCCCATTTGGGGTTTTCTTGGCAAAGATCCTGGACTCTTTGCCATTTCCTTCTCTACAAATAAGGAAACTGAGGCAAACAGGGTTTTGCCCAGGGTCATAGTCTGAGGCTGGATTTGAACTCAGACTGTCCTGACTCCAGACTCTGTGCTTGATTCACCTAGCTTAGCTCAGTGTGTGGCACAAATATTGAGTTACCTGAGTATAGGTGCCTTGAGGACAGGGGCTGCCTTATTTACCTGGATCCCAGGTAACACTTAGCACAGGGCCTGGAACACCATAAGTGATTAATAAATGCTTGTTGACTGACTCTCTGGGAAGATTCAAGGATGAAGAGATCCTACTTTATTTAATGAAGTCACAAATAGTATGCTTGTTTGATGAAGTAACAAGAGATGAAAGAGCTGGGGAGGAGGGGCAAATATTCATGCTTTTTTCCTGTACCTCCATCTAGGACCACTCTGACATTTTCTCTCACATTAGTCTTGCAGAAGCCTGGAATGTTCAAGCAAGACGTGCCCCCAGAATGCCAGAGGTGGAAGGAACATTAAGACTATTCAGCCCAATAGCCTCATTTTTCAGACAAGGAAACTGAGGCATAGAGAGGAAGGGACCTCCCCAAGGTCACTCGCAGGCCTCCTTATCCCTGAGGCTGGTTCTTTTCTACTCCACTGAGAAGGAAGCTGATAGTTAGACGGGGACTATATAGAGTGGAACCATTGTGGATGAAGTCTGTACTGTACAATTTTAGGGCTGGCAGGCTGGAGCTGGGTTTGGGCCTTAGAGCTGTGCCAGCAGGGGGGGAAACTGCCGCCTGAGCTCCGGGGGCTCCCCGGCATTGCTATCTTCACAGCTCCACAGATGCTGCAGAGGCTGGGACGGATGAAGGCACTCAAGTCTGTGGAGCCAGCCCACTCTGAGGAGGCGGCCAGTTGAAGGCAGGAGGGCAGTGGAGGCTGTGATGCCCAAGAGGAAATTCCTTACCTGTGCACTAAGCTGGCTTAGCTCCCCCTATCCCCAGCTGTCTGGGGAGGAAGGACCAGGGTAAGGTAACCTCCTTCCAATTCCCACAGGTCCTGAGGGCAGGCACAAGACAGGAAGCCTGGTACGATGGACAAATGATTATAAAGTTTGGATTCAGAAGACAAGTTTAAAGACCTGATTGGGATCAAATCCCTGTAGATGAGATGTTTGGACACAAAAAAGGAACAGTTCTGATAAGGAGGAAAGCATGTCATATCTGGAGTGAGAGGACCAGGGTTCAGATTCTGGGTCTGCCTCTTATTACTTCTATGAACTTGGGCAAGTCACTTCACATCCATGAGTCTTGGTTTCATCAAATACAAAATAATGGGGTTGGGGAGCAACTGGGTGGCTCAGTGGATTGAGAGCCAGGTCTAGAGATGGGAGGTCTTAGATTGAAATCTAACCTCAGCCACTTCCCAGCTGTGTGACCCTGGGCAAGTCACTTGACCCCCATTGCCTAGCTCTTACCACTCTTCTGCCTTGGAACCAATATACAGTTTTGATTACAAGATGGAAGGTAAGGGTTTAAAAAAAATAACAGGGTTGTCCTCTGGTCACTTCTGACTCTGGGACTCAGGAACTTCTGTCACCTTTTGTGTGGGGAACCCAGAAGTACTGGAGTCTGAGCACATGAGTTGGGAAAAGATCCATTCTTTGGCTCTCTCTTCATCTGTAAAATGGGGGCAAGGAGGCTTAGTTCTGACAATGACTAAAGCCGATTCCAGCTCCCACAGCCCTTTTACTTTTTACAAAACAGGGAAGAAATGCCAAGACTCTCAGACTTGTATTATTCTATTTTATCCCTGGCGAAACATGTTGCCTTTGTTCTGTACCTGGGGATGGATAACTGATTCATTAGCTACCTAGACAGGTAGGTAGGTGGCTAAGGTGATGGCTCTATCCTTTCTCCCTTTCTCTCTAGGGCTTCGCCACATAAGGTAAACAGCCCCTTCTTTAAAGTATATGTGTCTACTGCCTTTTCCAATAGCAAGGCAGGAAAAGTGAGACCAAGCCACAGGCTGGGTCACCTGGAAGGGTCTGGGAGGCCCTGAATACCAGGCACATAAGTCTTTCCCAGGAAACTCATCATCAGGAAATCTCATTATCCTGCAAGATTGAATCTGCTTCAGTACTCACATCTCACGAGTATCTTCTGCCCCTCTGACTCTGCCTAGAGGGTTGGATCATGGATTCCAGGGTCTCTATTTAAAAAGGGGGCTTGGTACAATCTTCCCATAGGTATGATCCCCCTATCAGCTACACAGCTTTTGGATTTCTTTGGACTTCTTCATCACACCTCCAGGCCAGGCAGCTTCTACCCTGCCCCCTTTGTCCTACTCTGCCCTTACCCTTTAGCTTCCTTTTATGTGTTGTCTTCCCTCATTAGATTGCATTTTCCTTGAGAGCAGGATCTATCTTTTTATTTTATTTGTATCCCTGGCACTTAGCACAATGCCTGGCACATAGAAATGATTTAATAAATGATTACTGAGCTCCCAGAGTCACTCAGTTTAACTTGGTTGTAGTAGTGGCTGAAGCTATGCAGAAGGAGAAACCCAGAGTGGATATGGGTTTGATATAAGAAGTGGATGGATGGAGAACAGGGGATCGTGATATCACAGATCATAAAACCATGTTAGAATTCAAAGAGCCTTTGGCACTAGAACAAAAGCCATCAGAGGTATCTTCTTATAGCACAGAATAGAGAATTTTTTTTAAACCCTTACTTTCCATCTTAGAACCAATAGGTTCTAAGGTAGAAGAGTGGTAAGGACTAGGCAATGGGGATTAAGTGACTTGCCCAGGGTCACACAGCTAGGAAGTGTCAGAGGCCAGATTTGAACCCAAGACCTCCCATCTCTGGGCCTTGCTCTCAATCCACTGAGCCACCCAGCTGCCCCCCAGAATAGAGAATATTAAAGCTTCCAAGGACCTTAGGGATCAAGTTCCAAAATATGACCCTATAATCTAGTCCAACTTTCTTATTTTCTAAATGAGAAAACAAATCCCAAGTGGCCAATGGCAAGAAAGCAATGGCGGTAATAGGTACCTTTCAATCCCACAGTAGGACTGGTCAGGAATGGTGGCAATCAACAAGCATTTAAGTGACCTAGAAAAAGCAAAAACAGCTCTGCCCTCAAGGAGCTTTCAGTCTAATAGGGGAATAATTTATCTTTAAATAGGTATATATGAAAGATACATTTAAAGTGGATGGAAGGTAACTTAAGAGGGGAAAGCTTTAGCAGCTGATAGGATAGGTAAAGACCTCCAGCAAAAGATATATATAGGGGCATCTTGGAGGCTCAGTGGATAGAGAGCCAGACTTGGAAATGGGAGGTTCAAATCTAGCCTCAGACACTTATTAGTTATGCGACCTTGGGAAAGTAACTTAACCCCAATTGCAGAACCCTTACCATTTTTCACTTTTCTGCCTTAGAATTGATTCTAAGACAGAAGGTAAGGGCTTTTAAAAATGTGTGTGTGTGTGTATGGGGGGTGGCTAGGTGGCACAGTGGATAGAGTGCTAGGTCTAAAGTTAAAAAGATCTGAATTCAAATGTGAGCTCAGACATTAACTAGCTATGTAAAACTGGGCAAGTCACTTAATTCTATTTGCCTCCGTTTCCTCATCTGTAAAATGAGCAGGAGAAGGAAATAACAAACCACTCCAATATCTTTGCCAAGAAGACCCCAAATGGGGTTTCAAAGAATTGTATACAACTGGAAAATGCCTAAACAACAATGATGCATGTATATACACATGCATGTGCAGATGTAATATGTACATATGTATTTATAAACGGATATGTACACATGTTTAGAAATGTTTGTTGTGTGCCAGAGCTGGAGTTTAGTAGAGGAAGGAACATGATGACAATAGTAATTCATCTCTGTGGTGCCTTAAGGTTTACCAAGAGCTGTTTTCTTGACAGCCTTGATAAGCATTGTGAGTATTCTTACCAGAATCATACATAGAATGTTAGATCTGGAAGGGACCTCTGAGGTCCTCTAGTCCAACCACTTCATTTTAAAGAGAAGGAAACTGAGGCACAGTAAGGTTGAGTGATATCACATAACTTTTAAGTGCCCAAGCTAGGATCTGAACATACACCCTGTTTTCTTTACACTGCCTCTCACATTCTGATTTGCCATCCAAAGATTGCACCAAAGATATTTCTGTTGCAAATAATGTTTGGGGGATGGAAAAAGAATCACACACAGAGATGAGGGAATGGAGGCTTAGGAGCATTAAAAATATGCCCATGATAAAAGTCAGGTCCAAAAGTTGGAATTCGAATTCAGATCTCCTAAGTCTTTTTACACTCTAACTCACTGTGACCATCCAGATAGGTGGCCTGATCTTCTCCCCTTCCATTTGCTGAATATTTCCCAGTATCCCATTGTGGGCCAAGACAAGGGCCAAGACAATTAGGTGGCCCCCATAGACCACAGGATTAGACCTAGGACAAGGGCAACTATTTAAGACTTTGAACATTTCTCTTTCTAGCTAGTCTTGTGGGCCAGGCTGCTGGATGGTAGCCTGGCAAAAAAGACCATCCTTGGGCTTCCTTGTTAGTGATATCTGAAGATCTAAATTCCCTGCTGCAGACAGCCTTGCACACAGCCCTGGGCTTACAAGGGCAATAGGAAAACCAATTTCAGATTTACTGAATAACGGAATGTTAGAGCTGGAAGAGGCCTTAGAGATCATGGAGTCCAACCTCTGCATTTTACAGAAGAAACTGAGGCCCCAAAAGGAGAAGTGCCTTTGACCAAGGTCACCCAGGGATACAGCTGGGACAAGAACTGGGCTTCCAGTTTCTATAACAGCCCATTAATATGCACTGGGGCTAGCCTGGAGTTCTGCTTCTCTCTCTACCACCCTCCCCAATCACGCACGCATCTCCATCCCTCTCCCCTTCTCTCCCAGTAACTTCAGTCGGGGGGCAGAGCCCCCAGCTCCTCCTTGATGAGCCACTCTGAACTCCTCCACTCCTCCTGTGGTCCCAGACCTTCACCTTGTTCCACCCTCCCTGAGGCTGTGAACAGTCCACCCCCCTTCCTGCACAGCACATCCTCAGGGTATTTATAGCCGGTGACTATGTCTCCCTGCAGCTGTCACTCCCAGAGCCTGGGAATTGGCTCCCCTGATACTTCCCCTATCCTTGGCACTTCCTGTCTTGATGGTCTGGGGTCTAGAGGGAAGATGCCAGTCAGCGTTATATCTTGCCCTGAGGATCTTGGAGCACTGGGTGAGGGACACAAAAGGATGCAGTGGATGGAGGGGGGATGTCTTCCGAGAGACAAATGGAAGACAAGTCACTGACTGTACAATCAAAGAATGTCAAAAACTGGAAGTAATTTTAGAATAGAATGTTAGAACTGCAATGGTCCTTAGAATGGAAGGGTCCTTATTGTCATTCAGTACAAACTGAGGTTCAGGTTCAGGAAAGCCAAGTGAGTTTTCCAGGGTCACACAATAAATCAGTGATGGAACTGGGACTAGAACCCAGGAGTCCTGAATCCTAAGCTTTTCCAGTTTATGCCACATTGGCTTTCAAGGAACATACTTTGGAATGCCTCTCCTGGGCCCAGATCTGAGGAAGGAGTATCCCGGGGAGTCCAGGTTTGGATGAGATGAAAAAGTAGGGCCTTGCAGAGAAATCTTTCCCAGTCTTACCCTCAGGGCAGCTGGGAGGGAAGGGAATAACAGAAGAGCCTCAATCTCTCTTCCCCTCCCCCCTTTTAAAACCCAGGGTCTTGGATTTGGATTTTCTTATTTCCTAGCGTGGAATGTGCTTGCTCCTGCCCCAATGCCTGACCACAGCCTACCCCCACCATGAAACCTTCTATGGCTTAGAATCAGTGGATCTCAGGTGTAAGTGCCAGGTCTAACACTTGCTACCTATGTGACCTTGGGCAGCTCACTTCCTTTCTCTGGGTCTCAGTTTTGTCATCTGAAAAAAGAAGGGGGTGGACTAGATGATTTCTGAGGTCCTCCCAGTTCTAAATCCTCTGATCCTACTCTTCAGCCCACACTGGTTGTTCCCTTCTCTGAATTCCTACAGCACTCACTGTCTGTCCCCACTCATCTTGGCACTCAATAACAGACTGCTGCATGTTGTTTAACTTCTCATGTGTCAATCTTCCCTCCCCACCTAGAGTTTGAGCTCCTGAGGGCAGGGGCTAGGCTGATTCTTCCCCCCTCTTCTTATGGTTCCCTGTGCCCATCTTCCAGAACCTGGAATAGGGCTGAATGGACAACCCACATTTAGTATGGACCTGGTGACCCAGTAACTGACTTTGCAAAGGCTGGGCTCCTCAGTGAAGGCCCAGAGGGCATTGGAGGGAGACTATATGTACATGGAGGGGAGAGGCTTATATCAGGGGCTCAGCACTGAGGAAGTCTCCTTCCGTTTCCTTCACTGCCAGGGACTGATGGCTGATATCTGATTGGATGGAGATTGTTTCCCCATTTCATAAATGAGGAAAGAGGCCCAGAGAAATGAAGGGACTTGTTTAAGGTCACACAGATAGTAAGTAAGGAACTGAACCTGGAGATTCCAAATTCAGTGAGTATTTTTTCCACTCCCTAAGGTACCACTCCCCATGTTTCCTGGGTTTAAATCTTAATTCTGCTACTGTGACCACTGGTGAACTAGCTGACTTTTTTGGGCCTGTGTTCTGTGTAAGATAGGAATAATATTTGCCCTATTTTCTAGGTAAATTGGATTTTGGCTATTCCCAGAACTCAATATGGCATCTCCAATCTCCTCATGGGTCCTCAGTCACTATTAGAATGCTCTTTCTTCTCATTTTCACTATTCAGAATTCTTTCTCCCTTTAAGGGTCAGCTTAGGTCACCCCTCCACACTGGTTAGTATTTTCTTCTTTCTCGAATCATGGGACAATATAAAGAGTGCTGGATTGAGGGTTGGAAGCCATTGGTTCAACTCCCAGTTCTGTCACTTTCATCAACCAACTTGTTTCCTCAATGGCAAAAATAATGTATAATTGAAAATCTGTTACCCTAAAAAAAGAACTACATTTCCCAGGAGCCCACTGATTTTCTGTCATTAAGTACTTCCTGTAGACAGGGGATACTAGGCAAGGACCTGAAGGGTCTCCCCTACCCCTCTTTACTTCTGGTCCAGAGCTTGGTAAGGTAGGTGTTTAAACTGGCTGATCAGCCATGGGCAGGTGGTCTTTATTTTTGTATCTTCTTTATTCCTTGATTTCTAATGATCATTAATAAATCTCTTAAAATATAATATTTTTTATTATTGAGATTTAATTTTAACTTTTACAATAAGATGATCAATTAAATTCAACAAGCCATCTATTAGGCATTTCCTATTTTCCAGGCACTGTCCTTGGTGCTGGAACACAGGAGGGAAAATGAAACTGGCCTTGCCCTCAAAGAGCTTCCTTTATATTGAGGAGAAATGCCAGGTTTTGGACTAGCTGGCCTTTTTCCCCTTCTATATTGCACCCCAAAGCACTTTGGACCTTCCCCCCACTGCCTTTATTTATTTATTCATTTACTTATTTATTTAGGAAGGAGGGGGGGGCACAGGAAGGTGGAATCCATCCACAGCTTTTATTTTAACTATCAGCATAATGGTCTATTACCATGAAGAGTGCTTTGTTTGTAGTAGGCTTTTAATAAACATTTGGTGAATTGAATTACTTCCATCACTGGATAAGGAAAGATCTTTGTAAACCTTAAAGTCCTACTTAAATCTGAGTGTTATTATGAGTGATTACTCAGACTGGAATGCCACAATCCTCCCAGGCTATCCTCCTGGTTTCCTGATTGGCTGAGAATGAGCCAGGGCTTGGAAGAATGGACCAATGAGCTCACATCATAGAGCTCAGATGGCTGGTTTGGATTTGATTTGGATGTGATCTGAAGGGAATAAGCCATGTTCTCCTGGGGCCTGTAGGGGGGCTGGGGTAGTGCTCAGGCCCCTGGGAAATCAGGATAACCAGACAAAGCCTGGGGAGAATTTAAGTCCACACCAGCCAGGGAAGTGTAGGGTCTCTTAGGCTGGGATGAGGTAGGTTCCTCATATTGCCACTCCTAATGCCCTTCTCATGGTGTATTCTTTTTCCCTCATAGATAAAATTCCAGAAGATACACTCCTGAGGCCTGGAATGAGAAAGACATGTGCACCAAGAGATGCATGAGAGGAAGGAAAGAAGACAGGTATAACAGATCTTAGAATTCAGGAAGCCAAGCAGGCTCAGGGACCAGGAAGACCCAGGAAACACTGGACCTGGAATGGGGATTTAGGGATCAGGGACATTTAATAAGGAGAGGAAGTTGAAAGATTCTTAGAATGAGAAGCAGCTAGGTGGACAGAGGATAGAGTGCCAGGTCTGGAGTCAGAAGGACTTGGGTTCAAATCTAGCCTCAGGTACTTCCTAGTTGTATGACACTGGGCAAGTTATTTGACCCCATTTGCTTAGTCCTTTACCCTTCTGTCTTACAATTATTACTGGGATAGAGGGTAAGGGTTTTAAAAAAAATTCCTAGGGCCAAAGGCAGGGTCTTAAAATAAGCTTAACATCAAGGCTCAGGAAAGTATCATGATATAGTGGAAATTAAATCCTGGCTCTATTATCTCCTTACTATATGACTGGTAAGTTCTTTCCCTTTTCTAAGCCTAGGTTCCTTCATCTGTGAAATGGAAATAATACTTGGGTCTGAAGAAAGAGGTGTCAAAGGGATGAAAGGTTTATTGCCTTACTTGACATAATGAGCTGTTCTCATTCTAGTATCCTCTATAAATCATTTGTTCACCAAATGTTTATCAAGTGCCTACTAGATAGATAGATGGAGCATTTATTATGTACTTACAATGTGCTAGGTACCATGCTAAGCACTGAGAAGGCAAATGCAAGCAATAAGACAGTTCCTGCCCTCAATAAGCTTAATTCTGAAAGGAAGAAGATAGCAAATAAAAGGGAGCCAAGAGGGGAACATGTATACACAACTGTATAATGTGCAGATAGTCAGGAAGTGGTGAGGCCAAAATAAAGTAGCAACTCACTGATATCGGAGATCAGGCAGCTAGGTGATACAATAGATAGAGTGCCAGGTGTTGGAGTCAAGAAGATTTGAATTCAAATCCAGTATTGGACATTTACTAGCTGTATGACCCTAGGCAAGTAATTTCATCCTGTTTGCCTCAGTTTCTTCAACTGGAAAGTGAGCTAGAGAAGGAAATGGCAAACCATTACAGTTTATGTGCCAAGAAAATCATAAAAGGGGCCATGTAAAAGGAGGGGAGTTGGACTTTTAAGTTCTACATCTCTGATCCTAGGATCTGGGGGAAACCACTGACTTCCCAACCCTTCATTTCATTGACACCCCTGTCCCCACCCCCATCCCTTTATACCAGGGCCACCTGGTGGTTATAAAAATAACTGATTTCCTGTCAGCGCTCTACTGTTGCCACTTCCTGGGAGAGAAATCCAAAATAGACCCATATCCCCTAGGGGCCTGACCATGCCCATGTTTTCTAGCATGTGTTATTTAAAGTGATACTGAGTTTTTAAGTGTGTGAGTGTGTGTGAGAGAGAGTAAGAGAGAGAAAGGGGAGGGAGGGAGGGAAGGAGGGGGGAGAGAAGGTGAGAGAGAGAGAGAGAGAGAGAGAGAGAGAGAGAGAGAGAGAGAGAGAGAGAAAAGAGAGAGAGAGAGAGATAGAGAGAGAGAGAGAGAGAGAGAGAGAGAGAGAGAGAGAGAGAGAGAGAGAGCATTGTCATGCACACTTTATTGTCTGTCATGGGAATTGACCACTGCCATCTGTTCCCAGGGATGTCCTACTGCCTGTTTGGGGGGTGACTCAGTCACTGTACATAGCCCATTCTCTCCCACAATGACATCATGGTTGTGTGCTTCCTGTGTGCTGGGCATCATTTAAGAAGTTGTGGGGGATAATACAAAAGGAAAAGAAAAACACCTGCTCCCTGTGTTTTCCCCTAGTTACTAAGAGAGCTCTTGTCTTCACTAGAGGCAGATTCCAGACTTTGCCTTTGATGCAGATCTAGTAGGACCAAGCAAGGAAAAGTGCATCTAAGTAGGAAAAGCATGGTGTTAATCAAGGCTTTCCATTTTCAGAATCTCAGTGGTGACTGATTGGTAAATACATGATAGGGAAAGAGTCTCAGGCACACAGGTCAATCAGTAAACATTTATTAATCTCCTACTATTTTCCAGGCAGCCTTGACATCTAATGGCCTTGGGAATGTGATCTATACATATGGTTGTCATATATTAATTTGCCTTTCACTTGCATGTCATAGCCAGATTTCTAGTTTTCCAATCAAATGCATCTTGTGTCCTTGTGCCAAACTTTTGTCCAACCTGGAAATTACTGGATTGTCTCAGGTTTGCAGTGTTCAGCCTCAGAAACATAGGGTTATTCCCCTGCCTGGGGTAGAGCTTCACTATAAGACAGAGGGCAAAGTCTAATAGCCTGTCCAGAGAACAACCCTTCTTTTGGTCTAGAGGGTGGTATAGCCACAAGCTCAGTATTGGTGGGAGGGGAGACCCCAAAGGACCTCTGAACATGAGTCCTCACCTCAGATTTACAGTGACCTAAGAGGATCCCCATTAATCCAGAAGTCTGGAGGAACCAAAGATTTGTCACTCTCTACAGCTGAACTAGAAACTTTCCTGGGTCCTAGCCTAAGTCAGAAGTAGTGACCCCACGTCGGTATTAGCTATTGTGGGTAGAACCCAGTCCAGCTTTCCCTTCCCTCAGGAGTCCTCCAGGGTTTGGATTTGTCCTGGGGTTTGAATTGAAATATATAATAAAAATGTTCTCATCCATCTTCTCTGCTTCATTCCCAGTATCCATCATAGATAAGCCCTAGATTATCATAACATATTCCTAATTGGTCTTCCAACCTCTAGTCTGTTCTCCCTCTGCTCCGTCCTGCACAAGCTGTCACATTTATCTTTTTAATGTACAGAGCTGATCATCTTCAATGGTTCCCAGTTGCCTAGCACATCTAGCCAATATAGTTCAAATTCTTCATAAACTGTCTCTGACCTACAGAGTGGTATAGTGGAAAGAGCACTGGGTTTGGACCTAGAAGACTTGTGTTCAAATCCTGGCCCTGAACTCAATCTCTCTGGTATCCAATTGTCTTTGAAAATGTGGAAAATACTAGTTGCACTACCTATCTCATATAGGGCAGTTAGGTGGCAAAGTGGATAGAGCCCCAGGCCTGGAATTAGGAAGATTCCTCTTCTTGAGTTCCAATCTGGACTCTGACACTTAATCTTATTTGCCTCAGTTTCCTGATCTGGAGAAGGAAATGGCAACTCCAACATATTTGCCAAAAAAAAAAAATCCCTAATGGGTTCACATAATTGAAAAACAACTAAACATCTCATAAGATTGTTGAGTGAGTTTTGTAAACCCTTGAGGACTATAGAAACTGAAAGTTGTTATTATTATTATTATTCATAGCATTCTCCATTCACACTCCTCCCATAGCTACAGAAAAGCCTAGCATAGGACTACTGTTCACATCATATTTCTTTCACCACATCCCAGATTCAAGGAGACCTGATACTCTTTGCAAAGAAGCTTGTTCTTTTGGTCCACTCAGATCCCCAGATCTTCCCACCAATCTTTTACTCAAATAGTCACTGTCAGGTATTTGGTCCCTAACAAAATTCACTCCGAATCTATCATTTGGGAATTTTACCTCCCATCCATTCCAGTTTTTTTTTCTTCAAACTGCTCTCCCCTTCTTCAACATACTGGTTGAAGAAGACAGTTCAATTCCATTGCAATATAATTAACCAATTGACTATTCCTATTCTTGATTTCTACACATCCACATCTCATTCAATGGAGATGGACTCTAGATCTAGATCACTGGAATGACCCCAGAAAGACTATTCCAGATGTCTTTCTAGACATGAGGACTCCCCAGCAATGGTCCTTCTGGTTGTCAGTTTCTGTCTTCAAACAGAGGCTATACAACTGCTTGTTGAGGACATCATAGAGGGAACACATGAACAGGGCAGAGGTTTGGGCCATATGACTTGATAAATCTCTTTTAGGGATTTGAGATGCTCTGACTTCAGAGAGAACTCACCCAGGTCTTCAGCCCCCCAGTAGCATGCTCCTTCCTCTGATTTGCAGTTGCTTTGTCTAGCCTTTGGCAGAAAAGCTTCATAGAATTATGGAAAGAGGACAAGGATCTGAGTTGGAGAACATGGGTTTGAACCCAGCTCTACTACTGGAAACTGAACAAGTGACCTCACCTCCCTGAGAATCAGTTTCTTCATCCAATAATGGATGCATTTTTCTCTTTACATTACCAACTTCAGGGGTTATTATAAGGAAAATATTTTGTAAATCACAAAAGATTATATTGATTAAATCAGTGCAGGGAGGCTATGTCTGGTGAGTTCCAGAGGGCATGAAGAAAGGAAGGAGTGTTCACCTAATCCCCTGGATCCCAGCCTGTACCCAACAAAATGGAGCAGGGGAGGAGCAGTTTTGGAAAAATTTCCCCTAGGGTCTGCCTGCCCTTCAACTCTCAGCATTGGCCAGAGGCTTAATAACCCAGAAGCAGAAATCAAAAGCCAATTAATAACACTGAAGTCCGGGCCTTGCCTCATAAAGCAGGTTATTAAGTGAGCACTGCTGTTAATGAATTTATTAGGAGAAAGAGGGGATCCAAATCTAACCCCAAAGTGGGGTAATAAGGGAAAGGGGAACAGGCCTGACTTCTGGCTCAGGCTCTAAGGGCAGCATCACTGAATTTTAAGATTGTAAGGGACCTTGGAGAGCATCTTGTTCAAGGCTTTCCTTTTATGAAGAGAAAACCGGGGTTCAGTGAAGGAAAATCCCTTGCCTCTCATTACCCAACTAGTTAAGTGGCAGGGCTGGAAATTCAATTCAGGTTTCCTAATTCCCAGTATTGAAAACATATAAGGATACCTCTTTAATCAGTCTGTCTCTTCTTATACTGCAACCTATAGAGAGTAAGTTAGCACCAACTACAATATAGTGTGGGGAAAAGAGTACTGGATTTGAAGCCAGAAGGCGCCATTGTGAACCCTAACTCTATTACTTACCAGACAAATGCCCAAGCAACCAGGCAAATAATTTAATTTCTTTGAACCTCAGTTACCTTACCTATAAAATGGGGACCAGTATCCTTGCAGCACCTATTCCCTCGAGACTATTGTGAAGATTGAATTCAATAAGGAATGTGAAAGTGCTTTGTAGGCTACATCATATAGAGCATGAGATTTGGAGTCCCAAGACTTGGGTTTACGTCCTGGTTCTTGTTATTTATTTACTGGGTGGCCTTACTGTGTGGCAAATTGCCTCCTCTCTCAGGGACTTAGTTTCTTCATTTGTAGAATGTTTTTGTGGAAAGTACTAAATGTTTTGGCACTTAATAAATGCTCCTTGAAATGCAAATGGAAAGAACAATGAAACCAATGAATGTTGCAAACTTAGAAAGCACACATATGGCCCCAAAGAAAGGAAAAGAGAAGATATTTTTTCAATCTATTGATCTATTTTGCTTGTTTTTTTCCTCCTTCCTTTTAAAAAAAAGTTCTTAGTTCTAAAAGATATTTTTCTTGGGGGAAAAGGAGGAAGAGGAGGAGGGACATAGGGGGAATTTTAGGTGATGTAAAAATAAAAGGAATAAATAACAATTTTAAAATTGCTTATTGAATGAATGAAGGTGTTAGTCTAGAGAACTTCTAAGGTCTATCCAGATCTAAATGCTGTGATTCCATTCTCTCTTCCCCAGACAAGTGTGTGTGATCATTATTATGGATGAAGCTCTTTCTTTCACATCAGGCTATCATTCTCAGAAGCACCTAAAACAGCTACAGGTGACTAAGAGGGAGCAGGCTGCTGAGGATGAAGGAAAGACTAGGCACACCCTGAGTCTCCTCACCAACCTGCCCTCACTGTATAGAGGGCTTTAGGGACAGTCATAACTAGACCCAGGTTCCAAATGGGGCAAGTTTGCTATGACCACTTTCCCACTTTCTTCAATGACTTCAGTTCTTGGCTCCCAGGGCTCTTCTTTTCCTTAATCACTGTCATCATCTTCAGTGACTTCGATATTCATATAGGTTTATCCTTCTAATAGTTACACAAGTAATAATAACTGGCATTTCTACAGAGTTTGGGGCTTTCAATTGCTTTGCAGACATTACCTCATTTGAGTCGCCCAAGAACCACGTGGTAGATACTGCCAGAATCATTAACCCTGTTTTACAGATGAGGAAGCAGTCCGATAAGTTAGGCAAATTGCCCCCAGTCACACAGCTTGGAAGAATAAGAGGCAGTTTTGCATCTAATGATTGTGTGGATTGGTTTTGCTGTTTTTTTTCCCCTCTTCCTCTTTTTTTTTCCTTGGGGCGGGGGAGAGGGACTAAAGCTTTGTTATAAAGGATGGGTCTCTGAGAAAGATATTGAAGAATCTAGGTGATGCGAAAATAAAAATATGAATATAAATCTATCTAAAAAAATAACCAGAGGCAAGACTTGAAACCAGGTTTAGGCTGATGGTAAGTCTAACACTATCCACTACACCCACACCCTGGCCTCTCAAATGATTAGTTCCTTACTTTTCATAATCTTCAATTCTGTGTTTACCTATAGGAGTAGGTAAACTATATTGGACTTCAGCATGTGTGTGGGGATTTTCAGATTCCTCTCTGATTACAATTGCTTATCTTTCCACCTCTCTCCTAGATCCTGAGCCTGTTCTTTACTCTCATTATGACCTTCAGTCCTTCAGTCTTTCCTTGTTCTCTCAGTTCATCATCCCTGTTCTGACCTGATTTCTCTTCATTCACAATCTTGAATGCCATTTCTATTTCTTTTTTTTAAACCCTTGCTTTCTGTCTAGAAGATGGGCAAGGGCTAGGCATTGGGGGTTAAGTGACTTAACCTCTTAAATGAGCCTTGGATCACACAGCTATCTCAGGTCTCAGGACCTGATTTGAACCTGAGTCCTCCCAACTCTAAGCCTGGCTCTCAATCTGTTGTGCTACCTGGCAGCCCCTCCTGAAATGCCATTCCAACAAGGTAGAGAGTGGCTCCTTGTCCTCAAATCCCCTCTGTGCCTTTGACTTTTCAATGACACCCCCACCCCCAAAGCCTAACTCTAGATCTCCTCTGCTCTGATTCTTGAGTCACCCAGCACTATGGGCAGAAGTCACTAAACAGAAAACCCCTTTTAATTTCTGAGTCCTATCATGCCTCCTAAGCAGCTATTCTAAATCTTTCCCTTTTTTGTGAACAGCAAACTCTGCCTCCACCCCTTCTCTCTTAGTAAATGACCTTGCCTCCTTCACTGAGACTGAGCCAATTCCTTATAAGCTTCTCCAGCCCTCTTCCTCCACACCTCAAGACCTCTATCTTTCTTTACCCTATTCTCTTCATCTACTTTTTACTCAGAGCTCAGGTTGACTCTCCTTGCCACAGCTGACTCCTTCATTTATGCTCTTAATCTGATCCCCTTCTGTGGCCTGTAGGGTCTCATTCCAGCTGACTTCCCCACTATCTTAGGTCTTTCCTTAGTCTGTACTGATTCTCCGTTACCCTCACCCTACCCCACCCCCAATCTAGAAATATGCATAGGTTTCTCCTCACTTAAAAACACATACCTATAAAACCCACAAAACTCTTCTAAACCCTGCAACCCATCTCTGTCTTCCTCTTCTTATTGCTCGAATTATAGAAAGATTATCTATACTCACTGCCATGATTTCCTCACCCTTGACTAATTCATTCTTCCATCTTTTCATGCTAGGTTTTGACTCCCTCACTTCACAAATTTTTTTTTCAATGTCACTAAGACATCTGCCAAGTCCAGTGGACTATTCTCAGTCTTCAACATCTTTCTTGCAGATCTGTAAAACTGACCAATTCTTTCTTTCTCAATGTTATCTCCTTCCTTGGCTTCCATGGCATTCTCTCTGTGGTTCTCCTACCTATCTGACTGCTCCTTCTTTGTCTTCTTTGCTGATCTGTCTTTGATTTGTCATAGTATAAAGAGCACTAAATTTGAAGTCAGACCACCCGAGTTCAAATTTTGACTCTGCTATTTACCAGTAACTTATATAATCTTTCTTGATCTATGAGTTGGTTGGATAAAATGATCTGTTGTTCCTTCCAGCTCTAAATCCTATGAGCCTATGTTAGAGGTTTAAGTATACATGTTCCCCAATCCTCTGTCTTTAAACATCTTCTTTCCTTTATTTATACCCTCTCAATGGGCAATCTCACTCATTCACATGACTTTGATCAATCATTATCTCCATATAATTGACTTTCAGCCAGTCAACAAACATTTGCTGAGCACCTGCTGTGTACTAGGTGAAGATGAAATAGTTCCTGCTTTCAAGAAATTAACACTGTATTAAAGAGGGAACAACACATACACATACTCTGATAAATACATCTTTTTCATATGCAAAGTAATTTTGGTGAGAAATGGGGGATGGAACCAACCACTTAAGGAATGAGGAAAGGTCAGAGGTGGGCCTTGAAAGAAGCTGGGGAACCCAAGGGGCAGATGTATGGAGGGAGATATGCATGGGTATGGGGAAGATGGAGCATCAAGTAGGAAATAAGTCATTTGGGCTGGAACACAAAATATATTAGGATAGTAATGGGAAATCATTCTAGAAGGATAAATTGGATTCAGATTATGGAGATCTTTAAATCTGTTTGTATTTTAGTTCAATGACAATAGGAAATCACTGAAACTTCTTGAAATGATGGGGCATGACACAGTTAGACCTATGTTTTACAAATATCCATTTGGCAGCTATATGCCAAATCCATATATCCAGCCTCAATCTCTTCCCTCAAGTACCTGGTCTATATTTCCTGTTGCCTTCTGTATACTACCTTCACCTGAGTGTCCTATCAGCACCTCACACTTATCATTTCATACCTGAATTTGTTATCTTTCAACACAAATCTCCTTCTTCTAACTTCCTAATTTCTATTCATATCATCATCAATTTCCTGTCACCCAGATGTTTACATTTTTTGATTTAAAAAAGAGATTTTATTTTCCAAGTTGCATGTAATAACAATTTTTGACATGTTTTCCAGAATTATAAGATCCAAATTATCTCCCTCCCTTCTCTCCCCACTCCCAGATGGTAATTTGATCTAGGTTTTTTACATGTATGATCATGCAAAATATATTTCCATATCAGTCATTGTTGTCATGCAGACTTGTAACCTCTTTGATAATTCTCTGTTCCATATTATCCAAATTTGTTCAACTGCCTCAGTTTCTTGATTGTACCTCCATGATCTTAAGAAATCATCCTTTCCTCTTCACTTGCTCTGCTGACACCCTATTATCTGTATTATGCCAGACTCTCATTATCTCTGGTCTGGAAAAGTGATTTAGCTTTCTCATTGGTCCCTATTTTCCAGCTTCTCTCCTTTCTGATCCACCCTTCACTTAGCTATTTCATTTTTCATCTTGGTATCCACAATACCTGGCACACTATAGGAAGACTTAAGTACTTCAACATTGACCTCTAAGGTTGGAAGGAAGAAAGATTTTTCTGAGTGGTCTCTGGGATCCAGTAGCAATTGTTTCCTTTTCTACATTTTTTGTTGTTCAGTTGTTTCAGTAATGTCTGACTCTTTGTGATCCTATCTGGGGTTTTCTTGGCAAAGATACTGGAGAGGTTTGACATTTCCTTCTCCAGCTCATTTTATAGAGAAAGAAACCAAGGCAAACAGGGTCAAGTGATTTGCCCAGTCACACAATAAGTGACTGAATCTAGATTTGAACTCAAATCTTCCTGACTTGAGGCCCAGTGCTTTATCCACTGTGCCTCTTAGCTGGATTCTTGCTTGACCTTATTTCACAGATTTAGTAGCTAGTGTGTCAAAGACTTGGAGATTGAGTGTTGATCTTCCCTTCTTTGTTGGATTACTGGGCTAGGGGTCTTTATTTGGGGTCTTGGCTTTTCACTACATGGTGACCATGAGCAAATCACAACTTGTTTGTGCATCTGTTATCAAATCTGTCAAATGGGGAGAAAACTACCTTTATGGAAAGTGCTTAGAAAGTATAAGGTACAAGGCAAATAAACAACCCTGGCATTGTAGAAAGAATAGTGCATCTAGAGTCCAGAAGCCCAAGATTCAAATTCTGTCTTTGACTTACTAGTGGGATGATCCTAGGCAAATCATTTAACCTCATGTGCCTGAAGCAACATCCTAAGATTTAATGACTGAGGTCCCTTTTAACTGCAAGTTTTTAGGAAGCTTTAGTACAACTACAAAATCATAGACTGGTCACAAGCTGCACTGGTGAAGGGAATCCTCACACCAAGAGTTTCCCTCCATTGATAGAATCACAGATCCACCTCCACACTTTCATGTACTGTTCCTATATAAAAAGCACAAAGATGACTAAGAACACTCAGTTCAAATCAATAAACATTTATTAAACCTAGCTTTTTTTTCTATCCTTAGGCTCATTCCTCCCCCTGAAACTTAAATATCCCAAATGGCCCCCTTCTTTATGATTAATGGCAAGAAATCAGCAGCTCTTTAGTCTCTTCCAGAAAGAGGCTACATAAGTGAGATGGCTATGGCTGAAGAGGGATGCTGGAACCTCTGGGTAGCTGCTCATTTCCTGATTTCAACTTTAGTCTTCTCTTTAGTATGTGTTTTCCTTTTACCTCAGGAAGATATTAAACCTTGAGGAACCAGATTCACCGATTCAACCCTTGGTGTACCTTTTCTTACCACTCATCTAGATATCAAAACCTTCTAAGAGGTTCCTCCACCTCTGGTTCCTCCTACATACCACTGACAACTTTTCTTCCTTCTCTCTGACTCTGATCACATCATCCCTCTGCCCAAACCCTCTGACTATCTGCTATTGCCGGTGAATGATAAAAGCCCTCTTTCATCTGGCTCCAACCTACTTCTCTGGCCATCTTTCACACAATTTGCCACCATAAACCCGAGGCTTCAGCTCTGGTGGACTATTTACCATCATCCTGTGTAGCTTTCTGACCCTGAGACTTTGCTGGCAAGATTCTCTATTCCTGGAATGCTCCTGCTGGCCCATCTCTGCCTCTGAAATTTCTTTTCATCTTTCAAGTCCTGGTTAAAATACCACCTTGTCTCTGAAGCTTTCTGAGATTTACCTGCTGAGCCAGAAAGGATCCTGCTTCATTCATGATGTCTTCAAATACCACTTTCTTGCCCTTCTCTTATTCAGTTATTATGTATCCTGCCCTGACACTGAGTAGCTGTGTGAATATGGGCAAGTTGCCTACATTGCTACCTCATCTGCACTGGAACTTTAAGAATGAAGGCATGAATTTTATAAGAAAATTATTTCATAGTTATGGCTATCTATGTATATATCAAAGCCCTTTCATAGTCTGGGATCCAGGAAGTGATCTGTCTTCTTGACCCTTTTTTTTGGAGTTTTCTTGGCAAAGGTGCTGGAATTGTTTTTCATTTTCCTTCTCCAGCTCATTTTACAAATGAGGAAACTGTGTTAAGTGACTTGCCCAGGGTTGCACTGTGAGGTAGTATCTGAGACCAGATTTGAACTTGGGTTTTCCTCCTGACTTCAGGCCCAATGCTCTATCTTCTGTGCTACCTAGCTGTCCCTAGGGGCTGCAGATCAAGTTTTATCTAAGCTCTGTTATGTCTGTACTAGGACACAGCAGAAGGTTGATAATCATTTATTGACATTTAAAAAATATGTTATTTACATTCAATGGATTCTCAGTGCCAATCCATATTGATCACTCCCCTTTTTTTGTTTAGACCCTTACCTTTGGACTTAGGACCAATTCTAAGACAGAAGAGGGGCAAGAGCTAGGCAGTTGGGGTTAAATGACTTGCCTAGGGTCACACAGATAGGAAGTGTCTGAGGCCAGATTTGAATCCTGTCTCTTCCTGACTCTAGGTCTGGTGCTCTATCCACAGTACTCCCTAGAAGCTTTTCTATTTTAGCTTTTCTAAGTCTCTTCTCCTGACTCTCTAGGATTTGAGAGTGATGTGATGATCAAGTCTTCTTCTTGGATACCCCTTGGTTTTTGAGTCACTGTTCTCTCTTAATTCTGTTACTCCTATTTCTCTACTCCTTTTCAGCCTCCTTTGCTGCATCATCATCCAAGTCCTGCCAGGAGCAATACTCCTTTCTAGTCCCTCTTCTTCTTTGGGGGAAAAAAACTCCCGAACAAACCTTACCTTCTATCTTAGAATCAATACTGTATATTGGTTTCAAAGCAGAAATGTGGTAAGGGCTAGGCCATGAGGGTTAAATGACTTGCCCAAGGTCCCACAGCTAGGATCTGAATCTAGATTTGAACCCAGGACCTCCCCTCCCTGGAACTGACTCTCAATCCTCTAAGCCACCTAGCTACTAGTCCTCCTCCCCCTCAAGACCCTCTTCTAATAATAGCTGACATTTATATAGTGCTTTAAGGTTTACAAAGGCCTTTTTGTATAGTGTTTCATTATATCCTCACAAAAGTCTTGAGAAGTAGTTGATTTTATTATTCCCTTTTTTAACAGATGAAGAAACTGAGGCCCAGTGCTGTATCTACTATGCCACCTAGCTCCTTCTATGACATCTATGTATATGACTTCCATATCTATATATTCAGCCTTAGTTTCCCTTCTGAAATTCCAGATCCATATTTCTAACATCTTTTTAGGACATCTCCAACTGGATATCCAAAGTGAAACTCATATTTCCTCCTATTGCTATCCCTCCTTGTAACTTGTTTGTTTCTACTGAGCGCACTACAGCTAGTCATACAGGTTAGCAACTTTGGGGTCATCCTTGACTCTTCTCTCTCCTTTAACTTCCCTTCATCCTGATCCAATCAACTGCCATGTCTTGGCTTCTGCCTCCACCTTTCTTATATCTCTTCTTCTTTTTTAAAATTTTATTTAATTGATTAATTATCTTTTCTCTCTTCTTGTCTCTCCATTCACACAGCCACTATCCCAGTTTAGACTTGCCTCTCCTCTCGCTTGGATTGCTGATTGCCATCAGCTTACTAACTGGATTCCCCACTTCCAGCCTCTCCCCCTCTCTAATACTCTCTGCATCCGACAGAAGCATCTACCTATAAGCACAAATCTGACCATTTTGTTCCTTGTTCAAGGACCTTCGATGGCTTTTGACTGTCTTTTAGAATAAAATACAAAATCCTCAGCTTGGCTCTTTACGGTCTGGCTCCAGGCCACCATTTCAGGCTTTCTGTAAATTGAGCCACTTCATACCCTCTACATTTTAGCCAAACCGGCCTCCACACTCCATGTCTCGGTTCCCTGGCTTCCCTCTAGGTTTAGCTTGTGTAGTGCTTCCTATGGGAAGCCTTTCCTGATGGTTCTGGCAATTGTGCTCTCTCTCTTCTCCAATGATCAGGTATAACTTATGTTTACACGTTGTTTTCCCTCAGGAAAAAATAAGCTCCTTAGGGGCAGGGACTATTTTATTCTGTCTTTGTTTCCTGAGGATCTAGCACATGCCATGTACTCGGGCCATTCAGCAGTGCCTGTTGGATTAGACTGTATGCCAGGGATACAGGAAGACTCAGCATTCTGTTTGTCTGTCCATTATCATCTTACACAGAATATCAGAACTGGAAGGTTTCTTAAAGGTCATCTAGTCCAACTCCTTCATCTTACAAATGAAGAAATTGATGAGTACAGGAAGTGATTTTCCCAGGGCCAGTAGCCAAGAACCTTGGTCTCCTCACTGCTGACCTATGGCACTGCCTTTAACTTCTTATTCCAATAGGTGTATCCAGTGTAAGAAACAGTACCTGAAAAAGTTAACAAAGGTTGAAAATTTACCTGTATTACTGACTAGCTGGGGTTTGGAGAAATCCAGGCTAACACTGGGCCCCTTAGGAGCCTAAAAAAAAATCTAGAGATAATTCTATTTTAGTAATAATTGCTAATGGGGGGGGGGAGTGGATGAGCACATATTCACATCCATTTTTCTCAAAACACACAGCTCTCTCACATGTACATGACATACACACACTTCCTTCCCGCCTTCCTTCATCAAGTCACCTAATCAAACTAATGATTGTGGGAATGACCCCAGGGCTAGGAGACAGGACACCTGGGTTCCAGCTGCCACTTTCTTGCTAATTAGCCATGATCTTCTTCTACCCAGATTGGTGTGGGGATCGGAGAATATGTGAAAACACTTTGTAAACCTTAAAATGCCATATATATAGCAGCTTTAAAAGATTATTGCAGTGAAAGAGTTAGACTAGATGATCTCTAAGGTCTTATTCAATTATAAAATTTTGTCACGTTTAAGTATTTATTGAGAATCTACAA
This sequence comes from Monodelphis domestica, assembly GCF_027887165.1. Lineage (NCBI taxonomy): Eukaryota > Metazoa > Chordata > Mammalia > Didelphimorphia > Didelphidae > Monodelphis > Monodelphis domestica. The sequence goes on along the minus strand of NC_077233.1, from coordinate 135,508,885 downwards.
TATTCAGAAATTTATGTTAAAACATTTTTTGAGTGGGGGATTCAATTATCAAGGCTCTGGCCTCAAGTAGCTTATGCTCTTTTGATGGAGAGTTAAGATGTGCATACAGGAAAAATTCTGAACACAAATTAATATATGAATCAAATGAGTGTAGCTGACAAGTACTATAAGAAGTCAGAGAAGAGAGAGCTCACTTTGAACTAGAGTATTCAGGGAATGCTTCATGGAAGAGGTGGAATTTGAATTGGATCTCTGAAGAGAAATGATTCAGAGAGGAAAATCTTTAACCAGGAGAAGTCAGGTGAGGGCAAAGTGTAGTCAGGATACAAAGAGCAGGTTTTGGCTGGAGCATGAGGTCAAATGTACTGGGAGGCAAGGAAATATGGCATCAGATTATAAAAACCTTTGACTGCCAGGCTAAAGAGTTTATACCTTTTTTCTGTAGACAATGGGGAGTCACTGAAGTACTTTGAACTGAGACTGTCTTATTTCTTCTGCTCTATGAAAGAGTGTTTCAGGGTTCTTCCCTCTTAACTTGTCTTCTGATGAATTTAGCTTATCCAGGTCCAGAGATACCAGTCATTGGAAGACTAGAGTGCCTATGAACACACACACACAAAACTCAGGGGCCATATTCACTTATACACAGAGACACACCCAGGGAATTCAAGGGCTTCCAGAGCAGGATAGCCAGAGGGAAGAAATGCTAACACTGGGGGATTTGTAGAACTTCTTCACAAGATCTCTTCTTCATCCTCCTCCTAGATGATCAGTGTTATTGTCCCAGGTTCACAAATGTAAAGTTGCAAGTCCAAAGGGCCTTAGTTGACCAATGTCACAAAATAAATAGAGATCTGGTATCAGCTGAAGCTGAAATAGTGATAGTCTTTGGATCAGGAGAGGATGCTACCTGTCAAAAGGTCCCTATGAGAAAAGGTTTGAGTGTATTCACACACCTTCTCTTTATAGTTCTTCCACACTCCATTCCTACTTCCTAAGACTTCTGGGAAAGAGGTTCAATTATTTCTTCAAGCTGGCAAAGACAGCACCCTTGGAAAAATATACTAGGCCACTGATCAATTCTAGGCAAGAATCATAGCTTTGGAAGGTACTTTAAAGAACACAGAATGTTAAGAGCTGAAATGAATTAATGTAGGGAAACTGAGGTCCAAAGAGGGGAAGTTTTTTGTCTGAGATAATAAACAATACTGTACAATAGAAGTCAGGACACTTAATTTCTAGCCCAAACTCTATGTGAAGCAATGTAATCAATGAATACAATTTGGATGTCTACCATGTACAAGGTGTCATCTCCCTGGGCCTCAATTTCTTAATCTGTAAAGTGGAGCCAGTGATATTTCCCTGGGTTATAAGGATCAAACGAGAGAATAATTGTGGAGGTATAGATAGCAATACAAAGTGAGGTCTCATCAATGACATGGGAAGCAGCTTGATGCAGTGATGGACAGAAGGCTGAATTAGGAATTGGTTCAGATTCCAGCTTTGCTACCAATTATCTGGGTGACCTTGGACAAATGACTTCTCATCTCTGAGTTTCATCTATAAAGTGAGAAGGTTGGACTAGATGAACTTTAAGGACCCTTCTAGCCCTTAATCTAGAATTCCTAGTGCCATTCTGGAAACATTATTCTCTCAGGAGTCTCTGATTTCAGGGGCAACCATACCCATCCATATCCCTATAACAAGGATGAGATGAACAATGAGGTCACCAGGCAAATAAAGTAGAAAAGCCTATTCCCTCCCTGTTTCCCTCTTAGTTTTCATAGCAAACAGAAGGGGTTGGGATTCAGGAAAGATACACTGGATGTTTATTTCTATTTAAGTGGGAAACTCTTTCCTGGGATCCTGGGTTCTCAGGACCCTTCTTATCCAGCTTTGCATCATCATCATCTCTCCCTCTCTCAATCAGGGAGGAAAGAAGGATGGATGATGGAAAGAGACCATCTGAACCCTAGCTTGGAGAGAACATAAATGGAACCCAGAGAGGCTTAGGAAGAATCTGAGCCTTTCCTTCCCTTCCAAAACAAAACAAAACAAAAAACAACAAACCCCAAACTCCCCACATACTTGGGGTAAGAGTCTGGTACCTAGAACAGAAATAGCTTAGGGCATTCAGATAATTTCTTTCTTTTATCTCTGCAAGAGAAGGAATCACTATACCTTTTATATCTTGTTGGATCCGCCTTTCTAGGAAAGTAAACACCATAGAAAAGCAGAGGTCTTTGGGATTGGATGGTTGGACTGGGGAGTGGGAAGTGGAGATCCTAGGAAAGGTTCTCTTAGAATTTCCTAAACAAAGCTTCACAATACACTCACAGAGCTAACAGGCTAGATGTTCCATTGTTCTTGCAGATCTAATGAGGGCATGGATTGCCGGGAGTCTATCTGTCCTTCTCAAAGGGCAGCACCCATGAAACTGAATTGTCCAAAAGGGCAGCTCCACCAGCAGCCCAGTTTGTCCCATCGAACCAAAGCCAGGAAGACTGGGGTTCATAAAACTAGAGAGGCAGTTTCTTGTCTAAGAACAATACCTTAGAGCACTTCATCTCATTAGCTTCTCACAACAACTCTTTTGAGGTCCTCAGTTCAAGCATGTGATCCCATTATTATATCCATTTCACGGGTGAGGAAACTGAGGTAAAGTGCATGTGACCAGACCTGAATTGGAAGCCCGGGATCCTGATTCCCAGGAAGGTGCTTTTTTTTTACTACACAACCCACCTTCCTACATCTCCTTTTGTAAGGTGGATCTGGTTGGGGGATCGATGCTTTTGGTGACCCTTTTTTCCCCCTTCTGCCCCTCACACCCCAAACCCGGGTCAGCACAGCCGGAGCTCAGAGAAGACCAGGGGGTTGGCCACAAGGGGGGTATCGAGAAGAAGCTCCTCCTCTTTCCCCCCTCCTTTCTGCAGGATCCTAAGCGCCACCAAAGGAGGGGGAGAATTCCACCTCCCCACCCCCACCCCACCCCCCATCATCCCTTCTTTCAACCCTCAGTATGCACCCTCCCGAGGAGAAGAAAGAGGGAGCGGGCAGGAACCTGGGCCGAGCAAGGATAAGGGGAGCCAGAGGGGAGGAGGGGGCGGCGGCTGCTCGGTTGAGCTGAGACACAAAGAGACGTCCTTCAACCGAGTCCAGGCTGCCTGGTGATGCAAGGAAGAGGAAGGGGAGAGGGACAGGGACAGGGAGAAAGAGGGGAGGGTGACAAAGGCTGGGGCAAGCCCAGACAACCCCCTCCACTTCCCCCTCACCCCATCTAGTTCACCTGCGGGCTGCTCACCCCAGAGCCCCAGGAAGGGGGGCTCCTCCCCACTCCCCGCCCAGAGTGCTCTATGGGCAGGTGCATCCCCCGGGAGAGGGCACAGTGGTTGCCCTTCCTTCCCCCCGTTTCCCCGGGGGAGTGGGGGAACACAAGGGCCTGGGAAATGGGGGGGGGTCCAGGCAGCTCGGAGTCGGGGAGCGGGCGCGACTTACCTGGACAGAAACTGCAGGAAGAGGCACGGAACGGTGGAATGGTCCCGGGCGCCAAGCCCTCAGCCCCGGCCCGTTTGCCAGCCCGTCAGCCGGCTGAGGTCCGGGGTCCGGCGTCCGGGTCCGGGGCTGGGAGGCGGGATCTCAGGGCGCCTCGGCCATTTGTGCCGGCTTCTGACTGGGGAGGGGGCGCGCTGGGACTAGCTCTGTGCCCCGGCCCCGGAGGGGTTGAAGGGTCCGGGCGCAGGTCTCTGGGAGCTGGGAGCAGAGGAGGCTCCTTAAATGCGCGCCACCAGTAGGAGGAGAACGAGGAGATCAGGGGCTGGGTGCCCCTTCGGCTTCCCCTCTGCCGAGCGGGGCTCCCCAACGGGGTAGCCCCGCTGCCCGAGCCTCCCCGGTTGGCCCCGACGGCTCAGTTCCATCCCAGCATCGCCTGGCCCCAGGAGGGGCAACCTCGGCCCCAGCCTGGCCCCGGCCCGCCCCGCCCCACTGCACACCTGCCCCGAGCTCTGGGGAAGCACAGGTCACTGAGCGAGCCCCGCAGCCCTTCCCTTTCACCGCCCAGGGGTACAGATTCTCCCTTCTAGTGGTACGCCTAGGCACCCTCCGCGCCTGGCCTCTCTGCCGCCGCCTCCCACCCTCCCAGCCTGCCCGCCCGCCCGCCAGCCTGCCTGCTTGCTTGCCGCCTGTCTCCACCTCTCGGGTGCGCCAGCAGCCTGCTGGGTCCTAGAGACCGTTCTTCCCTTCCCTTCTTCCCCCCCCGCCCCCCAAGCACACCTTTTACCCCATTCAGTTTCTAGGTCAAAGCCCAAGGGGGTT